>NW_012105475.1:4653262-4653812 GCF_000951045.1 Mandrillus leucophaeus
AAGTAGCATTCTTGTTCTTTTTCTACAAATCTCTGATTTAGTAGATGCAACTGGATCTCGTCTCTGCTTCGGCGTTTAATCTGTTGTAATAGCATATGCATCACATAGCCTCGGGGAAACTCCACTGTACACTTGGGAGATAATAAGAGCAAGCAAGGCAAAAAGCAGTTTAGTATTATTATAAATATAATTGTGACCTTATGTACTCTTCAAAGGGTCTTGGGGGCTCCAGTAGTCTCTGGAGAACTTTGATAACAACTACTCTCAGTAATGGCTAACTAAAAGGTGAAATAAACATGGACATTAGCTATAACAGTTGCCTATGGGCATTGCACAAAAAAAAAAAAAAAAAAAAAAAACTTGGCCAACAATTTAATTAGAATAAAAAAGCATTGATTGATAATTTTTAAGTTGTGTTTTTTTGTTGTTTTTATTTTGCCTTTTATTTAAACAGTGTGCTTTTTTAAGACAAAGAACTGGTGAAATTTAAGGAATCTGAAATTCAACTATTTTTTAATTCTTCACTGTTCAATCCTGGAAGCTGAGGTTC
>NW_012105475.1:4654807-4658357 GCF_000951045.1 Mandrillus leucophaeus
TGGCAAGGAAAGAATAAATATGAGACATACATTGGAGTTTACAGTGATCACAATATGTTTAACCTAATAAGTTACTTATTAGTTAATGACTGAGCTGTTAACTTGATTCTAAGGAGACATTTTAAAAAAAAAAAAAAAAGTAAACCTGGTTAGGTACACAATTCACAGGGACCACAGGACATAGTCAAAGTAATTTCTCAGGAGATGCACAATTTATCTTGATGCTGAGACACAGCTGGAGTTTTTTTAAAAGTGAATATGGTACAATCCAATAAATAAACAATGCTCTCAAGACATTATATCTACAGATAAATCTATTTACTTTTTGAACCAAGAGGTTTTGAGGATATCAATTTATGGTAAAATTGTTAATATTGATAGTACTGTTTCAACATATTTTAGTGATACTTTTAATTATTATTCATGTATCTAATGTAAATTAAATGCCTAATATATACAGATCAAGGAAGGCCCAAATATTCCAGACTTATGAGGGGTTTTGAGTTAGGACAAGTTTCTTTATTCCTGGATTAATTGTTATCAGTTGTGTCAAATATATCTGAAAGGTCAAGTGAGAGGAGAGCTGAGAATTAACCATTAGATTTAGCCGTGTGGATGTCACTGTTATACTGATTTAAAAAAAAAAAAATGGAAGAAAAGCTTGCCTGAAGAGAGGTTAAGAGAAAATGGGAGGAAATGAATCTGAAGTGGTAAATATCAACAACCTTGAAGGAAGTTACATTACAGAGGGGGGCAGAAAGGTGGAGTTATAGCTGGTCAGGGATGGGACCAGGAGAAAAGAAACTTTAATGCTGGAAGAATTTCAGCCGATTTTTATGCTGATAGGAATTTTTGGTGGAGACAATTGATCAAGGAGGAATTTCTGGATGATGTCCTTGAGTAAGAAAGAGGGATGGGCTCTAGTGAAAGCATTGGCCTTAGTGGGGTACAATCACTCTGTCTATGATACAGAGTAGAGAAGAGAAGGGACTTGTAGGCAATAGTTGCGGTGAAATAGGAAACTGAGTCATCAGCTGAGAGTAGGGATAGGGGAACAGATGTTGCATATTTGAGGAGACAGGAGAAGGTATTTAATTGTCATCTAAGGAAATATAGCATGATTGCCAGGTTCCCTTGAGGACACAATTCAAATTAATTCTCATAAATTTCAAGTGGGACTAGTCAGCATTCTTTTGTGCCTTTCTCCAGCCATATCAGCTGTCTGGTAGGGTGTTGTGTCACAGAAAGGAGTTGACTTTAACCAATATTGGGATTTTTATGTATGTATTTGTTATTTTTAAAGTTATTATCTTTAAAAAAGTTCAGAACTGATGTATTGCACACTGTGCTTTGAATGACATCAACTTATTTATTTATTCAGTAACTGTTAGTGTGCGACTCCATGGTTCCTGCTCTCAGGGAGTTCACACCTAGTCCATGTGAATTAATGTTTGTAGAAGGAAAGGTAGCAAGCCTAGATGACATAGGTTTGGCATGCAGAAGGCAGGGACAATCCACTGCCTGGATTGAGTAACTGTTTTGAAAATGTTATGCATAAGTATAAAGATATTATATGACACACCCCGATTTACAATATTTTAAGTCAAAAGATTTCAAACTTTTATCTGAGAACCCTTTCGTACTCTTAAAAAAATTTTAAGGGCCCACAGAGTTTTTATTTATATAGGTTGTATCTATTGATATTGAAATATTAGAAATTAAAATCAATACATTTAAAAATTATTTTAACTTAAAAATAATTAAACCCATTATACATTATTTATGTTCTTATAAACAGCATACTTCTTATGAAATATAGCTTTATTTCTCAAACAAAAAATGTTCAGAATCAAAAGTAGCATTCTTGTTCTTTTTCTACAAATCTCTGATTTAGTAGATGCAACTGGATCTCGTCTCTGCTTCGGCGTTTAATCTGTTGTAATAGCATGCATCACATAGCCTCTGGGAAACTCCACTGTACACTTGGTAGATAATAAGAGCAAGATATTGCTGAACAGCAAGTGTTGCTGTCTGATTGTTCCTCTGGAAGCTTCATCTCAGAAGTGTACCCAGCCATGTGAGGTGTGAGTTGTCAGTCTGCCCCTAGTGAAGGATGTCTCCCAGTTAGGCTACTCAGGGGTCAGGGACCCACTTGAGCAGGCTTGTCCATTCTCAGATCTCAACCTCTGTGCTGGGAGAATCACTACTCTCTTCAAAGCTGTCAGACAAGGACATTTACATCTGCAGAGGTTTCTGCTGCTTTTTATTTAGCTATACCCTGTCCGCAGAAGTGGAGTCTACAGAGGCAGGCAGGCCTCCTTGAGCTGCAGTGGGCTCCACCCAGTTCAAGCTTCCCGCCACTTTATTCACCTGCCTAAGCCTTAGCAATGGTGGGCACCCCTCCCCCAGCCTTGCTGCTGCCTTGCAGTTAGATCTCAGACTGCTATGCTAGCAATGAGGGAGGCTCCGTGGGTGTGTGACCCTCCGAGCCAGGCACAGGATATAATCTCCTGGTGTGCCATTTGCTAAGACCCTTGGTAAAGCTCAGTATTAAGGTGGGAGTGACCCGATTTTCCAGGTGATATGTGTCATGGTTTCCCTTGGCTAGGAAAAGGAATTCCCTTCCCCCTTTCGCTTCCTGGGTGAGGCAATGCCTCGCCCTGCTTCAGCTCTCGTTCACTGGGCTGCACCCACTGTCCTGCACTGACTGTTGGACACACCCCATTGAGATGAACCTGGTACCTCAGTGGGAAATGCAGAAATCACCCGTCTTCTCTGTCACTCACACTGGGAGCTGGATGCTGGAGCTGCTCCTATTCGGCCATCTTGGTGCCCAATCCCCAGAAATCTTTTAAAGAAGGATCCTCCTTCTTTCTGAACTGACCCTGGAAAATAAGTAACAAATGCCATTCTCGTTTCATACTGATACCAATTTTCACAACCTTCTCTCAGATTTTTCTTTGACACTGAAACACAGATGAGCCATCTTTAATCTTTAGGCATTTTCCCTTTTAGTCTGTTCTGTTTATGTTTGTGCATATATATATATATGTGCATATGCATTTATGTAGTGGCTTGCCTATTTATTTATACCCTGCCTTATTCTGGAATGAATGAAAGGTGGCTTGTGAGAATATAGAAAATATACCAAAATTATAGCGGTTAATAATGGCAAGGAAAGAATAAATATGAGACATACATTGGAGTTTACAGTGATCACAATATGTTTAACCTAATAAGTTACTTATTAGTTAATGACTGAGCTGTTAACTTGATTCTAAGGAGACATTTTAAAAAAAAAAAAAAGTAAACCTGGTTAGGTACACAATTCACAGGGACCACAGGACATAGTCAAAGTAATTTCTCAGGAGATGCACAATTTATCTTGATGCTGAGACACAGCTGGAGTTTTTTTAAAAGTGAATATGGTACAATCCAATAAATAAACAATGCTCTCAAGACATTATATCTACAGATAAATCTATTTACTTTTTGAACCAAGAGGTTTTGAGGATATCAATTTATGGTAAAATTGTTAATATTGATAGTA
>NW_012105475.1:4663042-4665178 GCF_000951045.1 Mandrillus leucophaeus
GGAAAACCCGAGTCCACCAAGATTTCTACACTACACGTACATCCTTTCTTTAATGAGGTAATTATTCTGTCAAGTATTGGGCTAAGAGGTTTACCACGTGTGCAACATTGAATTAAATTGGTGCACGGTAGAGATGGCAGTCGTTGAGCTTTCTTATTAGTTTATTAAATTTGATCCTTTGAAATATTTTACCACTTAGCCATGAGCCTCTGAGTTCACTTTAATGAGTCTAGTCCTTTCAGCTGCTTCTTGAAAATGGTTTCACTTTTTATCCTGCTGTCAAATGAGCTACAAGTTAATAACGTGTTTTTCTTTCTGTAATTCCTGGGAGGAAAAACAAAACCCACTGCAGTCCATTGTTTCCATGGAACTTTCACTTACAGGATGAAGGTGAATGATGAGGACTGGAAAACACCGTGTGTGTGTCCCAACTTTACATTTTTAGAGATAAAATTCACCTAACATTTATGAAATGTTACTACACAGGAATATATTTTACAAAGCTGATACCAGTTTGTACACATTTTAAGAGATGCATAGTGCCTCTGTTTCACTTCATTATGAAACATAAAGTGGGGACTGAAACCATTGAATTTTAAGAGAAGGGTAAGTATTGTGTGTAGTTTTCCATTGTGCTTGGGAATCATCGTTCTCTAACCTGGGATCTTAGGCTGAAAAGCTGAAAATCCTTCACTTACTAACATCTGGCTTGAAAAATAGGTAACTCAATACAGAGAAACTAACTCTGTTTCCAATTCCTGCTATAAATGATGTGTTCTTGCCATCAGCTATGGCAGGCAGCTGACACTCCTCCTCTCTTTCTCTATGTGCTCCAATGTACCTCATTTGCCCAGAGCCTCAGAAAACATGTTTGCAGACTAGAAATCATACAGTATAATTATTTAACAAAACAGAACAAAATTAGTCACCAAAACAACTGACACTAAGTAATAAATTTGCATAGGAAAGGCGTTTCATCCCTATTTGTCTTTCAGATGTCTAATCCTTTTCTGACTCCCTCTGTCTCATCTGATGACAGAGTGGATCTTTTCCTGTAAAAAAAGACAAACAGGCTGGATAACCATGTGAAACAAAGTGAAATAAGTCATGTCCACACTAAAATTTTGTCTTACAGTTTGGTCCAATTCAGTTGCTGTTATTTTTTTGCTTCATAGATTTAACTCAGGCTTTGGTAGAAAAGCAGAAATAGTATAACCAGGAATATCATGTATATTTATGATTACTTATATTTTAGTTGTTTGAATAATATGATATCAGTTCTTTGGTTTCAAGAACCTTTGACAGGCAATCTAATAAATTTGTGTTCAGAAATCTTTTTTTTAAATTATTTTTTATTTTTATTATACTTTATGTTCTAGGGTACATATGCACAATGTGCAGGTTTGTTATATATGTATACATGTGCCAAGTTGGTGTGCTGCACCCATTAACTCATCATTTACATTAGGTATATCTCCTAATGCTATGCCTCCCCACTCCTTCCACCACACAACAGGCCCCGGTGTACGATGTTCCTCTTCCTGTGTCCAAGTGATCTCATTGTTCAATTCCCACATGAGTGAGAACATGTGCTGTTTGGTTTTCTGTCCTTGCGATAGTTTGCTGAGAATGATGGTTTCCAGCTGCATCCATGTCCCTACAAAGGACACAAACTCATCCTTTTTTATGGCTGCATAGTATTCCATGGTGTATATGCACCACACTTTCTTAATCCAGTCTGTCATTGATAGACATTTGGGTTGATTCCAAGTCTTTGCTATTGTGAATAGTGCTGCAATAAATATACATGTGCATGTGTCTTTATAGCAGCATGATTTATAATCCCTTGGGTATATACCCAGTAATGGGATGACTGGGTCATTTGGTATTTCTAATTCTAGATCCTTGAGGAATCACCACACTGTCTTCCACAATGGTTGAACGAGTTTACAGTCCCATCAACCATGTAAAAGTGTTCCTATTTCTCCACATCCTCTCCAGCACCTGTTGTTTCCTGACTTATTGATGACTGCCATTTTACCTGGTGTAAGATGGTATCTCATTGTGGTTTTGATTTGCATTTCTCTGATGGTGAGTGATGATGAGCATTTTTTCATGTGTCTGTTGGCTGCATAA
>NW_012105475.1:4665228-4679918 GCF_000951045.1 Mandrillus leucophaeus
GTGCTTTTTTAAGACAAAGAACTGGTGAAATTTAAGGAATCTGAAATTCAACTATTTTTTAATTCTTCACTGTTCAATCCTGGAAGCTGAGGTTCAAAGAAATAATAATCTACGTCTCAATGATAGTTAAGGATAGCTACATGTTTTAAAATAAAAAATGGAAATCCATTAAATTGAGTCGTCAAAACAATTATGTGCAATTAGTTTAAAAATTGAGTATTTCAAATAATGTAAGTTAGCATCCAGATTCGATCATTTTGAAACTATCCTTTTTGAAATAATTCTAATTTTTTGTCAAACCACGCTATTTATACACTACTAGTTATCCACTGGTGGCTGCTTGCAGATGAGGCATAAGGTCTGGAAGGGATTAAGAAGTTGTTCTTGTTCTTGGATTTTCTTTGTAATTTCAAATCGTTATAAGTCATGGTGACACTGTGGTATATTAGATACTTGCTTAAAGAACATCAAAGACAAAAAGGAAAGAAAAGAATGGAAAGCCATTATAGAGTTTAGAGTTTTCTAAAATCCATTTTCCTTATTAACCACAGTAATAAATACTCCTTTGACAACAAATGTTATTTAATGGGCAATACTTGTAGCTGCTGCAAATCTTCACTATCAATTGTACACTTTAATTAAAAACTAAGAAACAGCATAAATCCCCATGCATCTTCAAAAGAAATGCAAATTCAATTTGTTATTATTTAATGCTATAAACAGCTGAGATATATATATATCAATTTATATGAATTCATATCAATTTATATCAATTCATATCAATTTATATATCAAATATATCAATTTAGTGGAGATATATATTTGTTTATTCATTTCACATTTCAGGAGTATGCCTAGAGGGAGGAAAGATATTATCTGCTCTGTCAAACAGAATAGATATTTATTATTCGGCATATTTTCATAGTGGAGGAAATATACAACCATAAACCTAGCTAGAAATTTAAAACTTATAAACAGAAATTTGAGAAAAGAAAAGACAAACATGTCTTCAGTATCCTTTGCTCCCCACTTTTTAAGATAGGCAGTCCTCATTTTGAAGCCCGTGCTACTCACACGCTACTGGTTATCCAGGGGCAGCTGCTTAGAGATGACGCATAATGTCTCCACATGAGACGAAAAGGGAATGGTCAACAGTAATCAACCTTGTTGAGCCTTGAGCTCCTTGTCTATTACATTTGTTTCTTCCAGTGTGCGTCAGAGTAATATATCTCATTAAATGTCACCTTTGCTAAGATTATAGGCTTTCCCTAAAGTTAAAGGTAAAAGTTTTATATAGGCAAAACATTTAGTAGAGTCTTAGAAATGCCTTGTAGAACAAACAACATTCATTCAACAAATATCTGAGCACCTAGGACTGTGATTCTCAATTCTGGCTGCACATTAACACCACAAGGGAAGCTGGCATTTTAAAACACCGATGCCTTGGCTGCATCCCACATCAATTAAAGCGGTGTCTCTAGGGTAAGAGTCAGCAAGCAGAACTGGTTTGAACTCCCCAATTCTTATGTGCTAGAAACAGCTCTACTCACTGAAGATGAGTAAAACGTGGTACTTATCCAGGAAACTTGAAGACTACTGTAAAAGACAAGTGTACATGTAGAAAATTGCACTATAATATAATATGAGATATAGAATATATATTTTCTAGCTATTACAAACTATGTTCTGGGACCTATACATGCATGCTGTTATTTCTAATCTATAAAATCTTGTTAATTTGTCATTATTATTATCATGTTACAGATGTTGAAATTAGACTTCTAAGAGATTAGTAAATTGACCAAGTTTACATGCTAGTAAATGGTACAATGGCTGTTCAGCCTGCATCTCTCTGAGTCCAAAGCTTGAACCCTTTACACTAAGGCACACTGTCTCTGGGGAGGTTCTCAGAGGTAGTAACACTCGAGTTGAGTCTCTAGGAATGAGTAGACTTGGGTACATAGGCACGAGATAAGGGCATTCCATGTTGTGCCAAATACAAGGAGGCATGAAGGAGCACGGCTTGTTGAAACACTACATATCATTCCACATAGCCATCTAGAGTGGTCACTGATTATGTTTCATGAATGATGCACCGTGAAGCTGTGAAAGTAATCAAAGATTATATGATAGATGTTAAATATTTTTATTTAAACACCAAAATATTAAGGAGGTGTAAATTAAATTCACAGTAACTTGGAGTAGATGTCCATTATTTTGTCTGTTCAGCAACTTCTGGAAACATTACTCTGCCATTTTGGGGATATGCCTTACTCTCTTCCCAATCATGTGGTTACATGATTCTTACATGCTCTTATCTGTCATTTCCTGACTCTAAACCACTGATCTCCCTTTATTGGCTCAGGAGAGCAGCCACAGCAATAAGTGTTTCCCCAGTTTCTGACATAAAAATGAGGAAGAAAGTTGGTGCCTGTCTTCAGACAGATGATGTAAGATGTGAAGCCTGGGAGCTACTGACAACTACCTTGCTGCTGCATGTTCACAGAAAAGAGAAATGGGAACTCAGACAGAGAGTCTCTGATTCTGACTGTCCCGTAGGTCCAGCTATATGCCTAATTGTATTAGGATGGCCAACATTATTAGGATGGTTAATAGTAGCAAATAACCTCCAAATCACAGCAGTTTAAATAATACAGGTTTATTTCTTGTACTTGTTTGTATCTATAAGGGATCAGTTGAGGACTGGATCATCACGATCACGTAGGGACCCTGGTTTGTGGAGCAGACCTTCTTCCATGTTGTTGCTCCCATGTCAGAGGGAAATGAACGCGCTCTGAAGGGTCTCTCACCAATAATTAAATGCTCTGGTCCAGAAATGCCACTTACCACTTCCATTCACAAATCATTAACCAGGAGTGGTTGGTTAAATTGCCCTACCTAACCATAGGGTGGGGCTATGAAGTACAAACCATATGGCTACATTGGGGGACAACCAGGAAATAGTTGATCAAAAAGCACTACTGACTAGCACAGTAACATACCCACAGATATTTTTTTGAATCCTTCATATTCCATGAGAAGTGCTATTATCTTTCCAATAATTTCCTTTAATTTAAATTTAATACATTAGTTTTTACTTTCATGAAGTTAATACATTTCTATAAAGTATGTGGTGCTAAAAGACTTAAGGAAAAAATAGGAGTCCTCCCCACCGCTCTCTGTCCTGGCTCAAAAACACAATCACTTCCTATGCTTTAAGGAGCTTCAACCTCTGCTATGTCAATTACTGCTTCATTAGCTGCCTTCATTCTGCCCAAAATATGTTGACCATTCTTATGTACAATACTCTCATGGGCTAGGAGTTTTATTTTAATATGGATATGCCTAGAAACAAATGTGATATATTCGGTGTTTCCTCTTCCCTCCTTATATAATCTGAGTGTTTATCCCTTTAAATATGTACATTTACTGTTGTTTTGATGGGATTTCAGGAGGAAACAAATATGCCACCTATATTTACATCTTCCACCCCCTATATCCAAGTTCTAATTGGGTTTCATTCTGCTGACATTAAAGGAGTCCCAGAAAATGTGAAGTTCTTTAAGTCTCTGGTCTTCAAACTGCACTAATAACATAGAGTTGCAGACAGTGCAGAGACATGTGGAATGAAATTTATTTGAAAGTGAATATTGCAAACACAAAATTATTTCCAGGAAGCGTGGCATATCTTCATGTGACATTAGCAAAGTCAACCTTGAATTTACAGGTAGAAATTACAGTTGGAGAATCTATGAAGTATTCTGAAATTATACTTACAGTAGTCCCCACTTATACATGGTTTTATTTTCTGTGGTTTCAGTGTAGTCTGAAAATAGGTGGGTGCAATTCAATAATATATTTTGAGGAAGAGAGAGAGACGACATTCACATAACTTGTATTATAATATATTGTTATAATTGTTCTATTTTATGATTGTTAATCTCTTACTCTGCTTAATTACAATAAACTAAACTTTATCATAGGTATATATGTATAAGAAAAAAAGTATATATAGGGCTGGTACTATCTGAGTTTTTAGACATTCACTGTGGCGATCTTGGAATGTATCCCCCCTTGGAATAGAGGGGACTACTATATTTGTATTTTAGCATTTCCAGGATCCTTTCTACCTAGCTCAAGAATTACAATACAAAAGCTAACCTAGCATTGGGACTCAACAGAGAGAAATAAAAGTTTTAGTCTTGTCAGCTCATTGATTTTATGACACTGACTTATTTTTCTCCAGGCTTTAGAAATCTTTGCAACTCTTATCCCTCTTTTTCTCTGTTTTGTTTTGAGAATCCTCTGGGGATCTCTTATAGATTTTTTTCCCAATAAAGGTTAGGAGCCTCTTGGGGGTCTTTCAAGAGCACATAAGAATGACAGAGTATAGGACAGAGTTTGTTCTCAGAATAATATACACTATTGTATGCACAGAAACCATTATTTAGATTATTATAGGTATATGTGAATATTCCACAGATGATAATTAAGATAAATGTTATCCTTTTATTATAGTCACCATGATGCAGACAGAAAAAAAACTGCGATTGACTGTTTTCTCAATTCTCAGAGAAAATTTTAGCACTAGGAATATGTTTTTATATCTTAGGAGCCTTCTTGTGTTGATATTTTATGTCTTGCTTTTCTGTTTCCATTAGGAGTATTGTATTAATACTTGACTCAAAGGTACTGAAATGTAAATATCTATTGCATTTGGAGTACTTCTAGCTTAACCAAAATTTTCAGCATCCTGCAGTAGGATGAAATGCACTGCAATGAATTATATGCACACCCACAACTTCACTTAAAACATTTATTAAAGTGTTGAGACACTAATCTCCTTTAGAAATTAAAATAAAATGAACTTAGATGACAAGAATTTCTTCTGTCATTAGACAAATCCTCGTGCCCCTTTGTCCCGTAACGCTTTTGTTAGGTGCTATTACCCTAGTACTTCATACTGAGTTTAGGAGATTTCTTAAGAGTAATACTTAAAAGAAAGAGAACTACTTTTATGTCAGATAAATAAGGCCGAGACATTACACAGACATTATACATTTTAGAGTAAGGAAACTGTATTTTAAGAAAGATAAATCTAGATGGCAATCTAACCCCACATGTATTTCTTGTCTTACAAAATCTCCATTTATTTGTATGAGTAGAAAACAGTTTCATGTGTGGTATGTTAGGTCCTCCAATAATCATCTCCAAAGAAATAAGTCCCATATAATTGCAAAACTACAGCAAACGAAAATGATTTTCCTTTTAAATGAAGACTTTTAATGTGGGATAAAAGGAAAAACAAAAATTGCATCAATTACCCATTCCTTTCATTTTACACCCTGGCATACAAAATAAAATATGCTTATTGTTGGCTGGTATGGAGGGGTTCTCTTTTAGTATATTTTTTGGTGACGGGTATGACCTGCCTTCTCTTGGACCAATCACCACAACTTGTCTTCTCTAATTTATTTGCTGGGTAAATTATGAGGGTTCAAGCTGGAGCTCACAATATTAGTTAATTAGCAGGTGAGCATCACAGTGGCCCATACTTTTCAGGAGCTCAGATGTGTTATAGAGTTCTTCCCACACTCATGTCCACCAGGTGTAGGTCTCTTTTTCACTGTTCCGTTTTCCCAAATCTGCTAAGTCATTATTAGTTTTTTTTTTTCCTCATCAGCTTGTTTATTATTTTGATTTTTTGAGGGAAATGGAAAATTAATTAACACTGGGCTCTAATGCTTTAATCTACTTAGTGTAATAAAATTTGATGTATGTAAATTAGTAAATTTTCTGGCCATGTTTTCATGACTAGCTCAAATGAGCCCTGTTTTTAAAATGTATTCAATAAATAGTTATTGAGGCTTATCGTGTGCCAGGTGCTTTTCCAAGTGGTGGGCATACAACTCTGAACAAAAACAGACCATGTCACTATTCCAGTGGAGGTGCATTTAGGTGGGGGAGACAATAAACAGATAATCATGTATGTCAAGAGGTGATAAATGCCAAGAATAAAAAATAGAGCAAAGCAATGAGATCAGATAATGAATGATGCAGTGTGTGCTAATTTGAATAAGGTCACCTAGGAAGTCCTCTTTGATAACTTGTCATTTGAGCCAAAACTTAAAAGAATCAAAGAAGAAAGCCATACAGATATCTTGAGGGAAAATGCTTCTGACAGAAACTACAAGTGGAAAGGCTCTGAGGCAGGTGTGTAATTGTCCTAGTGAAGGTTCAGCAAAGAACTCAATGTGGCTGAAGGGGAGTTAGAAAGGGTAGCGTGATAGATGCAGACAAGGGGAATGGGAGGTGGTAAGATAGCAGATCTAACCATGGAGGCCATGACAAAATTAATGTATGCAAATCAGTAGCTCTCTTATACACCAAGAGCAACCAAGCAGAGAATCAAATCAAGAACTCAACCCCTTTTACAGTAGCTGCAAAAAAAAAAAAAAGGCTTAGAAAATAAATGCAATAAATAATAATAAATAAAAATAAAATACATAACTAAAGAGGCAAAAGACCTGTATAAGGAAAAGTACAGAGCACTGTTGAAAGAAATCATAGATAACACAAACAAGTGGAAACACATCCCATGCCCATGGATGGGAAGAGTCAATATTGTGAAAATAACCATACTCCCAAAAGCAATCTACAAATTCAATGCAACTCCCATCAAAATACCACCATCATTCTTCACAGAACCAAAAAAAAAAAAAAAAATCCTAAAATTCGTATGGAATCAAAAACAGCCCACATAACCAAAGCAAGACTAAACAAAAAGAAGAAATCTGGAGGCATCACATTACCTGATTTCAAACTATACTATAAGGCCATAGTCACCAAAACCGCATGGTACTGGTATAAAAATAGGCACATAGACCGATGGAACAGAATAGAAACTCCAGAAATAAAGCTAGATACTTACAGCCAACTACTCTTTGATGAAGCAAACAAAAGCATAAAGTGGGGGAAGGACATTCTTTTCAACAAATGGTACTGGGATAACTGGTAAGCCACATGTAGGAGAATGAAACTGGATCCTCATCTCTCACCTTACACAAAAATCAATTCAAGATATATCAAGAACTTAAATCTGAAACTATAAAAATTCTAGAAGATAACTTTGAAAAAATCCTTCTAGACATTGGCTTGGGCAAGGCTTTCATCACCAAGAACCCAAAAGCAAATGCAATAAAAACAAAGCTAAATTGCTAGGATTTAATTACATGAAAGAGTTTCTGCACAGGAAAAGGAACGGTCAGCACAGTAAAAAGACAGCCCACAGACTGGGACAAAATCTTCACAATCTATACATCTGACATACACATCAGACTAATATCCAGAATCTACAACAAACTCAAATTAGCAAGAAAAAAAAATTCCATAAAAAAGTGGGCTAAGGGCACTAATCGTCAATTCTCAAAAGAAAATATACAAATGCCCAACAAACATATGGAAAAATGCTCAACATCAGTAATGATTAGGGAAATGCAGATCAAAACCACAATGTGATACCACCTTACTCCTGCAAAAATGGCCATAATCAAAAAAATCAAAAAACAGTAGATGTTGGTGTGGATGCAGTGAACAGAGAACACTTCTACACTGCTGGCGGAAATGTAAACTAGTGCAACCACTATGGAAAACATTGTGGAGATTTCTTAAAGAACTAAAAGTAGAACTACCATTTGATCCAGCGATACCACTACTGGGTATCTATCTAGAGGAACAGAAGTCATTATACAAGAAATATACTTGCACATGCATGTTTACAGCACCACAATTCACAACTGCAAAAGGGTGAAACCAACCCAAAGCCCATCAATCAATGAGTGGATAAAGAAACTGTGGCATATATAGATGATGGAATACTACTCAGTCAGTAAAAGAATGAATTAATGGCATTCACAGCAACCTGGATGAGAATTGGAGACTAATATTCTAACTGAAGTAACTCAGGAGTGGAAAACCAAATATTGCATGTTCTCATGCATAACTGGGAGCTAAGCTATGAGGATGCAATGGCATAAGAATGACACGATGGACTTTGGGATTTAGGGGGCAAGGGTGGGAAGGGGGTGAGTGGTAGAAGACTACATATTGAGTGTAGTGTATACCCCTTGGGTGATGGGTACACCAAAATCTCATGCAATCACCACTAAAGAACTTTTTCATGTAACCAAACACCACCTGTTTCCCCAATAACCTGTGGAAATTTTTTTTAAAAATAAAAAATTAAAAGTAAAATAAATTTTAGGAAACTGGGAGTAAAAATAAGAAAAAGTTCATAGATGATCCAGGTAACCGTGTCACCAGACACAGACTTTTAAACAATCATGTCAAATATATTTATTAAAATAGAGAACAGTTTAAGAACTCTCACAGAGGATTGCAAATAGTAAAGATAAAAATGAAATTCTATAACTATAAAAATCATTATTTGAAATTCAGAATTAAATCAATGAGATTAACAACAGATTCACTGGAGAGAGAATTACCAAACTAAATGATAGGTCAAAAGAAATAAAGAAATTATCAGTCTGAAGCATAGTGAGACCGAAGAATGAAATATACAAAAAGCAAAACTGTAAGGGCGTAAGAAGTATATTGAATAGAACCCCAGAAAGAATTTAGGTACTATTTGAAAAATTGATGGTTGGAAATTTTCTAAATATGATCAAGAGCAGAAAACTACAAATTAAAGAAGCCCTACAAACTCTGGCAGAGTAAATTAAAAGAAAGCTACACATAGAGGTATAATAATAAAACCTCAAAAAAATGAAAAAGATAAAAAATATTCAAAGCAGCCAAATGGAAAAGGACATATTACCTCTAAAGGACAACAATAGAACTGACAGCTGCTTTCTCAAAACCAACAACAAAAGCCAACTGACTCCTTGAATTGCTGAGAGAAAGTAACTGCTGAGTTCAAATTTTATACCCAATTAAAATAAAGTTCAAAAATGAATGGTGGCATAAATAGGTATTGGACAAAGAAAAACAGAGAAGCTGTCAACATCAGACACTCCTGCTAGATTCTTGGAAGACTGATATAGGTAGGTACATATGAGCTAAAATTGACCATATAACCAAAAGTTGTATCTTTTAACACTTTAAGTACATATAGAATTAAAATAAACCACAATAAATAGAAAGAAAGAGTAAACGAAGGAATTCTAAGGCTTCTACCTTATTTGGGAAGAGACAGAAGTATCAATATATGTTAGACTTCAATAAGTCAAGGATACATTTTATAACCTTAAAGATCACAGGTAAAAGATTAGTATAACTTCTAAGACAATGAATAAAGGATAGTAACAATTGCTACAAAAAGGGTAAGAAAAGGAAAATAGATGTAACCAACTGAAAGCAAAAAGTAAGATAATAGATTTAAAATGTCATGTAATATAATGGAATGTAAATTAAAGGACAGATATTGTCATAAAGAATAAAAAAACCAAGTCTAATGATATACTGGTTAGAAGAGATACTGAATATATCAGCATATTAGAAAGACTGAAAGTAAAACATGGAAAAGGAATAGCATGCAAATATTATCCAAATAAAGTTACTTTAGTTATATTCATACTAGACCAAATGTACTTAAAGGCAAAAAACATTAGTAATAACTTATAACTCTGTAATACTAAAAGGTTTAGTTCACCAGAAAGACACAAATGTTCTAAATTTGAATGTATTTAATAAGGTAATCTCATGATATATAAAACAAAGAAATACAAGAAAAACAACTCTGTAATCGGAGTGGGATACTTTAATAAGCCTCTCTAGGTACCAGACAGAACAAATAGTTTACAAATCAGTAAAGTTATAGATTATCTGAACAAAATAATTTAGAAAAATTGACATTATAAAACACTGGTACTGACAACTATAGTAAGCATAGAAAATTTACCAAAATTGTCCATAAGCTGGGTCATGAAGTCTCAACAAATTTCAAAGAATTAAAAACAGAAGAAAGGTTCCGTGATCATTGTGGAATTAGGCTGGAAGCCAATCACATAGAGATAACTAGAAACTCACCATATGTCTGGAAATTTAAAAATAATTCACTTATAAATAATTCATGGATCTGGGATGAAATCGTAATGGTTATTAGAAAATATGTTGAACTAAATTATAATAAAAATAAACACCAGTCAGGCGCTATGGCTCATGCTTGTGATTCTAGCACTTTAAAAGGCCGAAGCTGGCAGATAACCGAGGTCAGGAGTTTGAGACCAGCCTGACCAACATGGTGAAACCCTGTCTCTACTAAAAATACAAAAATTAGCCAGGCGTGGTGGCACACACCTGTAATCCCAGCTACTCAGGAGGCTAAGGCAGGAGAATCGCTTGCACCCAGGAGGCAGAGGCTGCAGTGAACTGAGAGCTTGCCACTACACTCCAGCCTGGGCAACAGAGCAAGACTCCATCTCAAAAAATAAAAATAAATACATAAATTAACATCAAACCTTGTGGATGGTTACAAGGACAATTATTAGAAAAAAAGCAACACTACAAATCAATGATCTAACAGTCTAGAGAAAGACTGGAAGATAATGATAGCTGCCTAAATCCAACTCTCCTCTCATATCCTCTCCCCTGATCATAAGATCAATGGGTGCAAATAAAACCTCAAAAGAGCCACACTTTTAGCATTAACCAGGAGGCAGAGACTACCATGAACTTTGTATTTCCTGTACCTAGAGAAATGAAAAACTTCCAACGGAGCTTGCATTATTGCTACAAACCCATGGGTGTGTGAGGTGAGGAAAGGAGACCTAGGGGTCTGAAAGTAAAAGAGGAGAGAGGGACAGAGGACACGGATGAGGCATAAACAAAATCACCCTTACAATGAGAAAGTCCAACACTAAGGGTGAAATACTCAACAGAGATCTGGGACTTAATTCACAACACCAACTATAGGGAAGGAGTTTGGAAGTGACCAAAAGTGACAGCCTCAGAGAAACATTACATATGGGGAAATTAGATAACTACATAAAGTGTGGCAGGAGGGGAAGAAGGAAAGAAGAGGGGGAAATTAAGACAATATTGTCCACATGAGCCCCTCTTGAGGAATGTAATGAACGTATCCTCCAGCCTAGAGATAACCATGGAAACATCAACAAAATGAAAAATAGTAAGCATTTACTATATTTAATTGTAGAGATAAGATTAAAGCAGAAAGTGAAGGCAGGTTTGGAAAAATAATGTGTAGATATTGTATGTTCTGACAAAGTAGAAATAATGCAACTAAATGACTAGGAAGTAAATGCAGAGAGAAAGGGGAAAATAGACCACTCTTGACTGCTGTGTAGGTAGCAGGTGGGAGTCAAAGGATACAATTTGAATTGGCTTCCCAGACAGTACAATGTTAAGTAAGAAAAGAAGGGGCTTAAGAGCATAGTAAAAGGTGTACACGTAAAGATAGCCAACAGAATAAAAATACATAGCTTCCTACTACCAGAAAATTAAAAAAAAATAATAAACACACCAAAGAAACAGTATAATATATATGGCACATATAAAGTATGATATAATCCACTTGAGACCAAGTATATCCATCATATCAATAAAGATGAAAATGCTTTGTCTATTAAAATAAAAACATTTTAAAGTTGGCTTATGAAGGAAAAGCCAACATTAGCCTGTATACAAGAAATATGGCCAAAACATGGCATTGAAAAGCTGAAACTAAAGGCATGGACAAAGACACAACAGACACAGTCAGGTGGAAATAATAAAAAAGCAGATGTTCTGACTCTCATATCAGATAAAGTAGAATTCTGGGCAACAAAAATTAAATGAGACATAGGACACCTTCTAATACTAAAAGCTGTAATTCATTATGAAGAGGTAAGTTACAAATATCTATGCACCAAAAAGCACAGCAAGTCTTATAAAAAGTAAAAATAAAGTTTTCAACTCAAAAAGCTAGAAATAAAACAAAAGACACCCCAAAAAAGCACAAGGAGGCAAATACTAATGATTAAAAAAAAGAAATTAATAAGGTAGAGAATAGAAAAGTATATCAATCCAATAGGCCAAAATTCTGGGTCCTTGGAAAAATTAACAAACATGTTACTATTAATAACAAATTTATTCAAGAAATAAGGAGAAAAATATGAAATAATAAATAAGTGGAAATGATTATAATACTGAGAAAAGAAATTTTTTTGAGATGAAGTTGCCCTCTGTCGCCCAGGCTGGAGTGCAGTGGCGTGATCTCGGCTCACTGCAACCTCTGCCTCCTGAGTTCAAGCGATTCTCCTGCTTCAGCCTCCTGAGTAGCTGGGATTACAGGCACGTACCACCCGTATTAGACACGGCTAATTTCTGTATTTTTAGTAGAGACAGGGTTTCACCATGTTGGTCAGGCTGGTCTTGAACTCCTGACCTTGTCATCCACCCACCTCGGCCTCCCAAAGTGCTGGGATTACAGGCGTGAGCCACCATGCCTGGCCAGAAAAAATGTTTTAAATCACATGATGCTACTCTGTACACCTTTATGCAAACAAAATTGAAAACTTAGATAAAGTGAGTATTTTCTTAGGAAGAGATAGTTTACCAAAATTGATCTCAGTAAAAATAGAAAGCTTAAATAGACTCACTTGTGTAGAAGAAATAGAAGAGTTATCAAGGAACTACAATGTTTAAAAAAAAAAAAAAAAAAAAAGCAGCAGAGCCAGATGGTTTTGAAGAATAATTTCATAAACTTTAGAGCCCAATTAGTGTCTATGCTATATAAATTACTCAGAGAAAATTTTTTAAAGTATACAGTATTTTTACAAAACAAGTATAACATCTATGACTCAATTTTGTTAAATGTAACACAAAAAAGAAGGTAATAGATAAATATTACTTATAAATATTAATGAAAAACTCCTAAATAAAACATAAACTGAGCAACTTCGATACTTCATTAAGAAAGTAATACACTATGACTGAGTGGAATTTATACTAACAATGTAAGAATGGCTAATATTAGCAAATCTACTGATATAATTTGCCATTTTAATTGGTGGAGAAAGAAACATCATATAATTTTACAAGGATGCTAGAAAAGCCTTTTACGAAATCAACCCTCATTCCTAATAAAAATTTCCAGAAAGTAAGAATAGATGTATTCTTCCTCAATGTGATTATAGACCACACACACACACACACACACACACACACACACTCTCCACACTAAATCCATCACTGTAATGAGAAATTGAAAAATGCCATTAAACTGAGAACATAAGTCACAGGGAGAAAATATTTGCCATATATAGGTCTGAAAAGATTAGATCCAAGATATAAAGACCTCTTACAATTCAATATTAAAAAGATAAACAGTTCAATAAGAAAATTGGGAAAAAAGATTTGACCAAATACTATACAAAAACCACATAAAAACATTTGTTATTTCACATAAGAAGTGCTAAGCATCATTGGTCACAGAAAAATGCAAATTGAAGGCCACAATAAGATACTGTACATACCTATTAGAATAGCTAAAATTTAAAAAACTACTAGCAAATGTTGGTAAGAATGTCAAACAGCAGACACACTATACACTGCTGCTAAGAGTGTGAAACACTACCACCATTTAGGAAACAGTTTAGTATTTTCTATTAAGTGAACATACTCTTACCTAATATGACACAATGATTTCATTCCCAGATATTTACTGGAGAAATAAAAACACATGTCCATGCAAACACCTGTTCATAACATTTCATTCATAACAGCTCCAAACTGGAAGCAGCTTAGGTGTTCATTAGGAAAATGGATAGACAAATTGTGGTATATTTGTACAATAGAATGCTACTCAGCATTAAAAGGAACACACTACTAATGCATGCAAAACATGAAAGAATCTCAAGTATTATGTTAAGTGAAAAAAACCAGACCTAAAGAGTATACATAGAGAGTTATATGAAATTCTAGATCAGACAAAAGTAATCTATAGTGATACAAATCACATCACTAATGTATGTTAATGTTAATAGTGGTTGGTTTGGGATAGTGTGATTCTTTTTAGTTAGTTATTTAAATATTTTCCTTATTTGTATTTTTGACTTTTTCTGTAGAAAGTATATATTTAGTTCAAATAAAAAAAGAGGATGGCCAGGCATAGTGGCTCACGCCTGTAATCTCAGCACTTTGGGAGGCCAAGACAGGAGGGTCACTTGTGTCCAGGAGTTCAAGACCAGCTGAACAACATACTGTCTTTACCAAAAAAAAAAAAAAAAAAAATCAAAAATTAGCCAGGCATGGTGGGACCTATAGTTCCAGTACTCAGGAGGCTGAGGCAGGATTGCCTGAGGCCAGGAGATGGAGGCTGCAGTGAGCCATGATCACACTGCTGCACTCAGCCTGGGTGACAAAGTGAGACTCTGTGTCAAAAAAATAAAAAAAGAGAGAGAGAGAGATAGGATTACATGTTAAGGCAGGGATCCCCAACCCCTGGGCCGAGGATGGGTACTGGACCATGGCCTGTTAGGAACCAGCTGCACAGCAGGAGGTGAGCCTCGGCTAGCAAGCATTACCACCTGAGCTCTGCCTCCTGTCAGATCAGCAGCAGAGCAAACCCTGTTGTGAACTGTGCATGCGAAGGACCTAGATTGCACAGCTCCTTATGAGAATCTAAAGCCTGATGATCTTAGTTGGAACAGCTTCATCCCAAACCCACCCTC
>NW_012105475.1:4679968-4710271 GCF_000951045.1 Mandrillus leucophaeus
ACCCTCCCTCCCCGATCCCTGTTCCTCCATGGAAAAACTCCATGAAACTGGTCCCTGGTGCCAAAAAGGGGGGACCGCTGTGTTAAGGTATTTAGATGTCTATTTTCTACAACATTTCCCTCAGCCAAGTACCAGTGTACTAGCACATGCTTTCATGGAACAATTAGGCCAAGAATCTTTGAGAAATGTATTAATTTCTCACCACATAATGTCAACCTGCTCCACATTTCCAAGGAATTCTACTTTGTTCATGAAAGTTGTCCGTTTTCCTTTTGATGTTTCCACTCTTTTCACGTCAATGCCCTGTCAGAGGAAACACAGAATGAAATGTAGCTACATCAAGGGCAGATAGATTAATTTTAGATGCAGGTCTAAATATTTTTTACTAGCGATAAGTGTTAAATGAATTAGTTAATCCAGTTTTAGAAAACAGAATCAAATTATATATGTTTTTACTTGTTAGATTCAATAATTATTTGGCATATTAAAATTTTATGAATCTTGTAACTCATTCAGTTTCCTTTTATGAATGTCATTTTTGATGAATCTATGTCATCTTTCCTGCTTGCCTTCTTTCTTTGTGTTTGGGCTGCAACTGGGCCACACAAGTTTTCTCAGGTATTAATCCACAGTTATTCAAAACAAAGGAAATAGCATAAGAGTTTGTTCAGAACATGACTACTACTCTATTACTGCATGGAGTTGACTGAGTAATCATGAGACCTCAACTAAGGAAGAGCCCTGTAACAAACTTTGCAATAATAACACTAAATTATTATTTAACATTAAATAATATTTATTTATTTATATAATTTATTTAATAATTATTAAATAATGTTATATTTAATAACATTAAATTATTAACAATAAATTATTTATTGTTTATTAGTATGGCACAAGGGGGTTTTAATCTTCAAAATAGTCCTTGGAATTTTAATTTTCAGAAAATTATGTTAGTCCATTTGTTTACAGCTTATAACAACGCTGTCTCTATCATTATATAATCTTTTAAATAATTAATTTGGAAAATAGGAGAATTTACTAACTGTGAAAGTAGTATAAGCTATTGTGACCCTTGTGGTCATTGGTTAAATTTCATTGACCATATGGTCTCACAACCAATAAATCCTAATTAAATATTTAGTATTTAAGATCCTAAATATTTGGGATTTAAAGTATTCATATGTTGTTTGCAAAATTTTACAAAAATCATTATTGCTCCCTCAGAGCTCTGTATACTTTGCATTTATCTTCAGTGAGCTCCTCCTCACTGTGACCCTAGCATAATATAAATACATTATTCAATGTCTCTGGAGAAAAAGCTTTTCTAGCATGTAAATTTTAAGCACAAGAAGCATATACTTTTAAATAATTAACTTTACTTTTTCAACAAATTTAATGGAAATATTTGTTAAATGTTATTTTTATCTCCACCTTTTAAACAAAAATGCCTTTAACCCAATTTAATGATAATACTTATACATTACCCAACATAACAACTTGTAACATCCTCAAACCAATCCTTTTAAACTATCATTATCATCATTTGATATGATTATTACTATTCAATCCATGAAATATTACTGTAATTTCATTTTAATTAATTTTAATTTTAGAGTTTAGAGTTTTTTCAATTTACTTTTTTTAACTTAAACATTTTTTAGTCCGGGCACAGTGGCTCATGCCTGTAATTCCAGCACTTTTGGGAGGCCAAGGCAGGCACATCATTTGAGGTCAGGAGTTCAAAACTGGCCTGGCCAACATGGTGAAATCCCGTCCCTACTGAAAATACAAAAATTAGCTGGGTGTGGTGGTGGGTGCCTGTAATTCGAGCTACTTGGGAGGCTAAGGCAGGAGAATTGCTTGAGCTCAGGAGGGAGAGGTTGCAGTGAGCAGAGATCGTGCCACTGCACTCCAGCCTGGGCGACAGAATGAGACTCCATCTCGGGGGGTGGGGGGGGCGGGGAATTGTATGTTGTGAAAAACACGTAACATAAAATTTACCATGTTAACTATCTTTAAAGTGTAAAATTCAATAGTGTTAAGTTTATTTAACAATAGCTCTCCAGAACTTTTGGAGTTTTTTAATAACCTCATTATAAAGTCAAAACAAGTCTCAAAATATTATTTTAATTTAGATATATTGAATAGGCTTGTTATTGGTATTGTATACATCATCCAAAATTTGGATTTGTTAAATAGAATCATTTGTAAGAGGAGTTTTCTATATAAGGGCAATTATTGTGTTTTTCTCATTTGTCTCTCTTTATGATAAAATTATGGCTTGAATTTTAGGTCCTACTTCTTTGAGATATTGTTAGTTAACTCTGTTGAGAGGTTCACAGTCATAGTTGTGGATGAGTGCAGTTGCTGCTGCACTACAAATGCTTGAAATGCATGTGATTAAATTACATTCTGGTGGCCTGTCTCTGGAGACTCTCTAATCAGTGTATGCCAATAGCAATGACGGAAGACATAAACTGGGCTCTAAAATGATAATAGTATTGGCTGCCTTCATATAGCAGGGTAAATGACTTTAGAGCTTTGACTTCAGGCTTCTTCAACATGAACCAATAAAATTTTTTAAAAGAGATTTCAGAAAATGAGTGTGTTACGAAGGATGAATAAATCTTAAATGCCAAATATTCATGACTCAAGAGGCAACTTGAACTAATTAGCGTGCCAGCAGTAACTCAAGTCAGGAAGTCGAGGATGCTGGTGGCATGAGTTATGCCATCTCTCCCAGATGCAGGTATGACGATGGAGTGTGCAGGTCCTGCCATAGGCAGGCTGTTCCTTTGGTGTCTTCCTGTGGCCCTTGTCTGGGTCCCTTCTCTTCCTTCTAACTAAGCCTCACTTCCCATGTCATTACCACTGCCACATTCTTATTAGCTGTCTGTCAAGGTGTTAGAGTCAGATGGGCCTGGGTGACGGTGGCTAAAATTACTGGACTTTCTCAGACCAGTCTCCTCTTCTGTCAAATGGGGAAATAATGCCCACTTCATAGGCTTCTTTTTAAGATTAAACTGGATAATCCTTTCATTGCAGGAAACTCAAGCTAGGAAAAAGGTCCACCATTTTTTGACAGTTTTTATATATACCCTGGATTAGAAGTATGTGGAAAGGGACTGCTATGCTACAATCGCCAGCAGTGTTCCTGTTTTTGTCTGAGAGACAACTATGTTGTTCCTTCAGGTAAAGTCTCTATTTACTTTTTGGTTCTATGCATGGAAAAGCCAGGGTCCTATTCTGGAATGGAGATTTTGGCATTTGAGCTCAAGCGCTCTACATGATAACAGAGTTTAATAACGAGCTTGCTTGTGGCATTGTCCCTTTTTCTATTCTATATTTTAACTGGCGCAGGGTACTTATTGTAGCTATGGGAGAAATAACCACGCTCCCTAGAAAGGAAGCCCTACACACACTGAGTAGCCTGGCTGTGAGAAGTGTGGGTGGAATGTCACTGCCACCGTGAGCGGCCTCGTTGTCCCTCAAGCTCAGCGGCTGAAGGATGAGAACTGGTAAGGGGATTTGGGGGGTTGGGAGGGCCCAGGGCAGTCATATCTAGTGTTCAGTATAATGCACAGATCAAGTGTTTATTTCTGCTTTGTCATCCACAGGTTTTAGTCACATTGTGCTAAACGTTAAAGGCTCTAATTAGCTGTGCCTTTGCGGGGAAGGTCTTGTGTTTGCTTCTATACTGGGAGAATAGGAAAGAGGCTGAGAGGTGACCTGCTTAGGGGCAGCTGAAGGTTGCTGAGATGACAAGAAACATTACATATCTGTAGAATATACATTCCAGGATTTCCAGAGATATTAGAATTCCAGAGGTTAAACAATGCAGATTTGGATTATTGCTATTTGGGCATTAAAACAAATGAAATGTTTGTTATTCATGCAAAACAGTATCTGCTTTCAAGTTATCTGTACTTTAAGAAGGTTTTCCTAAGGTAGAAGGGGTGGTCTACATCGAAAGAATGGGTTAAGAACCATGAAACAATCCCAGTGGTGATATTTTAGGGAAGGTAATGTATCTGCTACCCCCATTAAAATTGCACCAGGTAGGCTATTGCCTACTTACAAACTGGTTCCTGTTTTGTTCCAAAAAAAAAAAGCAGCATCTCAAAGCCCTCTCACCTTCTCAGAAAATTTGGAAGCCATTAAAGAGCTGGATCTGTGTTTCCTGGCTTGGTTCCTGTACTTACTTTTTTTCCAGCTATTTAGTGAAAGGAATAAAACACCTACCTTGGTTTTTTGAATTAACTTTTATTTTAAGTTCAGGGGTCCATGTGCAGGTTTGTTATATGGGTAAACTTCTGTCATGGGGGTTTGTTGTACAAATTATTTTGTCACCCAGCTATTAAGCCTAGTACCCATTAGTTATTCTTCCTGATCCTCTCCCTCCTCCCACCCTTCACCCTCTGATAGGTTCCAGTGTGTGTTAAAACGTCTACCTTATAAACATCTTGTGCCACTAGATAGAAAATGTATTTAAAGATTATCTCTACATCCCTTATTCTCCCCTATCTGGCAGCTCCTATCCTTGCCCATGCCCATTTTAGTGCTCCAGTAACATGTTTGGTAAGTGACTTAGGCTATAGAGAAGGAAGGTGATGCTGGTGATGCGGCCAACAGGACTCGAGTCTCCAAAATCTCTGTGTAAGGGGTAGTGTTACCTTGGGTGTCGGGATTACAGTTACAGAAAAGAGAGCTAAGTTAAGAACTTCGAGAGGAATGGCCCTAGACTTTTCATTTGGAACCTCCCACCACATGTATGCCAAATGGAGGAGGATTTCTGACTTGAAGGTTAAAATCATGTGAATGGGGGTTTACAATGAGTGCACGCAGACAATCAGGAGAGTGGCTGCTGAAGAACTAGAAATGGACTGATCGGCAGGATGTGCACACTTTAGTATTGGGTTCTAGTGTCGGCTTCTACTTGTATGATATTTTGGAATCTATGTGTGGGTTAATGCAGGAAGAAACTGAACATTTACTTTCTGTCTGAGGCATATCCTATTTCTTTCTTTCTGGATTTTTAAATAACATTATTTTCCTATAATATCAAATACAATACATTCCTCTTCAAAGGTTTAACTGTTAACTTCCTTGTTCTTTGTTCCCAAGATCAACTTCCTTATTTGGAAAAAGTCCTTATTCATCTTGTACACTACACTCTCACCCTTGCAGTGCTCAGACATACCGAAACCTGCCTTGTCAGCAGCCTTGACTTATCCCCCTTACTTCTTCCCTTTTCTGCTTCAGCCATAAAAACTCTTGTGTTATTACCTTATTTAGAGACGTTTAAGCTTTAGCCAATTGGGATTCTTTAGATTGTGCAGTCTAACCCCAGCCAATAGGGGAAGGACACAGAAATAGGAACTGCGTTAGGGATAAAAACTCCTTCTCTCCTTTGTTCAGTGTGCTCTTGAGACCATGCCCGGCACAAACAGCACCCTTCTGCAGAATTAAAATTTGCCTTGCTGAGAAAATCTTGTTTAAGTGCTCATTTTCTTTGTGGCACCAAGCATTTGTTTCTAACAACATTAACTCTTGGCTTCATGGGTTTTATTTAAAATGGTTTGTGGAGATACAATGTTTACTGGAACCAAACAAATTTTGCTATATTTTAAGACAATTTAAGTACCTGGTGCTCCTGGGTATCAAAAATCAGCTGAAGACTATTGTTATTGGCCAAAATCATTTTCTATTTATAAAATAATATGGAATGATCTTATTACTATAAGAAACGTTAGCAGCATGCCTCTTTAGACACTATATGCCCAACAACAGTCTATAATCTCTCAAAGTTATTGTGGAAGACACAAAGAAACCTGGAACGGAAGTGGTGGCCAGTTTACTTGAAAGAAATCTCTTTCTTCCATTTTTTTTACTGCCAGGATAATTAGGTATAAAACATTTTGTTAAACCTGTAAATGGTAGGACTTTATGTTTGTCCTCTAAAACTTTCATCCATTGACTGACTTAGTAATTTTGATATATTACATGGCATTTTAATTTCAACATTTGGGAAGTGAGAATTATCCCTGAAAACACTATTCGTTATTGGGGCTTTGAGGCACTAAGAGTATCTTGCTTTATAAAATCCAGAGAAATTCTAATTTCAAACTTTTGCTGGATTTGGGGTAATTTGGCTGTTTACACCATCTCCATGGTGATTTCCAACACATTTCACACTTAATCTTAAAAATGAGTGTTTTCTACCACATCTGCCACCCACTCTTTTTCTCTTGCAGAAGCTGTTTTGGGTGATACACAATAACTAAATATATTCATATATATTCCAGCAGTTATGTTTACAAACAGATACAATTGCTTGGCAATTTGGTTTGTTATTTCTGGATAAAATCTTATTAATTACCTTTTTTTAAAGTATAAATTTAAACACAAATTGTCTCACAGATCACCTTCCTTGTTTTAATAACTATGAGTCTCCATAATCATATTGCATGAGACTCATTGTTATATTTATGCCGGTAAATACTGGAAAAAATATAAGACATGTTCTTTAATACTGAGTTATGGTAACAATAGCAAACATTTAATTAGTGCTTACTATGAGCAAGGTGCTTTAATCCTCACAAGAACACTCTGAGGTAGGTAATATCCTCATTCCAAGTTTATCAATGAGAAGAGTAAAGCTCAGATAGGTTAAATAAATTTCCCAGTCACGTAGCTAATATGCGATGGATATGAAACTGGTATTCTAATCCGTTTGTTCTCAAAGTCAGTACTCTTAAGCCATACGTGTTTTATCATTTGGTAATTCTGCACATAGACAGTATTTCTTTCTTGTTTAAGTTGGCTGGAAGCTACATATTAAGAAATAAATCATTGTGGATGAGAGTGGACTTTTGTAATCAAATTCTCTTACACAGTATTACTGATGAGTATTACTGATAGTATGTAATTTTGTTCATTCCCCCTTTTGCTATGGAACTTCTCCAATGGGTCCTAAATGTGGATTCACTTCACCATAGCAGGTCACAGCTGCATGAGCAAGCTGGAACTTCCGCCACCTGCATCCCTGGCTCGGATGCCCTGTAATGGCCTGTTTTACTTGTAGTCAGAGACAGCATCCTGAGAGAGTCCCTTTTGCTATTCCTTGGGATACCTCCTTCTTATTCAAGGGACAGTTCCTCTTATATTTCCTCCTTTATATTGAGAGTTTTCCTTTATTGCCCTGTGCTAAAACCCAGGCACTGCAGTGAGATCACTAGCCAAACAATTCATGGAGATCTTCTTAAATGCTACGTACGATAAACAAGAACACACAGGCCCACAAGACTAGCAGGCACCAGCCAAGAAGGAAATTCTGAACAGCATTCTGTCTACTGACATTCTTGTTTCTAGTCTCGAATATGGTAAAAGAACACAGATTTAGGAATTAGGACTTTAGTACTAAGGGTGCCAGTAAATTCTCATGGAACTGCAAATTATTTAATCACTCCAGGCACCAATTTTCTCATTTGTAAAACAGAGAAAAAAGTTATTTCCCAGCTTTACTTCACAGGGTTGAGATGATTAAATCTTAGAGTATTTTGAAAACTAGAAGGCACCACACAAATAAAATGTGGAAGCATATGATATTTCCATGCAGCACATTAATACAAGCATAACAATGGGGCTTGTAGGAAGTGGAATCAGTGTCCAGGGACTGTGCATTTGCACATTCCTTCTATGCAAGAAGATCCTGATGACTATAGGAATTAAGACTGAGAACAGGTTCTAGGGAAATTTGGCCTTTTCTCTCTAATCTTTGTAGCATGACATTTTGTTTACAGGTTTGGTTTTCAGCTCAGTGGACTGCAGGCCTCTCTGTGAAGTTTCTGCTCCTAGGATAAAAGCAAAAGGTACACACTAATACTTCCAAATTAAAAATATGAGTCTTAAGCTATTGTCAATGGCAAGAAAGAGATCCCAAAGAACAACACTTTCAAATGTTCTAGTTTGGGGTATCTAGTTTAGGATAAGCTTTTTGTGATAAGCAGAGTTTTAAAATGCCTCTCTGCCCCACCCCACTTCAAGATTTCCTGCCCTAATCTTTGACACTGTGAGTATAATGAACTATCATGCCTGCTATTACGAATGTACTTAATATTGCTAATCAGTTGACTCTGAGTTAGTCAGAAGGGAGTTAATCAAGCCCAGGTAGGTCTAGTCTAATCAATTACTTGTGCCCTTTAAATGCAGAGAATTTCCTCTGGTGGGCAGCAAAAAAGGAAGTCAGAGAGATTCCAAGTAAGAGATGGATTCAACATGGCCCTGCTATCTTAGAAGGTGGACGGGTCACATGGCAAAGCATGCGGGTGGCCTCTGGAAGCTGAGAGTGGCCTCAGCCAATAGCAATCAAGGAAGCTTCTATTTCCATCTTACAACTGCAAGGAACTAAATCCTGCCAATAATTAGAAGGAGCTTAGAAGTGAATTCTTCCCCAGATCTTCTAGGTAAGAGCCCTTCCTGGCCAACAACTTGATTTTGGCCTTGTAAGACCCTAAGGAAATAATTTGGTCAAGCTTGCCTGCAATGACCTACAGAACTATGAGCTAATAAATGGGTGCTATTTTAAGCTACTAAGATTGTGGTTATTTGTTAAACAGCAATTGAAAATTAATACACTATTGCCTATATTTATGTTTCTACATTGCATTTATTCCTGTTTTGACTCCTTTGGTTCCACCACTGAAAACTGTATTCTGTCTTCCTTATAGCTGTAACTAGTTCTTTTTCCACTGACTTCATCTCCCAATGATACATCTGATATTGAATATGGATGAGATATACTCATGCATCCTTTCATTCCATAAACAGTCATTAAGTGCCTATTATGTGCCCTAATGCGCATATCTGGGAGTAGAATAGTGAAACAAATATTGTCTTTGTTCTCATGAAGCTTGCATTCTGGCAAATGAAACAAGTAATCATCAAATAAACTATAACATCAGCCATTGTGAAGTGTAAGAAAGGATGGTTGGTGAGGTCAGTGGCCAGCTACTGTTGGCTATGGCAAGGAATTTAGATTTAATGGGGAAGTTGTTGGAGAGCTTTGAGTAGGGGAGTGACCAGATTAGATTTTTATTGTAAAAGGATCACTCAGACTGCTTTGTGGATAATACACCCAATTGGGAGGTGGTAGGTGGGAAGGTAAAGTGAGAGAGGTGAGGGGAGGTGATAGGGCTAGGGAAAGACAGAAGTCTGAAGGAGACATACTGGTGGCCAGCACTAGATGGGAGTGGTAAAGGTCATGGGAAGTGATTACATTTGGAATACATGTGAAGGTAGAAGAAGATTAAACTGAAAACTAATCTTCACCTCTTGAATACAAGTGGTTGAGGTGGCTCTTGAGTGATCGGCTCAACTCCTTCACTCCCCATTGATTGAGTACTCATCTTGCGTATCAGCTGGCATTCAGATTCCAATTTTGGCTTGGTACATTACGTATGTGATTTCACTTACTCCTTAAAATAGTCATATGAAGTGGGTGTCTTTAATCCTATTAATATTATTCTACATTATGGATATTCAGGGTTGTTCGTAAACAGATAAAATTGTGTGTTTGCATGTGTGTTTACCAGCAGTTTGATGTTGAATCATTTCTACAAGTTCTGTTCTACTTGAAAACCAACCACACCCTCTTTCTTTTAGGACTTCTTTTCTTTCGCATATGGTTCTTGGTCCAGATGTCAGAGGCCAGAACCTGTCGAGGGTGGATAATTACAGCTGAGTCCAGGGATCCTGGAATGGAATTTTTACTTTTGGAATTTTCTTTTGCATTTAGAACATATGGCCTGAAGCAAAGACTATCACTAGCTCTGATCCCATAACATTTTTTATGATCATATGGCCTGAAGCAAAGACTGTCATTAGCTCTGATCCCATAACAATGTTTATGATCTCATAAACACTGGTGTCTTTTCTGAGTGTGCCACTAGAGCAAGGAAGAGCATCCTGAGAGATGATTCTATATGATGCTGAGTCAGAGCACAGTCTCTATAGTATCACTAGTTGAAAGCAGAATGCTATTTTAGGTTTCCACCCCTGACACCTGATTTTGAAAAGCTCTCTAACACATAAAGTAATGGAGTACCTGATTGTCTAAAATGGTCTAAAACAATCCATTATTAATTCTTCACAATTCCTTTAAAATCGAGTTGTTTAAAATGAAAACTAAAACCAAATATAGGATGTTGATCCTCTTGGCATACTTTTAGGAAGTGAAAAGGATAATTTCTGTTCCTTAAATAATTATTTTGAATACCTACTATGCACAAGCCACTGTGTCAGAAACTTAGGCCACCAAGAGAATTCAAAAGCAACCCAGTCCCTGGCCCTCATGGAGCTTTAAGTCTAGTCGAATAAGAAATCATTAATCCAGTACTCACACAAATAAGTCTATAGTTACAAACCAAGAAATACTATGAAGCAAAAAGCAACATAAATCTTACTTTCATATTAAGTATAAAAAAGACCTTGCTGTATGTGCATTTATATATGTCCTGAGAAAATTTGGAGAAAGAATGAAATGAATTATCAAAAATATGAATATTCATAAACTTTCTGGGAGCTATTATTTAGAAACATTTTAAAATAAACAAAAAGTTGTCATTTTTTCATTAACAAAGCACAACATCAGCATTTGACCTTTTACAAATTCCACATGGTACTGTCATCCTACTGAGCTAGCACGGCACACAGCCTCCATTTCTATATAACTTCTGTATTGTTATGTCTTCATTCATTCATTTATTATTCTTTCAAGAAAAAACTCTATTATCTTTTCTATAAAATTGCTAGCCTTTGCATAAGACTCAAAATTGTATGATAACAATAAAAATAACACTTGTCATTACATTCTATTATGTACCAGATATTATATATATGTGTGTGTGTGTGTATATATATATACACACACACACACACACACTCATTTAATTTTTTTGGCAATCTCGAAATGTAGGTACAGTTGGCTCTTTGTATCTCTGGGTTCCACCTCCATGGATTAAACCAACTAGGGATCAAAACTACCTGGAAAAACAATTGCAATTGTACTTAGCATGCACGTACTTAGCATTCTTAAGAAAGAAATGTACTTTCTTAAAATGCTAAGAAAATACTTAGCATTTTCTTCTTGTCATTATCCCCTAAAAATACATTAATAACAGCTACTCATATAGCATCTACATTAGGTAATATAAGAAGTCTGCAGATGATTTAAACTATATGGGGAGCATGTGCATAGGTTTTATGCAAATATGATGCATTTTTTAATTTTTTAAATGGTTTTTTAAATATTTAGTTTAATTTTAAGTTCCGGGATACATGTGCAGGACGTGCAGGTTTGTTACACAGGTAAATGTCTGCCATGGTGGTTTGCTGCACCTATCAACCCATCGCCTAGGTATTAACCCCAGCATGCATTAGCTATTTATCCTGATGCTCTCCCTTTCCCCAGCCCCTCAACCGGCCCCAGTGTGTGTTGTTCCTCTCCCTGTGTCCATCTGTTCCCATTGTTCAGCTCCCACTTATGAGTGAGAACATGCAATTTTATAAAAGGGACTTGAGCATGCTTGGATTTTTGATATTTGAAGGAGGTCCTGGGACAAATCCCCCATAGATTGTGAAGGATAACCGTTAGCCTTATTTCATATGAGGAAACAAGACCTATAGAAATTAGTAAGTTACACAAGGCAATGCAGATACTTGTTATTTAAATTCAAATCAGGCTGATCAGCTTCTAAGTCATGCATCTTTTCATTACACTGTTATGGTAAGGACAATGACACATATACAACAATAGTTACATTTCAAGATGGTGTGTGATGAGTGCCATGTTCTGAAATTAGGATTATAGATTGGAAAGAGTGGCATTTTTAGCCAAAGTGGCTAAATAGAGGATACCATTTCCTCTATTTACCAGTTCCCAGATTTGCCACATTTTTTCTTTTTGAGGTCCCTACCTAGTACATCATTATCTCCCTCTCTTTTATCCAAACACATTGAGGGTCCTTATAAATGGAGGAGAGAAGACTATTTCTGTCTTTAAAAGTGTTCTCCACTAAAAAGTTTTATTAGTAGTGTAGAAGACAGATTTGTAGTCTAATGTACTTACTCCACTTCTCATTCCAGTTTTCGTAAGAGATACTCAATTTGTGATTCAAGACTGTTTCAGTGTATCAAATAGGTATGTAATATCATTTTCTTGCTTTTAGCAGTAATGGCATATTTGATATCTCCACTCTGAATTTCTCTGTTGATTTAGAAGGCTCATGAAGGCCCATCTGGTGGCATCTTGTGAGACAGTGCCAGCTGGTGAGGCAAATGGCAATGTGGGCTTGAACTGCATCTCCCCAGCCTTGTATCCAATTTGGATCACTTTTTGGTGTATGCCACGCAAACTTGCACTCAAAAGTGGTCTGCATTTTAGGCACGGAAATTTAACAACCATGATTAGGATGGAGAAAAAAGACGATAAATTATATGGATACACCATAATTTTGCAGAGCTTTTTAAAAAACTCCTAACGCAAGAAATATTTAAACCACAGTTGGCAAACTTAAAGCCACTGTTAATTTCCCCAACATCCTTATAATTGTGCCTACATTTCCTACCCTTCCCCAGAGCCCTGTGATTTCCTAAATAATGCATATGTGTTCCAAGACATAACATGAGTATTGGATGTTTCAGTCAGAGGGCTTGAATCAGAATCTGTTACCCAGAGTCGATCTTGGGCAAGTCATTTGTGTTCTAAGCGTATTATTTCTCTCACTGGAAAAATGGTAGCTAAGTTGACCTTTGCTATTTACTTCTCAAGGTTTTAAAAAGAAAACATATTCATACACCCAAAGAATGTTTTGTGGCAAACGAGAGCTTTCTCTTCCTAGAAGAGTGTCTCCTTAGATTAGCAAAGAGGCTTCAGTGATTTGCAAACTGGCAGGGCTGCTGAAATACCATAGGCTTGAATTCTGTCAACTGATCCTCTAAGAGTGGTAAGATAACTACTTTGACCTTATATGCTTACATTTATTTTAATCTTATTACAATTGTGAATCCCACTTAAGGACATTAATAATACTGGTTGAAATTTATACTTTTAAAGAAAAGAATATGATTGCCTTAGACTGTTTGGGTTGCTTGAACAAAATACCACCCAGTTCAAAATACCAGATGGCTTATAAACAAGAAATGTATTACTTACAACTCTGGAGAATAGGAAATCCAAGATCAAGGCACCAGCGTATTCAAGATCCAGGCACTGGCAGATCTGGTGTCTGGTGAGGGCCTGCTTCTTCGTTCACAAATGGCCTGTCTTCTTTCTTTGTCTTCACCTGGTGGAAGGGGTGAGGGAGCTCTTGGATCTCTTTTTTAAGGGCACAAACTCCACTCAGAGTATTGCTGTCTTTAGAAGTGTTCTCCACTAAAGGGTTTTATTAGGAGTGCAGGAGACAGATTTGTAGTCTAATGGACTTACGTTCACTTCTCATGTCAGCTTTCGTAAGAGATGCTAAATTTGTAATTCAAGACTGCCTAATCACCACCCAAAGTCCTCACTTCCTAATACCATCACACAATGGATTAAGATTTCAACATATGAATTTTGGGAGGACACAAACATCCAGTCTATTGGACTATGATGATCATACAAAGTATTTCTTGTTTTCTTTCTGGGAACATGATAAGGTTGCACTCCTTCCCCCATCTCCTCTTTGAATAAAGGAACGTGAATAGAAGTGACTTACATCACTATTAGTGAAAGTTTTAAGAAGCTGTATCTATTTGCCACTTCTGTCTTCCACAGTTAGGCAAATTTGGAATGATGGCTATTTATCAACCTGTGAATATGGATGCCTGGATTAAAGCTTCTAGCCAATTCATGATGCACATGTAGAAGGAATGAGAAATAAACCCCAATGTGCTAAGCATTTAAATTTTGACTTTTTTAAAAAAATATATTTATTGTGCTAAGAACACCTAACCTGAGCTCTATCATCTTAACAAATTTTTAAGTGTACAATACAGTACTGTTAGCTGTAGGCACAATGTTGTATAGTAGGTATCTAGAATGTATTCATCTTGTATAAATGAGATTCTATGCCCACAGATTAGCAACTCTTGTTTCTCTCTCCCCATAAGTCTCTGGCAAGCAACATTCTACTCTGTGATTCTAAGTTTGACTATTTTAGGTACTTCCGGTTAGTGAACTCATGCAGCATTTGTCCTTCTGTGACTAGCTTATTTTACTCAGCATAATGTCTTCAAGGTTCATTGAAAGAAAGTTCATTCAATGTTGTTGCATTTTGCAGAATTTTCTTCTAAGGCTAAATAGTAACCATTGTATGTATATATCTCGTTTTTATTCATTCATCTTTCCATGAGCATTTAGGTTGTTTCTCCTTCTTGGCTAATGTGAATAGCACTGAAATGAACATGGGAATGCTAAAATCTCTTTGAGATCCTGATTTTAATTCTTTTGAATAAATATCCGGAAGTGGGATTGCTAGGTCATATAGTAATTCTACATTTAATTATACATATATATATAATTAGCATATGTATATGCTAATAAAGTTATGAGACCAAGAAGTCCCAGCATCCGCCATCTGCAATATGGAGAACCAGGAAAGATGGTGGTATAATGTATAATGCAGTCTGAGGTGAAAGGCCTGAGAATTGGGAGGCCAATGCTGTAAGTCCCTATATGGGTCCTAAAGCCCATGAACCACAGCATGTATGTCAGGCAGAAAAAGATGTATGTCCCAGCTCAAGCACAGAAAAGAAATTTGCCTTTCTTCCACCTTTTTGTTCTATCCTCAATGAATTGACTGAGGCCCACCCACATTGGTGAGGGCAGTCTTCTTTACTCAGTCTACTAATTCACATTCTAATCTCTTCTTAATACACTTTCACACATACATACTTAGAAATAATGTTTTTACCAGCTCTCTGGGTATCCTTTGGCCCAGTCAAGTTGACATGAAATATTAACCATTTACATGCCATACTGATTTTTGATACCAACTGCTTCATTTAATATTCCCACCAAGAGTGTACGGGAGTTGTCATTTCTCCACATCTTCACCAACAATTTAAAAAATGTCCCTTCTTTTTATAATGCCCATCCTGACAGGTGTGAGGTAATATCTCACTATGGTTAGTAACTGAGTATCTTTTCATATACGTTTTGGTTCCTTGTATGTCCTCTTTAAAGAAATGTGTATTCAAGTCTTTAGCTCATTTAAAAACCAAGTTATTAGTTTTCTTGCTAATCAGTTGTTTACATTTCTTGTATATTTTGGAAATTAACCCCTTATCAGACATATGGTTTGCAAATGTTTTCTCCCACTCCATAAATTGCCTTTTCATTTTGTTGATTATTTTACTTGCTGTGCAGGAGTTTTTTAGTTTAATATAGTCCTGTTTGTCTACTTTCGCATTTTTTGCCTCGTTTTCATTTCATATCCACAAAAGCATTGGCAAGACCAATGTCACAAAGATTTTTTCCTTATGTTCTCTTCTGTAAGTTTTATAGTCTTAGGCATTATGCTTAAATCTCTAATCCATTTTGAGTTGATTTTTTTGTGTACGTTGTAAGATAAAGATCCAGTTTCTTATTTTTTACATATGGACATTTAATTTTCCTACTACCATTTGTTGAACAGACTATCTTTCCCCACTGTGTGTTCTTGACACCTTTGCTGAAGATCAGTTAATCCTATAGATGCATGATGACGTGGTTTGGCTGTATCTCCATCCAAATCTCATCTTGAATTGTAGCTCCCATAATTCTCAAATGTTATGGAAGGGACCTGCTGGGAAGTAATTGAATCATGGGGCGGGTCTTTTCTGTGCTGTTCTTGTGACAGTGAATAAATCTCATGAGATCTGATGGATTTATAAAGGGGAGTTCCCCTGCACAAACTCTCTTGCCTGCTGCCATGTAGGACATGTCTTGCTTCCCCTTCACCTTCTGCCATGATTGTGAGGCCTCCCCAGTCAACTGGAACTATGAGTCAATTAAACTTCTTTTCTTTATAAATTACCCAGTTTTGTGTAGGTCTTTATTAGCAGCATGAAAACAGACTAATGCACGTGAATTTATTTCTGAGCTGTTCATTATGTTCCATTAGTCTATATATCTGTTTTTATGCCTGTAGTATAATTTTTCTACTGTATATTTATAATATATTTTGAAATTGGGAAGTGGTTATGTGCCTCCAGCTTTGTTTTTCTTTCTCAAAACTGCTTTGGCTATTCGTGGTCTTTTGTGGTTCTATGTGAATTGTAGGATTGGTTTTTCTGTTAATATAAAAAAATAGGCCCTGAAGTTTTGATAGGGATTACACTGAATCTGTAGATCACTATAGGAAATATGGATATTTTAATAATATTCATTCTCCCAATCCATGAAAACAGGACATCTTTCCGTGTATCTGTCTTTTTTAATTTCCTTCATCAATGTTTTATAATTTTCAGGGTAAAAGTGTCACTTTTTTGGTTAAACTTATTTGTAACTATTTGATTCCTTTTGTTGCTAGTAATAAGTAGTATTTAATTCTTAATTTAGCTTATGGATAGTTTATTGCTTGTGTATAGAAATGCCACTGATTTTTGTATGTTGATTTTGTATCCTGCAACTTACTAAATTCATTTAATAGTTCTAACATTTTTTTTGGTTGAGTCTTTAAGGTTTTCTCTATATATATTATTACATCATCTTCAAATAGAGATAATTTTACTTCTTCCTTTCCAATTTGGATGACTTTTATTTCTTTTTTGCCTAATTGTCCTGGCTAGGACTTCTGGTACTATGTTAAATAGAAGTGGCAAGAGTGGGCATCCTTGCTTTTTTACTGACCTTAAAGGAACAGTGTTCAAGTTTTCACTATTGAGCATAATGTTAGCTGAGGGCTTTTCATATATAACCTTCACTGTGTTGAGCTTCTTTCCTGCTGTTCCTACTTTGTTGAGAGTTTTTATCATAAAAATATGTAGAATTTTATCAAATTCTCTTTTATGTCTTTTGAGATGATCATACGGCTTTTATTCATCTTTTATTCTTTTAATGTGATTTGCATATGTTGAATCATCCTTGCATCCTGGGGATAAATCCCCCTTGGTCATGGTGAATGATTCTTTTAATGTGCTGTTGAATTTGGTTTGCTAATATTTTGTTGATGATTTCTGCAATCACATTCATTAGAAATACTGACGTGTAGTTTTCTTTTGTTGTGGTGGCTTTGTCTAGCTTTTTTCTCAAGGTTAATTCTGGCCTCATAAGTTTGGAAGTGTTTCTTTCTCATCAATTTTTTGGAAGAGTTTGAGAAAAATTGGTATTAATTCTTGAAGTGTTGCATACAATTCATCAGTGAGGTGTTTGGTCCTGGGCTTTTCTTTGTTGGGAGATTACTGTTTACTGATTAAATAGCCATACTAGTTATAGGCCTGTTCATACTTTTTATTTCTTCATGATTCAGCTTTGGTAGGATGTATGTTTCCAAGAATTTATCCATTTCTTCTAGGTTTCCCAGGTTTCTGGTGTATAATGGTTAATAGTAATCTCTTACAATCCTATGCATTTCTGTGGTATCAGTTGTAATGTCTCCTCTTTGTTTTCTGATTTTATGTGACTCTTCTCTCTTTTTTCTTGGTTATTCTAGCTTAATATTTTCAAGTTTATCTTCTCAAAAAAACCAACTCTTAGTTTCACTGTTTTTTCTATTGTTTTTCTGTTCTTTATTTTATTTATTCTGCTATAATCTTTATAATTTCCTTTCTTCTTCTGACTTTGGATTTAGTTTGCTCTTATTTTTCAATTTCCTTGAGATATAAAATGGGTTTGAGACCTTTCTTCTTCTTCAACATAGGCACTTATCACTGTAAACTTCCTTCTTAGTACTTCTTTTGCTGCATTCAGAAAGTTTTGTTATGTTCTATTTATATTTTTATTTGTTTCAAGATATGTTTTATTTGTCTGGATTTATTTTTTGACCCATTGGTTGTTCAAAAATACATATGTAATTTCCACATATTCACAACTTTTTCGGTTTCCCGTTGTTATTTATTTCTAGTTTTACTACATTTTGGTTGAAGGGGTACTTGGTATTATTTCAATATTATTAACTTTGTTAAAACTTGTTTTGTTACTTAACATGATCTATCTTGAAAAATGTCCCGTATGCAATTGAGAAGAATTAATATTCGTTTGCTGTTGAATGGAATGTTTTGTAGATATCTGTTAGGTCCATTTGATGTACAGAGCTGTTTGTGTCCACTGCTTCTTTGTTAGTTTACTGTCTGGTTGTTTGTCTATCAGTTACTGAAAATGGAGTGCTAAAATCTACTATTATTGCAGCACTATTTTCCCTTCAGTATTATCAATGCTTGTTTTATATAGTTAAGTCTTCTCTTGTTAGGTGCATATCTATTTATAATCGTTATATCTTCCAAGTGAATTGGTCCTTTTTTCATTGGATTATATACTTCTTGTTTCTTGCAACAATTTTGACTTACTATCTATTTTATCAGATATAAGTAAAGCCACATCTACCCTTTTTGGGTTACTATTTTCATGGAATATATTTTTTCATACATTTTTTTTCAGCCTGTGTCCTTTAATATAAACTGTGTTTCCTGTAGACAGCATATAGTTGGATCTTTTAAAAAAGTCCTTCAGCCACTCTATATCTTGATTGGAAACTTGAACTGTATACATTTTAAGGAAGTACTGATCAGGAAAGATTTACTATTGCCTTTTTGTTCATTGCTTTCTGTCTGCCTTGCAGTTATTTTGTCTATCTTTTTCTCTCTTACTGTCTTTGTATTTCATTAATTTTTTAAAACTGATAAGCTTTGCTTTCTTTCTCTTTTTCTTTTGTGTTACTTCCATAGGTATTTTCTTTATGGTTGACATAGGGCTTATATAAAATTCTTATAATTATAGCTAATTTAAACTGTGAACAACTTAGGTTCAATTGTTTATAAAAACTATACTTATACTTATCCCTCACATTTTATATTATTGGTGCCACAATTTATATCTATTTATATTGTCTCTTGTAACATTTTTAGGCTGTAGTTACTTTTAATACTTTTATGTTTTTACTTTTATAGTAGAATTAAAAGTGATTTACCATTATTACAGTAATACAGCATTCTGTATCTGTCTTATATTTACCTTGACAAATGTGTTTTATATTTTCTTATGCCATTGTGTTGTTGTATTATATCCTTTCATTTTAACTTGAAGAACTCACTTTAGCATTTATTGCAAGGTTGGTCTAATGATGATGAACTCCCTTACTTTTGTTTGTTTAGCAGAGTCTTTATCTCTCCATTTTTGATAGACAGCTTTGCCAGGTAGAGTATTCTTGGTTGAGAATTTTGGGGTTTTTTCTTCATCAGTTTGACTATTTTATCCCACTGTCTGCTGGCCTGCAAGGTTTCTGCTAAGAAATCCACTGATAGTCTCAATAGCATTCCCTTGTATAAGACAAGTTGCTTCTCCATTGTTGCTTTCAAAATTCTCTTTTGGCCTTGACTTTTGACAACTTGATGTCTTTTTGTGGATTTTTTTATTCATCTTATTTGGGTTTATTTGGGCTTCCTGAATCTGGATGCTCATTTTCTTCTCCAGATTTGAGGTTTCTGCCAGTATTTCTTCAAATAAGCTTTCTGCTTCATTCTCTTTCTTCCCCTTCTGAGACTCTCATTATGTGTATATTGATTCACTTGACAGTGGCCCATAAATCCCTTAAGCTTTCTTTACTCTTCTTTTTTTTTTTCCTCCTGTGACTCAACCACTTTTAGTGACCTCTCTGTGTTCTCTATCCTTTCTTCTGCTTTATCTATGCTTCTGTTAAATCCCTCTAGTAAATTCTTCAGTTATTATATTCTTCAGTTCCATGATATCTGTTTGCCATTTTTAAATATTTTATATTCCTGTTGAAATTTTCACTTTATTCATGGATTGTTCTCCTCACCTTTATGAACATCTTTATAATGGTTATTTTGAATATCTGTCAAGTGAATTACATATCTCTTTTTGCTATGGTTGGTTTCTAGATATTTATCTTGTTCCTTTTGTTGAAACATTTTTTTTTATTTCTTCATTTTCCTTCACTCTCTGTGTTGGTGTCTGCACAGTAGACAAAAGAGCTAGCTCTTCCAGTCTTCACAGACTAGATTATTACAATAGAAGTTCCTCACCAATCAACCCACCCAGTGATTCTCAGAACTTTGTCCTTGTCCAACTTGCTTTATTTGTTCTTAGTGGCTCTCTGACATCTAGGGTAGGCCAAGTTCCATGAGTGCTCTGAGACAAGTGAAACTGAAACCAGTTCCTTGGGAAGCCTTCAGAAAACTTGGATTGTATGTTCTGCCCACCTCTTTTCCTTCCCAAAGGGAAGCTGGAATCTATGGTTTTTTGTCTGTTCATTCTGTGCTGAACATGGGGTAGGGGGGTGGTATGGAAATTATTTGCATGCTAGATCAAACCGCCATATTTGTTCTCACTGGCCCCCACACGACTAGATTGTGCCAGATCCCATCAGTGTTCTGTGACAGGCAAGACAGGCAATACTTTGGGAAACTCTCATAAAACTTAGGACATTGGGCATATGGTTCAACATTCCCCCTCCCCAGGAAAAAGCTGAGATCTGGCTTTTTTATCTACTTGCGCTTTGATCAGCTGGGAAGAGGGGCTGTGGTGACTGCCAGTGCAAAGAGCCATCTTTGTTTTCAATGGCCCCTAGGTGGCTACGTTTTGCCAAGTCTCTTCAGTGCTTCAAGACAGGAAGAAGAGAAGCCAGTTGTTCAAGGAGATTTTTCTTGATCATATGGCACTGTGCTGGGGGATAGGGATTCTTGTAAGAGGGTGTCTTGGAATTTCCCTACCAGCTTTGTTGTGTCTGATTTTGCAATTTCCCAGGGTGTAGGAGCCTCTCAACTGATTTATGAATTTCTCGCAAGGGAATTTTTGTGTTATTTAAATAGTGTGTTCTTGGAGAGAAGGAAGATCCAAAACTTCCTATTCTGCCATCTTGAAGTCACTCTACTACTTCCTCCCTATTAAAAAAATATGTATATCATTGCTTATTCTACATAAAACATACAATACTACCAGAAGCCCAATCCTAAAATACGAGACATTGGGTCAGAGAAGAAATTCCCAAAGCATGGTGCTGGACCCTTGGGAGTTCCTGATACCCCATTAGTGGCATTAACTATAAGTTTATCTGAACTATAAACTTGTTGATGAACATTTGGGCTGTTAAATGAACTTAAACCTCATTTTTTCTGAACTTTTTTCTTTAGAAAGAAAATAAAACAGTAAAAGAAGCACCACGGTAAACTTATGTCTAACCAACACAAGAAGTGAATAGCTAAGTGGCAGCTGGAGGAACTGTGGGAGAAAGTGGACTTATCGTCGCTGAGTTTGTTATAACTGAGTCAAACAGGTATCCGGACTTAACGAAGCAAATTTCAAAAAGTTTATGTTTCAAGTATATTATCGAGGGCATTTATATTTTTGAGGTGAGGTTGGATAAAGTTATTCATAAATTCTAGATTCTGTGATTTGGTGACTCAGTACTCAATTACTATCTGCCTCTTGGAGGTTACCTACTGGTTAACATATCTTTGATTAGTACACATATAAATGCTGAATGTCTTTGTATAGCTTAAGAAAATTAAATTGTAATATTACATATATTCAGTTTATTAAATATGACATAAATATCAAAGTATGAATTGAAGGTATCCTTGAATTGTGACAGCTTCTATTTTACTCTCCTTCTGTGACCCTGGACATTTCCCTCAACTCTTGATGCCTGAATCTTCCTTATTACCTGAGGAAAACAGTCTAGGTCCTTAATACTTGCCCATATAGTTTTACAGGGACCGTGTGAAAACACTTTGAGATATATGCAGTGATATATAAAGTTCCTTATATAAACAATCCAATTGCTTCCTTGTTTTGCAATACTTTAACTTCCTACTGCTCAGTAATAAATGACAGAGCGCATCAGAAGCTATAATGGAATGTCGTTTAAACGAAATATAGTTTTCATACATATTTTTAAATAATTATTTTTAAGTACAATACTGTGCTGTAGTGTTCCTACCATTCATGAGTTAAATAACATGTGAAATTACAGATTCTTAGGATATTCTTAATGGTGTCTGAGCTTATTCCATGGTGCAGCTTTGCACCCGTCATGCACTTGGTTACCACACAGGCCTAACGAAATGCATTGTAGTGTCAGCCTTTAGAAGGCCAAGTGGCACACAGGAGCTCGTATTGATCAACTAAGTGCATTGGCTACTGGGCTGGTCCACGTGTTCCAAGCCTTAGTCTAACTGACCCATGAGAAAGAACATACTTTGTTTTCTCTGGCTAATTTTCATCTTATTATAAATCACTGCTGCTGTGTAAGGAAAAAATAGGCTTTTAAAATTTAGCCCTGCCTGTGTCATTTTCCCTACTAATCTTCTTTGTGTTTGAGAGATGTATAGAATCTTATTGGGATAAGGAAGGGAACTACAGACAGATGGGCTGTCAGGCTGGGTAAGTAAAAATGTACAGAGAGGCCTGACTGGTAATATCTTCCAGTGGAAGCCGTGTTCTTGAGTAAATTATTTAGAATTTACATATGAATGATCTCCTTGTGGTCAGTTTTCCATCTGTGATCTGACAGCTTGTAGATGCACATTTAGTGTGCTTTTAAAATGCCACCATTTTACATTTGACACATGTCCATGTCAAATGAAAGCATAGATCTCCCCATTCTTTAACTTCCTCTAAATTCTCCTTACTAATGGATAACTAGAGAACTTGTTTATTGCATCTGCTTTGTAAGAGGGGTGATGCCTGTTACTGAAAGTCACTCAAAAGAGAATTTAGCATTTCTTGATGGTTATAATTGTAGTATATGTTCTGCATGTCTGTTGGTCTCTCTATATATCTCTACATTATCTTCAAGCTTTGACACAACAACCCTTCTTACATGAAGGCTATATGATTTATGCTTGCAATATAATGTAAACAAGCATTTTTAAATTGTGGAGATAGGATGGTTCATTTTAAATTCGGTTCATTTCAATATAATAGTCCACACTGTGAATGTTTTTGGATTCAGAGTAATCATGAACTTGGAATTCTTTGGGAAATGATAAATATACAAGACTCTGAGTTTAACATTCTCCAAGAGAATGTACTTGGTAGAGTTCTTTTATTGTTATGCTTAATCCATGTCTTTTGACTGATCTAATAATAGAGGAAATTAATCTCCTAAAATTTTGATTATGCTTTTGAAGTTTCCAATTTTTACATTAATTTCATCACTGATCTATCATTCTCTCTTATTATTACAAAACTGTGTTCACATTAAATTCACTTTTTTTTTTTTTTTAATTTGAGATGGAGTCTCACTCTGTACCTTTGCCTCCCAAGTTCAAGCAATTCTCCTGCCTCAGCCACCAGAGTAGCTAGGATTATAGGTACACATCACCACGCCCAGCTAATTTTTGTATTTTTAATAGAGACAGAGTTGCACCATATTGGCCAGAGTGGTCTTGAAATCCTGACCTCAAGTGATACGTGTGCCTCAGCCTCCCAAAGTGCTGGGATTATAGACGTAAGTCATTGAGCCTGGCTCACATTAAAGTCACTTTTAACGAAAAAGAACTCACAATTTTGATAATTAAACACAGTTTTTAAAAATATTCCTTTTAAATCTTTTTTAATGAATATAGATTATATAGTTGTAATTTTTATTCTTTTTAAGATTCCTAAAATTAAGTTGTCTTACTATTTCCACAGTTATTATTGTCAATAACTACATAGTATTCTGTTAGATATTGTATTATGATTTACTTGACTATTCCCTACCACCCTATCTTTTATAGATTTTTAGTATTTTTGATAATGATGTCATAAATATCTTTGTCCGGGTAGCTGTTCTTTCTGTATTGAATTAACTACTTATGAATATTTTATGACTTTCAAAAATTATCTTATTGCAGCCAGAAACAGCCAGTGACACAATGTTATAGTTCTATAATTGTATATAAATATGTGTTTCACCATATCATCAAAATTATGTGTCAATACTTTAAAACATTTTTTGATAGATACAAAATTACATCTTAATGATGCTTTAATTTTTATTCCTTTGATTATATCAAACCAAGACCCAATATTTTTCAAAAATGTTGGAACTTTTTGTATGTTATCAAGTGTGAATTGTTTCTTGGATCTTGAATGTTTTGGGGACAGTTACGTAAGCTCTTCAGTCTGTACAGGTGCATATACCTTGTTTTTCTACTTAAGCATTTTGTCAAACTGATTTTTCGTAAATATTTATTCTGTCTTCTTATTTTTAATAAGAATAAGATTATATTCTTATTCAAATATGTCAGTCTTCTCTTCATGATTTTGTCTTTGTAAAAGAATTTTTCATTTTAGAAATGAACTGTGCAGTTGATTGCAGAAAATAACTTTAGGTCATAATATTTGTTTATGCAGTTACAATTGTTTATTAGGATGGCTTTCATTAGTCAGTTGGCAGTTTTAGAAACAGAATAAAATATTATGCTGTCAGCATGTATAGACTATTTAAAGGTTGAAGTTCAGAGCTGTTCCTTGGTGTGGGTATCTGCTTTTTTCCCAGGTAGAAGCTATAGGAACAGGCTCATTTATTTAAACAAAAGATAAGTTACTGGACCGATATCAGGGACTCAATGAATGAAGGGAAGGTGGAGATCCAGGATTAGAAATTAGAAATTAGAAAATATGTAGGAAGATGTGAACTTTGGAGGTTTGAGCAGTGGCTCCACTGCTGAGACCTACCATGACCACAGCCTGGTCTACTGCTACTACTGCTGCTGCCAGGATAGAGACTCTTGGTCTTCTGGAAAGCACTAACTCCTAAGACTATACAGTATGAGGAAATCTGTAAAATGAAGATAAGGGTGTCAATAGGAATGGAAATTTGGATGTTGGACACCCATATGATAAGTGTTTACAAAAGCAATTCCACAGACACAGTCTTGTCTATCTTCAGATTCCAGTTCATTTGCTCGTGAAGGAATCATTAGGTTTTCATCAGCTGAATCACACTAACAAAACTCCAAGGAATGAGGCTTTCTCTCATTCCTACATTCATTTTTAAACAGATGTAAACAGCTTAAGAATGCTGATCAGTCATCTATTCTGTCTTTTTTATCTACTTATTACTCCAGATAACTACTAGATGTTCAATCCGATGACATTATTATCAGAGGGAGTGGAAGATAATAATTTTAGGAGTCATTTCATCCTGTTCCTGTTAGCACTTGGAAATTTTATTGTTTTCCATTCGTGGTGTATTTCTATTCAGAGAGCTCACCTTGGTTGAGCTCTTAGTTTCCTATTGCTGCTGTAACAAGTACAGTAAATCTTCACTGAACAATGTCAGTAGGTTCTTGGAAACTGTGACTTTAAGAGAAATGAAGTATAATCAAACCAATATTTTCTTACCAACATTATAACAAAATGATATTGAACTAAACAATATTATTTGAGTGTCTGCTGTATGCTGTTTTTCTTAAGTCACAGTTTCCAAGAACCTACCAATGACATTAAGTGAAGAAATAATATACTACAAACTTAGCATCTTAAAACAACACAATTTTATAATTTTATAGTTCTAGAGGTCAAAAATCTAAAATCCGTTTCTCTTGGCTAAAATTAAGGTGTCAGCAGAGCTGGTTCCTTCTGAAAGTTCTAGGGGAAAATTCCTCTACTCATCTTTTCCAAAATCTAGAGGTTGCCTACATTTCATGGCCCCATCCCGTTTTCAAAGCCAGCAATGGCCAGTGGAGTCTTTCTCACATTGCCTCACTCTTAACACTGACTCTTCTGCCTCCCTCTTCCATTTTAAGGTCTTTGGGGTTATGTTAGGTCCACTCTAATCAACCAGGATAGTCTTCCTATTATAAAGTCAGCTAATTAGCACCCTTACTTCCATCTGCAACCTTAATTCCCCCTTGCCATGTAATGCAACATATTCACAAATTCCAGGGATTTGGATATGAACCTCTTTGGGGGGGTCATAATTCTGCCTCCCGTTGTAACTCATTCACAGCGCTCCCCTCTTTGGTAGGTATTTGACATGTGAGAATATTGGCCTTTTTTTTTTTGAAGTTTCATGTAACTTCAAAACAAGATGCCTCTTCTGTTTGCTCATGGTTAGAACAATAGGCTTATGCTAAAATTTTGAACGTCTTTGAACTTTACCAGAGTTAACATTTGTTTTTGCTCTTCAAACATTAAATGTTTGGAATCTTCTATTATCAATGTAATTTACCTAAAATATATGTGACCCCTCCAATTAATAACCATCTATCCCCTCAACATCTTAATTTCAAGTTAGGCCTCAGAACTATTAGGCGAACAGATACACTATTTGTTAGACTAATTATAATTGTTTGAATTGAATGTCTATCCAATTATCTGAGTTATTACTTCTAAGAAAGTACATATATATCAAAAGGTTTCAAAGCCTTATACTCTGTAAATATTAAACAAAGAGTGTTTTGTCATAAAAATATGCTTTCAGAAAATGTGCTAAAGAAGCAATAGTTGACTGTTTTACAGTTTGTACCAGTACATATTGAGCTAAGTATAATTTATATAATTCTTGAAACATATACATAAACATTCAAACCTAAATGAGGCCACAAAATATTTTAACTCATTTCTCTTTTATGTTTTTCTCTCAAGGATCAAGGCATCTAGCACTAGTGATTAAAATGAATGATTATGAAAATGTGAAAGATAATTCTGAAATTTCTATTATACCAGGATTTATTACACTACAAACCTTGCTTTTAAATGAGCCTATTTCAGACATAGCTTGATATTAAAGAAATCTCTAAGAATGGTTCTTTGATCTTCAAGGTAAAGAAACATAATTCGAACGAACACAGCAACAAACCCCAAATTCTACTTTCTGGTTATAATTAAGAGCCACTATTATCTCAACTCCCGATCAAGTTACACTGAGTAAAATCTACATATATTCCTTGTATGAGTTCATTTTCAAACTGCAGATACTACCTGAGACTGGGTAATTTATAAAGAAAAGAGGTTTATGGTCAGGTGTGGTGGCTCATGTCTGTAATCTCAGCATGGATGGCCAAGGTGAGTGGATTACTTGAGGTCAGGAGTTCAAGACAAACCTGGCCAACATAGTGAAACCTTGTCTCTACTAAAAATATAAAAATTAGCCAGGCCTGGTGGTGCATGCCTGTGCATGCCTGTGGTCTCAGCTACTCAGGAGGCTGAGGCACAATAATCGGTTAAACCCAGGAGGTGGAGGCAGAGGCTGCAGTGAACCAAGATCATGCCACTGCACTCCAGCCTGGGTGACAGACCTAGACTCTGTCTCAGAAAAAAAAAAAAAAAAAAAAAAGGGGGAGAAAAGAAAAAAGAGGTTAATTGACTCACAGTTCTGCATGACTGGAGAGACCTCAGAAAACTTACAATCATGGTGAAAGGTGAAGAGGCACGTCTTACATGGCAGCAGGTAAGAGAAAGTATGTGTGTGTAGGGGAAACCGTCACTTATAAAACCATCAGCTCCTGTGAGAACTCACTATCATGAGAACAGCATGGAGGAAACCACCCCCATGATCCAATCACCTCCCATCAGGTCTTGCCATCTACACTTGGGAATTATGAGGATTATAATTCAAGATGAGATTTGGGTGGTCTCAGATGGAGATGAAGAACTTATTGGGAACTGGAGCAAAGGTGACTCTTGCTACGTTTTAGCAAAGAGACTGGTGGCATTTTGCTGCCCTAGAGATTTGTGGAACTTTGAACCTGAGAGAGATGATTTAGAGTATCTGGTGGAAGAAATTTCTAAGCAGCAAAGCATTCGAGAGGTGACTTGGGTGCTGTTAAAAGCATTCCGTTTTGAAAGGAAATGAAACGTAACAGTTCAGAAAATTTGCAGCTGGATGATGCAACAGAAAAGAAAAACCCATTTTCTAAGAACAAATTCAAGCCTGCTGCAGAAATTTACATAAATAACAAGGAGCCAAATGTTATCTCCAAGACAATGGGCAAAATGTCTGCAGGACATGTCAGAGACATTCATGGCAGCCCCTGTCATCACAGGCCCAGAGGCCCAGGAGAACAAAGTAGTTTCATGGGCCAGGACCAGGGCCCCCCTGCCATGTGCACCCTAGGGACTTGGTGCCCTGCATCCCAGTCACCCTAGCCATGGCTAAAAGGGCCAAGGTACAGGTCAGGCCATTGCTTCCAAGGGCACAAGCCCCAAGCCTTGGCAGCTTCCACATGGTGTTGAGCCTGTGAGTGCACAGAAGTCATGAACTGAGGTTTGGGAACCTCTGCCTAGATTTCAGAGGATGTATGGAAATCCCTGGATGTCCAGAGAGAAGTCTTCAGCAGGAGCAGAGCCCTCCCAGAAAACCTCTGCTACATCAGTGCAGAAGGGAAATGTGGTGTTGAAGCCCCCACACAGAGTCACCACTGGAACACAGCTTAGTGGAGCTGGGAGAAGAGGGCCACCATCCTCCAGACCCCAGAATGGTACAGCCACTGACAGCTTGCACCATGCACCTGGAAAAGCCACAGACACTCAACGAAAGCCCATGAAAGCAGCCAGCAGAGGGGCTATACCCTACAAAGCCACAGGGGCGGAGCTGTCCAATGCCATGGAAGCCCATCTCTTGCATAGGCACAACCTGGATATGAGACATGGAGTCAAAGGAGATCTTTTTGGAGGTTTAAGATTTGAGTGCCCCACTGGATTTTGGACTTGCATGGGGCCTTTAGTCCTTTGTTTTTGCCCATTTCTCCCATTTGGAATGAGTATATTTATCCAATCCCTGTACCCACATAGTATCTAGGAAATAACTAACTTGCCTTTGATTTTACAGGCTCATAGGTGGAAGGGACTTGCCTTGTATTGAATGAAACTTTTGACTGTGGACTTTTGAGTTAATGCTGATTTAAGAATTTGGGGGACTGTTGGGAAAGCATGATTGATTTTGAAATGTGAAGACATAAGATTTGTGAGGGGCTGGGGTAAAATGATATGGTTTGGCTGTGTCCCCAACCAAATCTTATCTTGAATTGTAGCTCCTGTGTGTGAGGGACCTGGTGGGAAGTAATTGAATCATGGGGGCAGTTTCCCCCATACTGTTCTCATGGTAGTGAATAAGCCTCATGAGATCTGATGGTTTTATAAAGGGAAACCCCTTTCACTTGGTTCTCATTCTCTCTTGCTGCCACCACATAAGACATACCTTTCACCTTCTGCCATGATTGCAAGGCCCCCCAGCCATGTGGAATTGTGAGTTCATTAAACCTCTTCCTTTATAAATTACCAAGGCTTGAGTATGTCTTTATCAGCAGCATGAAAACGGACTAATACACTGTGTCATGTAAAACTTACATTAAATATATTTGTATGCTTTTTTCTTGATAACCTGTCTTTTGTTATGGGGGTTTCAGTCATGAACCTAGTGATGGTGAAGAAAAGATGTTACTCTTTCTCCCCTACAACTACATTTTAGGAGTCAAAAAGGAACATATTTCAAGAATAGCTGTGGAACAGCAACAAAGGAAAGACCATTAGCTGCCTCCTAATACCCATATTCCCCCTGCTCTGTTGTAGAACTTTGGCTTATTTGCTGGGCGAATTACCACACGTGCATAGTCTGCATCTCCTATCCTATCCTCTGATCCCTTAGTGTGGCTGTGGGATTGAGTTATGGTCAGTGTGATATGAGACAAAGTGTGGGGCCTGGTTTTAAGAGTTTCCCTAAAAATCCTTATTTTTAACTACTAGAAGCTGAATTTGCTTTGTAATTTAGTTACTTACTTCAAAAGTGGTCTGTATTCACGTAAACTATGCCTTTTGGATATTTTTCTAGTACAAAGTTGTTATTGCAAGTTTCATAGCTATAGCTACCTTCTCTTGTTTTGTGCTTCCTCTGATTTTATTTCACACTTCTATTATCAACTGACCTAACTCCTCTAACCAGGGACATTTAAAAGACTATGCAAGGTCAGGGGGCGGAGCAAGACGGCCGAATAGGAACAGCTCCAGTCTCCAACTCCCACCGCGAGCAACACAGAAGACCGGTGATTTCTGCATTTTCAACTGAGGTACTGGGTTCATCTCACTAGGGAGTGCCGGACAATCGGTGCTGGTCAGCTGCTGCAGCCCGACCAGCGAGAGCTGAAGCAGGGCGAGGCATCGCCTCACCTGGG
>NW_012105475.1:4715858-4721521 GCF_000951045.1 Mandrillus leucophaeus
TAATAATAATAATAATAAATAAATAATAAAAAGACTATGCAAGGTCAAGGGAACAAAGTGAACAGATTTTTATCCTTGAGTCACAATTTGCTCTGAAATTCTGAAATTTGCTCTGCAATCTTTAGATTTTGAGATAACATAGTACAGCTGCACAAAAGTTAATTTTCAACTTTGTTAGAACATAGTTCTTTAAAATTCCCTGATTTTTTATTCTTACTCACCTTGAACTCAGTAGAGTGAATACAGGTGATCTAAATTACTTAGTCTAATGTCCATTTGGGGCCTGGAATTACACATAGAGTTTGCATGAAGGCCTAGATAATTATGCAGTAATGCACTCATTCATATTAGAGATGTGTTTTAAAAATCTTAAGGAAACAGGCCTTGGACATTTCTAAGGTAGGGAGACAATTATCTCCCTACCTTCCACCTCTGCCAAAAAGTAAAAATGAAATCCAAAAAATAATTGTATCAAAATCCTCTGGTTCATTTCATTCTCTTAGTCATAGTAGAGAAAGTTTACTGGATCTTTCTTCTCTTACCAAAGCAAACTTTTCCCTCTTAAGATGGCTCAATTTTATAAATTCATGTTATCATATTACTCTAATTTCCTTCTAAAGTTTTTATCCTATTATTTTTGTGTTGATTATGTATTCAAGTTGAGAAAGAATCTCCCCAGATGCTATGTTTCCATGCCAGGTTAAACATAAAAATAGCACAATAAAGAAATTTGGTTTGTTTCATTTATGTTCTAATTAATGTAAATATGATTATGTTGATTGCTTCACTAGTATGGGTGCTTAATGTATCTACTCACTGTAACTTACCTTAAAAGAGTATAATTTTCCTTTTCACAGTCTTCCCTCCTGAAAGGGAACATACATGTCTGAGGCAGATGCCGGTCCTGAAAATGCTTCTGAAAATTTACTTTTAGTACCCATTAGTATATACATTCATTTAAACTTGGGAAAGATGTTAGAGGAAAGCAATATGAACTAATGATTCCCTTGTTTTAGGAAATCATTAACTTTGGAAACTATGCAATTAGGATGACTAAATTTCTCCTTAAAATAGCCAACATCTAGGGAGAATTATGGGCTGTATAAAAGGTACTAGTTTTAGGTACAGAGGATGCAAATAGTGGTTTAATATATTCATAATTAGATCATAGAGCAAATAAAGGGCTCCAAATCTAATTCATTTGAGGTTTTCCTGATGCAAAATATTTTACTTCCATAAACACACATAAATTTAAAAATCAGAGTTCTCTTGCACTTGTAATTCTGATCAGTTCTCTTGATTAGGCTATATTTTGCAGTTTCCTCAGTGACATTCTGCTGCACTTTGCCTACCATCTAACTTTACTGAAAGATACCACTTATGAGCTGCCCCGGACATATGCTTATTATATAAACAAGACTTCTTTTCTGAATTCTAGTGGTCTTGTCAGGCCTGGTAAGATGGGCTGGACAAATACATAACAAACCTTAATGTGGCACTTCCACCAAGCTTCTTTCATGAAGACTGAACAAATGGAGGGTACCAGAAAATGCCATCCTAAGCTATGACACTTCGGTGTTACAACAGTTTTGATCTGAAAGCAATTAACTCTGTCTAAAAGTAAGACATGTAAAGGAGATTAGTTTAGACCCTCTAGTCCCAGCCAAACAGACAGATAATTGAAGATGCATAGGTGAACCAGGTGAGGTCAGCAGAAGAACCAGCCAGCTGATCCCAGCCAACCCACAGAATCATGAGTTATAACACATTGTTGTTTCATGCCTCTGGCTGTGGGAGGATTTGCTATGCATCAGAATATTTCTGATACACCAGATTAGAGGTGACTGGGTTTAACAGAAAAACAAGTCAATTGGAAGAGACACAGCTGGGCAGACAGTGTCACAAAGGTCTGGATATATTTAGGAGGGACATAATATAGGAATTAGTCCTAGGAATGAGTTGGGTTGAATAAGACAGGTATGGACACAGAAGAGGAACTTAAACACATCAGTGGGAGTAAGAACGAGTTACTCAAACTGGAGTAAAAAGAGAGCATAAAAACATCACTAATGTGACTTATTATTGATTCACATACATGTTGCATACTGGACAAGGTTCATAATCCTTCCAGGTCAGGATTATGATTGGTCCAGACTCAAGTAGCAAAGTGAGCAGTCAAAATATCCAGTTACTCTAAAAAGGTGAACTCTTCTTTAAGTAATATCTTAAGCAAGGTTTTAAAAAAAAGTAAATAGTTTGCTGGCATCTTACCTTCACATATTAATTTACCACATACTTCTGGAGAACAGACACAGGAAATAGTTTCTGCTCTCCAGCAACTTGCAGTTGGGTTACAAGGATTGGGCACATACACAGGAGGTGGTTACAGGAGACAGAAAAGTAGTATGCAAGGAGGGACAAATGAGTGATGGAGATAGGATGGAGCTGAGACTTGTGCATCTGGACATCAGTGAGGTAGACTAAGGAAGAAGTAAGCAGGAATGTGGGGAGGACTATACAATGAGATAGTCTGTGAGGTTGAAAATAGGCCTTGGTTACCCCACAGCTGCAGAAAAGAGGCTTCTAGCTGGAGCTCAGGGTTAAGTTGGAGAGGAGGAAGTCATTAGATCAGAGAGGAATAAATTTTAGTTATATAAGTCCCATTTCCTTTTCTCACCACAAACCAACCCAAATTATTTTCCCAAGGTGATAGTGCTACCACAAGTAAAATAAAATTAGTCGTAGACCACAGTCTGTAGAGGGGCTGATATTGTTTGGCTCTGTGTCCCCACTCAAATCTCATGTCAAATTGCAATCCTCATGTGTCAGGAGAGGGGCCTGATAGAAGATGATTGGCTCATGGGGACAGATTCTTCCCTTGCTGTTCTCATGATACTGAGTGAGATCTCATGAGATCTGATCATTTAAAAGTGTGTATCACCTCTTTCCTCTCTCTCTCGCTCTCTCTCTCCTACCAACATGTGAAGAAGGTGCTTGCTTCTTGCTTCCCCTTCACCTTCCACCACGATTCTAAGTTTCCTGAGGACTCTCACTCATTCTTCCTGTTAAGCGTGTAAAACTGCAAGTCAATTAAATCTCTTGTGTTCATAAATTACCCAGTCTCACGTAGTTCATTACAGTAGTGTAAGAACTAATAGAGAAAATAGGGGCAACAGGGTGTTGGCTGTCTTAGGGAGAAGATGCTCCATCTCTGGTGCCTCAACATGGCGGCATGGTGGAGATGACTCCTGAGGCCCACCCAACCATCATTTGCAGGGCTCTTGGGCCACTCCCCTCTCCCTCAAGCTAGTCCATGACATTCCAGAAGAATATAGTTGTCATTATGGCTCCCTTAAGTTTCAATTACTGTAGTAGCTGTTAAATTATGACATGACAACCTCACTGTTGCATACCTGGGTTTAGCAAAATGTCATGTGCAGGTGAGTTGTTCAATGTACAAGGCCATTTTTAATAAATTTTCACTACAGTTAAGAAGATAGTGTTCCTGAATTGGCTAATGGATGAGCTCCCAATTTTACTGGCCATACTGTGCAGAGACATGGTCAGTTTAGCTTTTAAAAGCCCTTGTCCTGGCTAACTCGGTGAAACCCATCTCTACTAAAAATACAAAAAATTAGCCGGGCATGGTGGTGGGCGCCTGTAGTCCCAGCTACTCAGGAGGCTGAGGCCGGAGAATGACGTGAACCCGGGAGGTGGAGCTTGCAGTGAGCCAAGATCGTGCCACTGCACTCCAGCCTGGACAACAGAGCAAGACTCCGTCTCAAAAAAAAAAAAAAAAAAACGCCCTTTAAGTCTGGAGCAGTGGTTCATGCCTGTAATCGCAACACTTTGGGAGGCTGAGGCAGGTGGATCACTTGAGGTCAGGAATTCTAGACCAACCTGGCCAACATGGTGAAACCCCATCTCTACTAAAAATACAAAAATTAGCCAGGCATGGTGGCTGGTGCCTGTAATCTCAGCTAGTCAGGAGGCTGAAGCAGGAGAATCACTTGAACCCAGGAGGCAGAGGTTGCAGTGAGCTGAGATCATGCCACTGCAGTCTAGCCTGGGCAAGACAGCGAGACTGGGTCTCAAAATAAAATAAAATAAAATAAAATAAGCCCTTGAAGACTTTTACTGCAGCATGTTCAGAGAAAATGTCTATCTCTGATGCACATAATTTTATTTTACTCCCTCTCTCAGTGTAGAAGAATTTTATTTTACTGACTTTACCCTGGCTCCAATGAAAGCTGCTGAGGTAGAATTTCAAACCAAACCAGGGCATGCTAATGTTCTGAGGGATGCTGCTTCCAAAAGGTATAAACAGAGAAATGGTCCCTCATGAATGAAATAGGTAACTATACACCACAATAAAAGTCGATTGCTTTAGATATACCATTGAAGTATGGAATACATTTGTTGCTTTTCAAGCCCAAAAATAAAATGTCCAAAGATAGAACAGATCACTGTAGTATTTGAAGCTGGGGGTGCTATTGTCTCTCACCTGCTGATTCTGTAGCATCTGTGGTGAATAAACGCAGTGCCACTCAGCTTCCTCAGATGATTGGATGTAGGCTGTGGGAGGACAGGGCTGTGTGGGTATCATCATAATTGGACCTCTGACTGAGCTACAGTGGTTTATCTAAAACTCCGGAAGGTCCATCTCTGCTTCCATGTATTTTTCCATCTGAAATTGGAGTCTTTGAAGAAGAAGCATGCTTTCCCTGAGGATATAAATCAAAGCAAATGTGAACTAAATTGCTTGCTGGCCAGTGTTGAGAAACGTACAAAAGTTACATTTATAAATTTGACAAATAGGAAATGTCCTGTTCCTGATACAGTTACTGGTATTACCTTTGCTTAAGGCAAGGGCTTATTTGTTGAAATAAACTAACTCTCCATGATTTATCTGTGATTTGATAATTATTTGAAGCTAGTATGATGTTGTAATGTAATAAAATATATATATGTATACTTGGTCTTTGTGCCTGGCTCCTGGCCAGATTTCCTAAAATCCCTAAATGATTAAGTACCATAAAAGTGAAAGGAGCATCTTTTGTTATTCATATCAAGCCCCTTTCAACCACACCAGAGTTTTTGTCACTGAGGTAATTTTTGGAAAGCTCCTAAGGATAGGGGCCTGGCTGCCAGGGTTGGGATAAGAAGGTTGAAACTTTCATCTCCCTCTCCAGCCTCCAGGGCAGGGAGAAGAGCTAGAGATTGGTTTCATTACCAGTGACTGATGATTTAATCAATCATGCTTAGGTAATGATGCCTCCAAAAAACCCCAAAAGGACACTTCAAATCTATTCTGGTAGCATTTTTCAAGAACACACTACGTTGTTACTAACTATAGTCACCATAATGTACAACAGATCTCCTGAATATATAGCTAATTAGGGGAAATGTTATTCAGAGGTTACAAAATACCAGTTAGACTAATTTGAATATATATAATATATAGAATTTAATATATATAGCTAATTAGGGGAGATGTTATTCAGAGATATATACATATATATCAAGATATACATATTTGAGATACATCTCGAAACATCATGTTGTATGTGATCAATATATACAATTTTATTTGTCAATTTTTAAAAAAAGCACAGGGTTCAGAGAGCTGTTTGGTGAACACAAGGAGGTGCTGAGAGGTTGGT
>NW_012105475.1:4721571-4726058 GCF_000951045.1 Mandrillus leucophaeus
AAAAAAAAAAAAAAAAACGCCCTTTAAGTCTGGAGCAGTGGTTCATGCCTGTAATCGCAACACTTTGGGAGGCTGAGGCAGGTGGATCACTTGAGGTCAGGAATTCTAGACCAACCTGGCCAACATGGTGAAACCCCATCTCTACTAAAAATACAAAAATTAGCCAGGCATGGTGGCTGGTGCCTGTAATCTCAGCTAGTCAGGAGGCTGAAGCAGGAGAATCACTTGAACCCAGGAGGCAGAGGTTGCAGTGAGCTGAGATCATGCCACTGCAGTCTAGCCTGGGCAAGACAGCGAGACTGGGTCTCAAAATAAAATAAAATAAAATAAAATAAGCCCTTGAAGACTTTTACTGCAGCATGTTCAGAGAAAATGTCTATCTCTGATGCACATAATTTTATTTTACTCCCTCTCTCAGTGTAGAAGAATTTTATTTTACTGACTTTACCCTGGCTCCAATGAAAGCTGCTGAGGTAGAATTTCAAACCAAACCAGGGCATGCTAATGTTCTGAGGGATGCTGCTTCCAAAAGGTATAAACAGAGAAATGGTCCCTCATGAATGAAATAGGTAACTATACACCACAATAAAAGTCGATTGCTTTAGATATACCATTGAAGTATGGAATACATTTGTTGCTTTTCAAGCCCAAAAATAAAATGTCCAAAGATAGAACAGATCACTGTAGTATTTGAAGCTGGGGGTGCTATTGTCTCTCACCTGCTGATTCTGTAGCATCTGTGGTGAATAAACGCAGTGCCACTCAGCTTCCTCAGATGATTGGATGTAGGCTGTGGGAGGACAGGGCTGTGTGGGTATCATCATAATTGGACCTCTGACTGAGCTACAGTGGTTTATCTAAAACTCCGGAAGGTCCATCTCTGCTTCCATGTATTTTTCCATCTGAAATTGGAGTCTTTGAAGAAGAAGCATGCTTTCCCTGAGGATATAAATCAAAGCAAATGTGAACTAAATTGCTTGCTGGCCAGTGTTGAGAAACGTACAAAAGTTACATTTATAAATTTGACAAATAGGAAATGTCCTGTTCCTGATACAGTTACTGGTATTACCTTTGCTTAAGGCAAGGGCTTATTTGTTGAAATAAACTAACTCTCCATGATTTATCTGTGATTTGATAATTATTTGAAGCTAGTATGATGTTGTAATGTAATAAAATATATATATGTATACTTGGTCTTTGTGCCTGGCTCCTGGCCAGATTTCCTAAAATCCCTAAATGATTAAGTACCATAAAAGTGAAAGGAGCATCTTTTGTTATTCATATCAAGCCCCTTTCAACCACACCAGAGTTTTTGTCACTGAGGTAATTTTTGGAAAGCTCCTAAGGATAGGGGCCTGGCTGCCAGGGTTGGGATAAGAAGGTTGAAACTTTCATCTCCCTCTCCAGCCTCCAGGGCAGGGAGAAGAGCTAGAGATTGGTTTCATTACCAGTGACTGATGATTTAATCAATCATGCTTAGGTAATGATGCCTCCAAAAAACCCCAAAAGGACACTTCAAATCTATTCTGGTAGCATTTTTCAAGAACACACTACGTTGTTACTAACTATAGTCACCATAATGTACAACAGATCTCCTGAATATATAGCTAATTAGGGGAAATGTTATTCAGAGGTTACAAAATACCAGTTAGACTAATTTGAATATATATAATATATAGAATTTAATATATATAGCTAATTAGGGGAGATGTTATTCAGAGATATATACATATATATCAAGATATACATATTTGAGATACATCTCGAAACATGTTGTATGTGATCAATATATACAATTTTATTTGTCAATTTTTAAAAAAAGCACAGGGTTCAGAGAGCTGTTTGGTGAACACAAGGAGGTGCTGAGAGGTTGGTGCACCCAGAGCAGGCATGACAGCTTTGCTCCTTCCCCCATACCTTGCCCTATGCATCTCTTTCATCTGGATGTTCCTCCATTATATCTCTATAATAAATTGGTAAACTACAAAGTAAACTGTTTTCCTGAGTTCTGTGAGTCATTCTATTAAATTATGGAACCTGAGGCGGGGGATCTTGGGAACTTCTGACTTATAGCCAATCACAAGCACAGGAGACTATCTGAGTTTGGAGTTAGCATCTGAAATGGGAGAAGAGGGCAGTCTTACAGGACCAAGCCCATAAACTGTGGGGTCTCTGTGTCAGCACAGAGTTAAACTGTAGGACACTCAGAAGGTGCCTGCAGGAGAACTGGAGGACTGGTGTAGAAAACTCACACATACAGTGTCAGAAGTGTGGAGTGGATAGAAAATGAGTTTTTCTTCCTCTTTACCTAGTTACATTAAATTGGAAAATACTTAGAACTGAGTTTGGGATTCAAGGTCCTTTAAAGAGGAGAGAACCACTTTTAGGGTTGAACATTCTGACCCCTGCTGAAGTGTCAAATGTTCCAGTTTTTGTCACTTACCACAATTCCTATTTTTTTAAAGAACCCTTTGAAGGTTGCTAAAACTTACTGACACACTACATGAGATTTTTATAAGATTTATGTACCTTTTTCAAGAAGAGTAAAATACAAATAAACTTTGCCCTATTAAAACAAAAAAGAATGTCAATTAAATGTGGATACTTTTTAGCACCTCAAGAAGTTAGTAGATGTCCATTAGGAAGTAGAGTGAAATAAAAAGTTTCAAATGGAGTCCTTCACATAAAACTTCATGGGAGCCATGTACAAACCTGACAATAGAATATGGCCCTAGTCAAATGTCTTTTTCTATGTCTGTGAAAGGTCATTCTCAATATTAGCATAAATGATAAAATATGAGCATAAATGATAAAAGAGTTTGTCATTGAGAGGCCAGAAAAAAATTAGAATATTCTTGAATGAATGTAGCAAACAGAACCAAATATTATTTGGAAGATATAGGTAATTAAGGTGGCACAAAATCAAAAGACATTTTATTTTCAGATAGTTGACAGAGAATTAAATCGAACCTACACTGTGACTTATTAGTTAAAAATGTTTAGTTTCCAGACAATAATTAGGAGATGATACAGCGGTAATAAGAAAGTCAGGGTAAAGATAATTTAATTAATTTATTCTGCTTCAAAGGAAGTCATGGCTGAGAGCTTTTATATCACACTCTAAAACAAAATATCAACAGAATAATACAAGGACTGAGAAGAATGTATATTCTGTTGATTTGGGGTGGAGAGTTCTGTAGATGTCTACTAGGTCTGCTTGTTGCAGAGCTGAGTTCAGGTCCTGGATATCCTTGTTAACCTTCTTCTGTCTCATTGATCTGTCTAATATTGACGGGGGGGCATTAAAGTCTCCCATTATTATTCTGTGGGAATCTACGTCTCTTTGTAGGTCTCTAAGGACTTGCTTTATGAATCTGGGTGCTCCTGTATTGGGTGCATATATATTTAGTATAGTTAGCTCTTCTTGTTGAATTGATCCCTTTACCATTATGTAATGGCCTTCTTTGTCTCTTTTGATCTTTGTTGGTTTAAAGTTTGTTTTATCAGAGACTAGGACTGCAACCCCTGCTTTTTTTTTTTTTTTTTTTTTTGCTTTCCATTTGCTTGGTAGATCTTCCTCCATCCCTTTATTTTGAGCCTACGTATGTCTTTGCATGTGAGGTGGGTCTCCTGAATACAGCACACTGATGGGTCTTGACTCTTTATCCAATTTGCTAGTCTGTGTCTTTTAATTGGGGCATTTAGCCCATTCACATTTAAGATTAATATTGTTATGTGTGAATTTGATCCTGTCATTATGATGTTCACTGGTTATTTTGCCCGTTAATTGATGCAGTTTCTTTATAGCATCGATGGTCTTTACAATTTGGCATGTTTCTGCAGTGGCTGGTACCAGTTGTTTCTTTCCATGTTTACTGCTTCCTTCAGGAGCTCTTGTAAGGCCAGTGTAGTGGTGCAAAATGTCTCAGCATTTGCTTGTCTGTAAAGGATTTTATTTCTCCTTCACTTATGAAGCTTAGTTTGGCTGGACATGAAATTCTGGGTTGAAAATTCTTTTCTTTAAGAATGTTGAATATTGGCCCCACTCTCTTCTGGCTTCTAGGGTTTCTGCTGAGAGATCTGCTGTTAGTCTGATGGGCTTCCCTTTGTGGGTAACCTGACCTTTCTCTCTGGCTGCCCTTAACACTTTTCCTTCATTTCAACCTTGGTTAATCTAACAATTATGTGTCTTGGGGTTGCTCTTCTTGAGGAGTACCATTCCTTCTAAAACTATTCCAATCAATAGAAAAAGAGAGAACCCTCCCTAACTCATTTTATGAGGCCAACATCATCCTGATACCAAAGCCTGGCACACACATAACAAAAAAAGAGAATTTTAGACCAATTTCCCTGATGAACATCAATGAAAAAATCCTCAGTAAAATACTAGCAAACCTAATCCAGCAGCACATCAAAAAGCTTATCCACCATGATCAAGTGGGCTTCATCCCTGGGATGCAAGGCTGGTTCAACATATGCAAATCAAT
>NW_012105475.1:4726108-4759984 GCF_000951045.1 Mandrillus leucophaeus
AGAAACACAACGAAAAAAGAGAATTTTAGACCAATATCCCTGATGAACATCGATGCAAAAATCCTCAATAAAATACTGGCAAACCAAATCCAGCAGCACATCAAAAAGCTTATCCACCATGATCAAGTGGGCTTCATCCCTGGGATGCAAGGCTGGTTCAACATATGCAAATCAATAAGCATAATCCATCACATAAAGAGAATCAAAGACAAAAAACACATGATTATCTCAATAGATGCAGAAAAGGCCTTCGACAAAATTCAACAGCCCTTCATGATAAAAACTCTCAATAAATTAGGTATTGATGGAACATATCTCAAAATAATAATAGCTATTTCTCACAAAATCACAGCCAATATCATACTGAATGGGCAAAAACTGGAAGCATTCTCTCTGAAAACCGGCACAAGACAAGGATGCCCTCTCTCATCACTCCTATTCAACATAGTGTTGGAAGTTCTGGTCAGGGCAATCAGTCAAGAGAAAGAAATAAAGGATATTCAATTAGGAAATAAGGAAGTCAAATTATCCCTGTTTGCAGGTGACATGATTGTATATTTAGAAAACTCCATCATCTCAGCCCAAAATCTCCTTAAGCTGATAAGCAACTTCAGCAAAGTCTCAGGATACAAAATCAATGTGCAGAAATCACAAGCATTCCTATACACCATTAACAGACAAACAGACAGCCAAATCATGACTGAACTCCTATTCACAATTGCTACAAAGAGAATAAAATACCTAGTATTCCAACTTACAAGGGATGTGAAGGATCTCTTCAAGGAGAACTACAAACCACTGCTCAACGAAATAAAAGAGGACACAAAAAAATGGGAGACTATTCCATGCTCATGGATAGGAAGAATCAATATTGTGAAAATGGCCATAATGCCCAAAGTAATTTATAGATTCAATGCCATCCCCATCAAGCTACGAATGATTTTCTTCACAGAATTGGAAAAAACTACTTTAAAGTTCATATGGAACCAAAAAAGAGCCTTCATTGCCAAGACAATCTTAAACCAAAAGAACAAAGCTGGAGGCCTCATGCTACCTGACTTCAAACTATACTACAAGGCTACAGTAACCAAAACAGAATGGTACTAGTACCAAAAAAGATATATAGACCAATGGAACAGAACAGAGGCCTCAGAAATAATGCCACACATCTACAACCATCTGACCTTTGACAAACCTGACAAAGACAAGAAATGGGGAAAGGATTCCCTATTTAATAAATGGTGCTGGGGAAACTGGCTAGCCATATGTAGAAAGCTGAAACTGGATCCCTTCCTTACACTTTACACAAAAATTAATTCAAGATGCATCAAGGGCCTAAATGTTAGACCTAAAACCATAAAAACTCTCGAAGAAAACCTAGGCAATACCATTCAGGATATAGGCATGGGCAAGGACTTCATGTCTAAAACACCAAAAGTCATGGCAACAAAAGCCAAAATAGACAAATGGGATCTAATTAAACTAAAGAGCTTCTGCATGGCAAAAGAAACTACCATCAGAGTGAACAGGCAACCTACAGAATGGGAGAAAATTTTTGCAATCTACCCATCTGACAAAGGGCTAATATCCAAAATCTACAAAGAACTCAAGCAAATTTACAAAAAAAAAAGCAAACAACCCCATCAAAAAGTTGACAAAAGATATGAACAGACACTTCTCAAAAGAAGACATTTATGCAGCCAACAGACACATGAAAAAATGCTCATCCTCACTGATCATCAGAGAAATGCAAATCAGAATCACAATGAGATACCATCTCATGTGAGTTAGAATGGCAATCATTAAAAAGTCAGGAAGTAACAGATGCTGGAGAGGATGTGGAGAAATAGGAACACTTTTACACTGTTGGTGGGATTGTAAACTAGTTCAACCATTATGGAAAACAGTATGGCGATTCCTCAAGGATCTAGAACTAGAAGTACCATTTGACCCAACCATCCCATTACTGGGTATATACCCAAAGGATTATAAATCATGCTACTATAAAGACGCATGCACATGAATGTTTATTGCAACACTATTCACAATAGCAAAGACTTGGAACCAACCCAAATGTCCATCAATGATAGACTGAATTAAGAAAATGTGGCACATATACATGATGGAATACTATGCAGCCATAAAAAAGGATGAGTTTATGTCCTTTGCAGGGACATGGATGAAACTGGAAACCATCATTCTCACAGAAAACCAAACACCGCATGTTCTCACTCATAGGTGGGAACTGAACAATGAGATCACTTGGACACAGGTAGGGGAACATCACACACCAGGGCCTGTCAGGGAGCCTGGGGGAGGGATAGCATTAGGAGAAATACCTAAGGTAAATGATGACTTGATGGGTGCAGCAAACCTACATGGCACATGTATACCTATGTATCAAACCTGCACTTTGTGCACATGTGCCCTAGAACTTAAAGTATAATAAAAATAATGATAATAATACAAGGATTGGAGGCAGAGCAAGATGGTAGAATAGAAGGCTCCACTGATCATACACCCTCAAGGACACCAATTTAACAACAATCTACACAGAAAAAAACACCTGCATAAGAACCAAAAATCAGGTGAGCCCTCATAATACCTAGTTTTAACTCCATATTGCTGAAAGAGGTACTGAAAAGATAGAGAAAACAGTCCTAACTTGCCAATGCCACCCCTTCCCCACCCCCAGCAGTGGCAGCTTGGTACAGAGAGCATCTCTGGGTGCACAGGGAGGGAGAGCACAGCAATTGTAAGGCACTGAACTCAGTGCTGTTGATACAGGAGACAGAAAGAAATTATTTAGGCAGATAGTAAGGGCAATAGAGTCCTCAGAAGAATTTTTCCTTTTAACAAAAAAAAACCCCAAATCATTTCTTTTCTAACAAAGAGCATCCTGAAAAATTGAGCTGTGGACATAAACAATCTGGAAGCTTGCACAGGTGACTGTTAGCAGCTGTGCCAACAGAAAAGGGCTACCTGAGGGCCAGGCATGTTCAACATGGAGACTGTATCTTCCCTTTTCTTTGTCACCACATGTACAGTAAAAAAGCAGGCAACATGGTGCCAGCAAGGTATAGAACCCATCTGCCTAATAAAATATTTGAGTGGGGTAGCTAGCCTCTTCCCATGCTATGCAAATGGCACACCTAATCAGACCAATCTTGTGTGTCATGTGTAAATGAGACACCGCCTTCTCAGACTCATCTATAAAACTTTCTCCACTTCACCACAGACCAGAAGACCTGCTCGGGACCCCTCTCTCTGCAGAAGAGAGCTTTTCTCTTTCTTTCACCTATTAAAGCTCAGCTCTTAACCTCACTCCTTGTGTGTCTGCATCCTTGATTTCTTTGATGAGGGACAATGAACCTTGAGTATTACCCCAGATGAAAAACACCAGTTCACTATTCTGTTCCTACAGAAAGGAAAACAAGACCAAACTCAGCTGATGCCTGCCCACAGAAAGAATGTTTAAAACAGCCCTAGTCAGAGAAGAATCACCTATCCCAGCATTCAGAACTTGAGTTCTCACAAACCTCACCACCCAGAACTAAATTGTTTGAGGTTTCTTAGTAAACTTGAAAGGCAGTCTCAGTCATAAGGATTCCAACTCATAGGTGAATCCTAGTGCTAAACTGGGCCCAGAGACAGTGGACTGGGGGGACATGTGACCTACTGAAACACCAACTATGGTGGCTACAGGAGTGTCGGCATCACCCCTTTCATAGCCCCAGGCTGCACAGCTCACAGCTTCAAAAGAGACACTTTCCATCTGCCTGACGAGAAGAGACAGAAGAGTGGTAAAGACTTTGTCTTGCATATTGGATACCAGCTCAGCCTCAGCAGGATAGAGTACCAGTCAGAGTTGTGAGGCCCCCATTTCTGGCCCTGGCTCCCAGACATTTCTAGACACACCCTGGGACAGAAAGGAACCTGCCACCTTGAAGGGAAGGATCTAGTCCTGGCAACATTCATCACCTGCTAACTGAAAAGCCCCTGGAAAGTGAATAACCAGCAGTGATACCCAGATACTATGTTGAGGGTCTTGGGTAAGCCCCAAAGAATTGATGGCTGTAGGTAAGACTCAGCATATTACCAGCTGTGGTGGCTACAGGGAGAAACTCCTTCTGCTTGAGAAAAGCAAAGAGAAAAGTAAAGAGGACTTTGTCTTTCCCAAGCTGTGGACCTTAGGTACCAGCTCAGCCACAGGTGTATAGAGAACCAGGCAGGCACTTAGGGCCCCCAATTCCAGGACTTGACTCTTGGATGGCATTTCTGGACCTGCCCTGGGCCAGAGAGGAGCCTACTGCTCTGAAGAGTGAGTCTCAGGCCAGGCAGCATTCACCACAAGCTGACTGAAGAGTCCTTGGGCCTTAAGGGAACATTGGTGGTAGCCTGGTAGTAATCTCCATGGCCTGTGGTGGTGATGGCTTTGGGGTAAGGCTCCTCTGTCTTTGGAAAGGAGAGAAGAGTGGGAAGAACTGTGTCTTATGGTATGAATGCCAGCTCAGCTGCAGTAGAACGGAACACCAGGAAGACTTTTAATGTTTTTTATTCTAGTTCCTGGCTCTCAGACAGCACCTCTAAACCCAACCAGAACCAGGAGGAACTTGCCACCTGCATGGAAGGATACAGGCCTGGCTGGCTTTGCCATCTGCTCATTACAAAGCCTCAGAACCTTGAATAAACATAGGCAATAGCCAGGGAGTGGTTACGGCAGGACTTGAGTAAGACCCAGTGCTGTGCTGGCTTCAGGCCTCACCTAGTGCAATCATAGTGGTAGTGGCCACAGAGGGTTTGTGTCACTCCACCCCCAGCTTTAGGTGGCTCAGAACACACAGAGAGATTCTGTTTGGAAGAAAATAAGGAAAGAGAACCAGAGTCTCTGCCTGGTCATCCAGAGAAGTCTCCTGGATCTTATCTAAGATCATCAAGCGGGACTTCTATGAGTCTGCAAGAGTCATAGCATCCTGGGCTTTGTGTGTCCTCTAAAGCAGATACAACTTAGATCACAATACCCAAGTTCTTTCAAACATCTGGAAAGCCTTCCCGAGAAGGACAGGGAACCAAGCCCAGACAGTGAAGATGACAATAAATACCTAACTCTTCAATACCCAGACACCAAAAAACATCTGCTAGCATCAACACCACCCAAGAAAACATGACCTTCCCAAATGAACTAAACAAGGCACCAGGGTCCAATGCTGGAGAATCAGAGTTATGTGACCTTCAGATAGAGAATTCAAAATAGTTGTTTTGAGGAAACTCAAAGAAATTCAAGATAACACAGAGAAGGAACTCAGAATTCTATCTAATGTAACAAAGAGAATTAAATAATTATTAAAAATTAAGCAGAAATGCTGAAATTGAATAATGAAATTGGCATACTGAATAATGCATCATAGTCTGTTAATATCAGAATGGATCAAGCAGAAGAAAGAATTAGTGAGCTTGAAGACAGGCTATTTGAAAATACAGTCAGAGGAAACAAAAGAAAAAAGAATTTTAAAAAATGAAGCACACTACAGGATCTAGAAAATAGCCTGAAAAGGGCAGATCTAAGAGTTATTGACCTTAAAGAGGAGGTTGAGAAAGAGAGAGGGGTAGAAAGTTTATTCAAAGGGATAACAGAGATCTTCCCAAACCTACAGAAAGAGATATCCAAGTACAAGAAAGTTATAGGACACTAAGCAGATTTAACCCAAGAAGACTACCTTAAAACATTTAATAATCAAACTTCCAAAGATCAAGGATTAAATAAAAAGGATATCCTAAAAGCAGCAAGAGAAAAGAAACATATAATATATAATGGAGTTCCAATACGTCTGGCAGAAGGTTTTTCAGTGGAAAACTTACAGGCCAGGAGAGAGTGGCATGACATATTCAAAGTGCTGAAATTTGAATTTTAACGCTGGAATAGTATACCCAGTGAAAATATCCTTCAAACATGAAGGATAAAGGCTTTTCCAGACAAACGAAAGCTGAGGGATTTCATCAACACTAAACCTGTCCTACAAGAAATGCTAAAGGAAATACTTCAATGAGAAAGAAAAGGATGTTAATGAGCAGTAAGTAATCACCTGAAGATACAAAACTCACTGGTCATAGTAAGTACACATAAAACACAGAATATTATAACACAGTAACTGTGGTGTGTTAACTACTCTTATCCTAAGGAAAAAAACTAGATGATGAACCAATCAAAAATAATCACTACAAGGACTTTTAAAGGCATAGCAAAATAAGATAAAAATAGAAACAAAAAGTTAAAAAGTGAGGGTACGAAGTTAAGGTACAGTTTTTATTAGTTTTCTTTTTACATGTTTGTTTGTTCATTTATACAAACAATGTTAAGTAGTTATTCAGGTTAAAATAATGAGTTATAAGATAATATTTGCAAACCTCATGATAACCTCAAACCTAAGATCTTATAACAGATATACAAAACTAAAAAGTGAAGTAAATTATATTACTCTATCACCAGAAAAAAATCAACTTCACTAAAGGAAGATAGGAAAGAAAGAACAAAGGAAGAGAAGACCATAAAACAACCAGAAAACAAATAACAAAATATCAGTAATAACCAGTAACAGACAAACAGAGGGCCAAATCATGAATGAACTTCCATTCACAATTGCTTCAAAGAGAATAAAATACCTAGGAATCCAACTTACAAGGGATGTAAAGGACCTCTTCAAGGAGAACTACAAACCCTGTCTCTTATACACATCTAGATGTGTATAAGAGACAGAACCTGCACGTTATGCACATGTACCCTAGAACTTCAAGTATAATAATAATAAAAAATAAATTAAAAATATATATATATCAGGAATAAGTCCTTACTTATCAAAAATAACATCGAATGTAAATTGGCTAAACTCACCATTCAAAAGACACAGAGTGGCTGAACGGATCAAAAAAAAAAAAAAAACAAGACTCAGAGATCTGTTACCTACATAAAAAACACACTTCACTTATAAAGACACACTTGGACTGAACATAAGGGGATGGAAAAAGATATTCCATGCCAGTGGAAACCAAAAAAGAGCAAGAGTAGCTATGAGTAGCTAAACTTATTTCAGACAAGATGAATTTCAAGACAAAAACTGTAAGAAGAGACAAAGAAACTCACTATGTAATAGTAAAGGGGTCAATTCCGCAAACAAATATAACAATTATAAATATATATGCACCCAACACTGGAGCACCCAGATATATAAAGCAAATATTATTAGAACTAAAGAGAGAGATCCCCCAATACAATAAGAGATGGATAGTTCAACACCCCACTTTCAGCACTGGACAGATCTTCCAGACAGAAAATCAACAAAGCAACATCAGACGTAATCTGTAGTACAGATCAAGTGGATCTGATAGATATTTACAGAACATTTCATCCAATGGCTACAGACTCACACATTCTTTTCCTGAGCATATGTATCATTCTCAAGGATAGGCCATATGTTAGGTCACAATACAAGTCTTAAAACATTTTAAAACATTCAGATAAGATAAAGTATCTTCTCCAACAACAATGGAACAAAACTGGAAATTAACATCATGCAGAATTTTGGAAACTAAATAAATGTATAGAAATTAAATAATATGTTCCTGAATGACTAGGGGATCAATGAAGAAATTAAGAAGAAAATTGAAAAATGTCTTGAAACAAATGATAATGGAAACACTACCCACCAAAACCTATGGGGTACAGCAGAAGCAGTACTAATAGCTATAAGTGCCTACATTTAAAAAGCAGAAAAACTTCAAATAAACAGTCTAACGATGAATCTTAATGAACTAGAAAAGCAAGAGCAAACGAAACCCAAAATTAGTAGAAAAGAAATAAGAAATATCAGAGCAGAAGTAAACGAAATTGAAATTTAAAAATACAAAAGATCAATGAAACAAAAAAGTTGTTTTGAAAAGTTAAGCAAAATTGACAAATCTTTAGCCAGACTAAGAAAAAAAGGAAGACACAAATAAATAAAATCAGAAATGAAAAAGAAGACATTACAAATCATACAGCAAAAATTCAAAGAATCATCAGTAGCTACTATAAACAACTATATGACAATAAATTGAAAAATCTAGAAGAAATGGGCAAATCCCTAGACACGTACAACTTACCAAGATTGGACCATGAAGAAATCCAAAACCTAAACAGACCAACAACTAGAAACGAGATCAAAGCCATAATAAAAAGTCTTCTAGTAAAGAAGAGTCCAGGACCTGATGGCTTCACTGCTGAATTCTACCAAACATTTAAAGAAGAACTAATACCAATCCTGCTCAAACTATTATCAAAAACAGAGAAGGAGGGAATGTTTTCAAACTTCTTCTATGAGGCCAGTATTATCCTGATACCAAAACCAGACAAAGGCACATGAAAAAAGGAAACTACTGACCAGTATCTCTGATGACTATTGATGCAAAAATCCTCAACAAAATACTAGCAAACCAAATTCGACAGTATATTTATCAAATGCTGATCAATGAAAAGCATTTGATAAAATTCAACATCCATTCATGATAATAAAACCCTTAAAAAACTGGGTATATAAGAAACATAATGAAAGCCATATATGACAGACCCACAGCTAGTGTTATACTGAATGGCGGACGGGAAACTAAAAGACTTTTCTCTACATTCTGGAACACAGTAAGGATGCCCACTTTCACCACTAGTATTCAGCATAGTACTGGAAGTCCTAGCTAGAGCAATCAGACAAAAGAAAGAAATAAAGTGCATTCAGATTGAAATGGAAGACGTCAAATTAGTCTCAATTTCAGATTATATAATCTCTTACTTAGAAAAACCTAAAGACTTTATCAAAAACTATCAGAACTCTTAAACAAAATCAGCAAAGTTGCAGGATACAAAATCAACAACTTTTGAATACGAAATTAGTAGCATTTCTATATGCCAAGAGTGACCAATCTAAAACAAGAAATTTTAAAAGTAGTCTCAGGCCAGGCATGGTGGCACATGCCTGTAATCACAGCTACTTGGGAGGCTGAGGCAGGATAATTACTCGAAACCAGGAGGCAGAGGTTGCAGTGAGCCGAGACCACGCTACTGCTCTCCAGCCTGGGCGACAGAGTAAGACTCTTGTCAAAAAAAAAAAAAAAAAGTAATCTAATTTACAATAGCCACATATAAAATTAAATACTTAGGAATTAACCAAAGAAGTGAAAGATCTCTATAATGAAAACCATAAAACACTGATGAAAAAAATTAAAGAGGACACCAAAAACTGGAAAAAATTTCCATGTTTATGGATTTGAAGAATCAATATTGTTAAAATGTCCATATTACCCAAAGGAATCTACAGGATCATTGCAATCTCTATCAACATACTAAAGACATTCTTCACATAAGTAGAAGAAAATAATCCTAAACCTTATGTGGAACCACAAAAGACCCAGAATAGCCAAAGCTATCCTGAGCAAAAATAACAAAACTGGAGGAATCACATTACCTGACCTCAAATTACATTACAGAGCTATAGTAACCAAAAGAGCATGGAACTGGCATAAAAACACACACATAGACCAATGGAACAGAATACGGGCCCCAGAAAGAAATCCATACATCTACAGTGAACTTATTTTTGACAAAGGAGCCAAGAATGTACACTGGGGAAAGGACAATCTCCCCAAAAAATGGTGCTGGGAAAACTATATATCCATATCCAAAAGAATGAAACTAGACTACTATCTCTCGCCACATACAAAATGGATTAAAGACATAAGTCTAAAACTCAGACTATGAAACTACTACAAGAAAACATTGGGGAAAATCTCCAGGACATTGGTGTGGGCAAAACTTCTTGAGCAATACCCTACAAGCACAGGCAACCAAAGCAAAAATAAAATGAGATTACATCAAGGTCAAAAGCTTCTGCACAGCAAAGGAAACCATCAACAAAACAAAGAAACAACCCACAGTATGGGAGAAAATATTTGCAAATGACCCATTTGACAAAGGATAATGTAACCAGAATACATAAGGAACTCAAACAACTCTATAGGAAAAAAAAAACTAAAATCCGATCAAAAACTGGGCAAAATATTTGAATAGACATTTCTCAAAAGAAGACAAACAAATGGCAAATAAGGCACATGAAAAGGTGCTCAGCATCACTGATCATCAGATAAATGCAAATCAAAACTACAATGAGGTATCATCTCACCCCAGTTAATACGGCTTGTATAAAAAAGACAGGCAATAACAAATATTAGCAAGAGTGTGGAGAGAAAAGAACCCTTGTACACTGTTGGGAGGAATGTAAATTAGTGCAACTCCTATGGAGAACAGTTTGGAGGTTCCTCAAAACACTAAAAATAGAGCTACCATATGATCCAGCAATTCCACTGCTGAGTAAATACCCGCCCGCCCCCCCACCAAGAAATCAGTATATGAAAAAGGTATTTGCACTCCCACATTTGTTGCAGCACTGTTCATAACAGCCGGGATTTGGAAGCAACCTAAGTGTCTATCATTAGGTGAATGGATAAAGAAAATGTGATACATATACACAATGGAGCATTATACAGTCCTAAAAAAGAATGAGATCCAGTCATTTGCAACAACATGAATAGAACTGGAGATCATTATATTAAGTGAAATAAGTCAGGCACAGAAAGACAAACATCATATTGTCTCGCTTATTTGTACGATCTAACAATCAAAACGATTGAACCCAAAGACATAGAGAATAGAAGGATGGAGAGTGCCAGGAGAGTAGTAGAAGGAAAGAGAATATCAGCATCTAGGAAGGGGTGGTGTGGATGGCTAATGGGTACAAAAACATAGAAAGAATGAATAAGACCTACAATTTGATAGCACAACAGGGTGACTATGGTAAATAATAACTTAATTATACATTTTTTAATAACTAAAAGAGTATAATTGGATTGCTTGTAACACAACAGATAAAAGCTTGAGGGCACAGATACTCCATTCTGCATGATGTGGTTATTACACATTGTGTATGTTTACCAAAACATCTCAAGTACCCCATAAATATGTATGACGACAATGTACCTACAAAAATTAAAAATAAATGAAAAACAGAAGAAAAAATAATGTTCTGGATCATCAGGCAGAGACTCTTGTTATCTTCTCCTACTTTCCTCCAAACAAATGGAATTTCCTTCTATGTTCTGAGCTGCCAACCTGGGAGTGGGGTGACACAAGCACCCCTGGGGCCACTACCACTGGGACTGTGCTGAATCAGACCTGAAACCAGCACAGCATCGGATCTCACCCAAGGCTCCCCTGTAATCACTACCTGGCTACTGCCTATGTTCACTCAAGGCCCTGGGGCTCTACAATCAGCCAGTGGCAAAGCCAACAAGGCTTGTGTCCTTCCTTTGAGAGTGGTGAGATCTTCCAGTCCAGAGGTGCCACCCGGGAGCCAGGGATTGGAGTCAAGAACCTTAGAAGTCTACCTGCTGCATTGTACTGTGGCTGAGCTGGCACTCAAACCATGCGGTCCTTTCCACTCTTCCCTCCGTTTCCAAAGGCAGAGGAGCTTCACCCTGAGGCCACCCCTACCACAGGCCGAGGGGAGTACTGCCAAGCTCCCACCAATGCTCCCTTAAGGCCCAGGGGCTCTTTATTCAGTTTGTGGTGAATGCTGCCTGGCCTTGGAGTCACCCTTCAGGACAATGGGCTCCCTTCTGGCCCAGAAAGCCTTTCTGGTCCAGAAAAGCCATTCAAGAGCCAAGGGCTGTTATCCGGGCCTCCAAGAGCCTGCTTGGTGCTCCCATTGTGGCAGAGCTGGCACCTAAGGTGCAAGACAAAGTCCCCTTTACTTTTCCCTCTGCCTTTGTCAAGCAGAAGCCACTCCCTGTAGCCACCATAGACGGGAATGTGCTGACGTCACCTGAAGCCAGCACGTCTCAAAACCTTACCCCGGACTCTCGATGTTGTACCTGGGTACCACTGCTGGTTGTTCGGGGGCCAAGGGCTCTTGAGTCAGCGGGCGATGGGTCTTGCCAGGACTGGGTCCTTCCCTTCAAGGCAGTACGTTCCCTTCTGGCCCGGCATGTATCTAGCAACTGTCATCCAGAAGCTAGAGCCTGGAAATAGGGCCTAATGACTCTTACTAGCGGCCTATCCTACTGTGGCTGAGCTGGTATCCAAGATATAAAACAAGTCCTCTTTATTCTTTCCTCTCCTTCCCTCAAGCAGAAGGAAAGGTTCTCTTCTGGAGCCTCGAGCTGTGCACCTGGGTTTAGGGAAGGGGTGGCATAAGCTCTCCCTTTGCTGCCCTAGCTGGTGTCTCAGTAGGTCACATCCCCCTCTGCCAAGTTTGATGGCTCTGAACCCAGTTCAGCATTAGGAACTGCCTAAGAGTTGCAATCCTTGTGGTTTACACTGCCTTACAAGTGTATTGAGAGCACCAGGGCTCTGTAGCCCGCAGTGGCGAGGCTTGCCAGAACTCAAGTTCCAGCCACTGCAATGGGCAATTCCCCTCTGGCTAGGGCTGGTTTAAATGCTCCCCCTGTGAGCAGGTTTCAGCCAGTTTGACTTTCTGCTGTGACAGGGCACCATTGAGTTCAATGCAACGTCTCACAGTTGCCGTACTCTCCCTCTCCCAGGCTCAGAAATTCTCCCTCTGAGCCAGGTGGTCACTGCTGGGAAATGGGGGAGGGGTAGTGTCAGTGGTTCAAGACTCTCTCCAGCCCTCCTCAGCGCCTCTTTGAGCTATATGAAGTCAAAACCAGGTACTGTGATTTTTCACTTGATTTGGGGTTCTCACGAAGGTGCTTTTCTTGTAGATAGTTGCTAAATTGGTGTCCTTGCAGCAGGAACAATTGGTGGCGCCTTCGGTTCTGCCATCTTGCTCTACCACTTTCTCTCATATTTTAACAAATATTTTTTGAATATCTGTCTAATGCCAGGTCCTGGTCTGGGTTCTGGGGATGTATCATAAAATGAGCCATGGTGTTTACCATTCCCAGTCGACATGTTAGTGGTGAAGACAAAAAAGTAAACCAGAAACTATGATACATATGAGCATAATGAGCACTTTGAAAAGGAAAATACAGAGTAGTATGGGTGTGTGTGGCAGGGCTTGGAGCCACCTGCCACAACATGGGGCAGTCTGGAAAGCTTCCTGGAAAAAGTAGCATCTAAGATGAGACCTGAAGGATGAATAGGAGGTACACAGGCAAATGAGAGAGAAGTAGTGAGGCAAAAATCCTTCAAGATAGAACAGTATCTGCAAAGGCCCCGGAGTAAGGGAAACTAAGGCGCTTTAGGAAGTTAAAGAATGATAATCACATACAGTAGGTCTAAAAATTGCAGGCATTGATAAAGATTTTATAGGCAAAATCTTATTAAAGAAAGTACAGTCACATTGAATATGTGTTTTAAAACAGCAAATTAAAATTATGTATTCAAAAACAAATATTACTTTGTTAAACATTTGTATAATGAATCCTTAATGGCGTAAAAGTAGAAACATCACAAATATCCACTGACTGAGAACAGACAAATCAAACTGTGGTATATTCACACAACGATGAATTATGACTACCTGAAACAACATAGACACAGCTTGAAATGATAATGTTCAGCCAAAAACATTATCCCAAGAAACTATAGGGATAAACTATAGATGTCCCAATAAACTATAGGATATGTAGAGTTTGATAACAGATAAAGCCAATTGGCATACTTAGGCATATGCATATATATGATAAGACTATTTTAAAAATTGATAAATATAAGTTTGGGAATAGTGATTACCTTTGTGGCATGGAGTAATGTAGAGGGCAGGAAGGTAGAGAGATGGGCAGAGGGAAGAGAATTAATAGGGAGCTGAAAATGTCTTAATGTTGTAGTTTTGTATTTGGAAGTGGGCTCATAAATGTTCCTTACACAGTTATTATTTATAACCAATAGATGTTATAAAGGGCACTTTTTCTTTTCCAAATTAATATAGATTATGAAAGATAATAAAAGAAAAAAAAGCCAATCCTAATTCTAGCCATATTCAGTTGTTCAGAAAATATTTCCAAGGCATGAGGACATTTTGCCTGTTATAGCAGATGCTTCTACTAATCACATGACCCTATATCTTCATAACATTTTTATTTGACATTGTTAGTAATTTGAATAGGATCTAAATTCTTAATCACAGAAAAGTAGAAACATTTCATATATTCATTGACAAAGAATGAACAAATAAAATTGTATCGTATTCATAGAATTCAGTAAGTTGAATTAAATTTAATGGCATATTTGCTATCTTGTCTTTATAAGCACCCACAAAATGAGCCCCCTTTCACTTGTGACCTCAAGGCTTGGCTTGTACATAAATTTTCACACTGCACCATCCACACATCAAACCACACATCCACTAGGGAATGGAAAATTGATAGCCTTCACTTAAAGGAGTCTGAAAAGACCTCATATGCATAATAGATTGATAAAATTTAGTATCTATTTGTTTGAATATTTTTTAGCATATATTGAGCCCCAAGCACTCTTTCTAGGTAATAGAGATACAATAACGGACAAGAAAGATAAGGCCCTGTTCCTAGGGAGCTCATATTTTGGCTGAGAAACACACATGCTTCCAAACAGCTTGTGTATGAAAGTCTGTAGCTCACAGAGAAGTATTGGCTAGAGATTTAAGTGTGAGAATTGTCATAGATTTTTAAAGTCATTGCCAAAGAGAATAAAAGAGAGCAGGGATAAGGAAAAGGAAATATGAAAGGAGAACAGAGAGAGATGGAAAGAGGAGGACCCAGGACTGAGATGTTAGGACCTCAGTTGAAGGATAATTCAAAAGAGGAGCCAGGAGGATCTCCAAACCCATATATCCAAATGCCTTGTATACTAATGATCCCTGCTTGGCTCTCTCATATGCATTTCAAAATTAACATGTCCAAAATTGAAACTGAGACCGAATGACAAGTACTTTAGGAGGATCACAAGAAGAAACCATTGTCATAGAAGCAAAGGGAGTAGAGCACTTCCAAAAGAAGAGGGGAGTCAATCTTATGAAATGCAGGAGAAAAGTTTCAGAGGATAACAGATCAAATTGCTAATTGTGCTATCACCAGTATGGTTAGCAAAACCATGATGGATGAGAAGCACAGTGAGGATAGAGCCTAGAGTCTGACTTAAGGAGTAAGCCATTCCAGACCACGAAGAATCATATAAATCAAATGGAAAGGGAGGGTTGATTCTTCAGGTCAGTGGAGAGCCACTGAAGCATTTGCTAGCAGGGGAACTGTCTATTCAGATCTCCACTATCTGCACTTTAAAAGTATCACTGTGACTACACAGACAAAGAATCTTCACTCCTATATTGGTCTTTTAAAATTTTTTATTTCCATAGGATTTTGGGAAAGAGGTGGTATTTGGTTACATGAGTAGGTTCTTTAGTGGTTCTTCGTGAGATTTTCTTCCTAACATAAAGACTGTAGAATTATCTAAGAGTCAGTCAGGACAGAACCATGTTTCCTTTTGAGTTAACATATAGAGATGCTTAAAGCCAAAGCAAGATGCACAGTTGCAGCAACAAAGAAGGAAATATGAGAAGGGCTGGGGTAAGGGGAAACACACTAAAACATGACTTCAGGTGACATGGTGCCTTTAACTCTACACATCAGCTTGTTTCTTTTAAATTAATCTCAAACTCAAAAAATCAGACTTTGAAAATTCAAAAATGACACAGGGCACTCATTTGTGTTAATTGTTTTGTTTAGCAAACAAAGGATTATCGCCTTAGAAGTCTCAAAATATAAAATTTGGGGGACCTCAGGTGCATGCGTATTCCTAAAGAGTATTCTTATATTTACGTTCATTTTTATTGTCAGAAATTTTTCCCCAGAATTGGAAGTAATTTATTCTTCAAGTATCAGTAGCTGAGTGTTCTCTCTCTGGGTCTCAGGCATTTGGGTTGAGAAGCACAAGTTCTTTCAAAATTCTACTAAGCCAGCTGCTAACAGGCTAATAAGTCACCTCAGAGTGTACGCACCAGAGTGATGGACACTAGAACAGCTGCTCTCTACCTGGCTTGGGTAACCTCTGAAGTTCACTTATCCAACTGGAGAGAAAAGCAGCAAAATTGGATCCAATCAGGATTTGCAACAGAAGAATTTATGGAATGCTTCCCAATTTACTTTAAGATAGACTTTTTTAAAATCTACCTTCCTGGGAATAGAATACCTGACAATACAACACCAAATGATGGTTTTCTCAATTCAGTTCTGAAGTATGATGAATCATTCTTTCCTCTCTCTTGGCCCCAAAAGATATAGTGAATGAGAAAATTAATAAATGAATTTAAAGTAAAAAAAAAAAAATCTAATTTTAAATGAAAACTGAAACTCATTGACTACCTAGCACTGGACAGATTATTGAACTTTGAACATGATATGTTTCCTTACCTATGACATGGGGATAAAAAGACCTCAAAGCTCAAAGGACTTCTATATGATAGGAAAAGTAAATAGTATCTTAAAATCCTAGGGATGATTTCACTTCCAGTTTGGATGCAGAAAATCACAAGATACTGTTACTTGCATCTGAATGACGTAACAAGCCACATAGGCTACAAAATCACGGATTTTTTTAGAAACACATCAGAGACCTAAGGAACCAAAATAACTCAAATGACTCAAACTCCAAAAAATGAAAAACCTTCAGAAGAGAGAAAAGACTGTTCCTATCCCTGCAGAAGAGGAGGAGATAGGGAGAAAAACAATGAATTTCTAATTGGTGCATGTGTAGTAGTATGAAAGGCTGGAATCCTTAGGAGTTCCAGCCACAAAGCATGTCTCCAACCACCTGCCAACTCTTCCTCACAAGCCATCAGTGTCATATGGCAAAAGTGGAGTGGGAGAGACAGAGTAAGATGGCTGAAAGAATGTCACCCATAGGTACTTGGGATTTTCATTCAACGAAGGGGCCAGGCAAGAGAGTTAAAAATGTTCCAAGTCACCCAGGCTTTCAAATGCCAAAGACTGGAGGAGAAGCCAGCTGAGAGTGCCCACACCAAGGCATTATTAGCCTTCACAGAGGGTCGAGTTTCCACCTTCCAAATATCTGAAAGCAGAAAAGCAGCAGTAGAAAGTGACCTCTGGTAGTTCAGAAAGGAAGGTGAGATTGAACGCAGTAACCCAAAAAAAAGAGAGCAACGTTGTAAAGCAAGAAGAGATCTCTCAACTTGCCTGTGAATCAAAGGTAGATCTCTGAGATATTGCCAAAGTTTAAGTCCCAGGCCTGGTAAACCAAAGTACCTCATTCCATCCTTGCTTACAATGTTTGAAAAAAGTAGTGAAATCAATCAGATAAAAGCCCAGACTCAGGTGAAAAACTTTAGATTGACTCATTCCACACAACAGTGGCCTGACCTAAGAAAATATATGCTCCTTTCACAAGGTAAATATCATTTACCTCACTCTGTAATATTATTTTATACAAAGTGACTAACACAGAAATTATGAAGAGCTGAAAATTAAATGTTACAATATTAATTTACATATTCAAATTGCTCAATACATGTTGGTAGAATAAACTCAAAGGGACCTACACTTAAATGCACTATAGTCAAATTGATAGTGATTGATAGTGATAAATACACCATAGGCAAAAACAGAAAACAGGAAAGAAAAACAATTTATCACGTTTAAGGGATCTTCAGTAACATTTATAGTTGGCTTCTCACCAGAAACCATGTATGCCAGAAGACAGCAGAATGACATCTTTAAAGTATTAAAATAAAAAGATTGTCATTGAGGTGACAGATAATACAAGTAGCTTGATTTGGTCATTACACATGGCATATAAGTATCAAAATATTACATTTATCCCAAAAATATGTACAATTATATATCAATAAATAAAATAAAATAAAATTTAAAAAGACTGTCAACCAAGGATGCTAAATCCATCTAAACTATCTCCTTCAAAAATGAAGAAACTGCATGATCCAAGATAAACACAAACACATAATTTGTTGGTAGCACACCTACACTACAAGAAATACTGTAGGCAGTCCTTTAAGCTGACATGAAAAGACACTAGACAGTAACTTGAATTCACACAAAGAAATTCCCACAAAGCAACAATAAAGATAAAAATGTAGGTACTCTGAAATATGATATAAATGTACTTTTGTATGTAACTCTTCTCTAATGTATATTAAAAGATACCTGCATAAAGCAATAATTATACAACACTGTTGATGCTCTTATTATGTATACAGACGTAGTTTGTATGACAATAAAACTACAAATGACAAGACAGAAAACTGTGGTAAATTAGAACAAAGTGTTGGTGTGCTACTGAAATTAAGTTACTGTTAATTCAAACTAAATTATTTTAATTATGATACTGTCATTTCAGGGCAACTACTAAGAGAATAACTGAAAATGTATAGGAAGAGAAACAAAAGATAATAATTTAAAATGTCCACTAAAAAATATCTATTTGTACAATAGAGGGAACAAATAGAGAAATAGAAATAAAACATGTAGGAAACACAGTAAAATAACAGACATAAAACCTACTTTATCAGTAAATACATTAAATACAAATAGATCTAATCAGATAAATATAAAGAGATTTAATCAGAAGTCAAAGATGGGTAAAATTGATTTTTTTAAATAATCTAATTATATGTTGACTACAAAACATACATTTTAGATTCAAAGACATACCAGCTTGAAGTAAAAGACAAAAAATATACAACATGCAAGCAGTAAAAAAAAATTGCTGGAATAGTTTTAATAATACTGAACAAAATAGTATTTAAAATAATAATAGTAGTTAGAGAAAAAGAAAGATATTTTAATGATAATGAGGTAATTCCATCAGAAAAATAATAATTATTATTAAAAAGTATTCACCTAATAACAGAGACCCAAAAACCAATAGAATTAAAGAGAAACAGAGATAATTCAACCATACTAGTTGAAGACTTCAATACCCCACTTTCAACAATAAATAAAACTAGGTAGAAGATCAATATATAAATAGAAAATGTTAAAAATTGGATCTAAGAGGCATCTATAGAGCACTGCGCAAAACAAAACATACGTTCTCATCAAGCACACTTGAAACATTCTCCAGGATAGACCATATTGAGAGCATAAAACAAACATCAATAAATTGCACATGATTGAACATACAAAGTACGTTCTCCAACTACAATGGGATGAAATAAAAATTCAAAAAAAATTGAGGAGGAAATAACAAGGAAAATGTTTAAAACTATGAAAAACTGAAAATGAAAACCCAAAATACTAAAACTTATTGGATTCAACGAATGCAGGTACTTAAAGGAAATGTTACAGCTGCAAACGCTTACTCAAAGATCTTAAAAAAATAACCTAACCTTACACCTTAACAAATCAGAAAAAGAGGAACAAACCATATCCAAAGTAAGGAGACTGAAAGAAATAATAAGATTAGATCAAGAATAGAAAGAATAGAAAAACAATAGACAAAACTGAAAGTTGAAGCTTTGAAAAGATTAACAATTTGACAAAACTTTAGCAAGACTGATGAAGGAAAACAGAAGACTCAAACTATAAAATCAGAAATGAAAGATGAAACGTTACTACAGACATTACAGAAATAGGAAGGATCATAAGGGAATCCTTTTTTTTTTTTTTGAGATAGAGTCTCCCTTTGTTGCCCAGGCTGGAGTGCAGTGGTGTGATCTCGGCTCACTGAAAGCTCCGCCTCCGGGGTTCACGCCATTCTCCTGCCTCAGCCTCCCGAGTAGCTAGGACTACAGGCGCCCGCCACCACACCCGCCTAATTTTTTGTGTTTTTAGTAGAGACGGAGTTTCACCATGTTAGCCAGGATGGTCTCGATCTCCTGACCTCATGATCCACCCGCCTCGGCCTCCCAAAGTGCTGGGATTACAGGCGTGATCCACCGCGCCCGGCCGGGAATCCTATTTTTTAAAAAAACTGTATGCAACAAATTAGATAATCTAGATGAAATGGACAAATAGAAAGTCACATATTACAGAAACTGTCTCAAGAAGAAATAGAAAATCTGAATAGATCTATAACAAGTAAATTGCTGACCTAGCAGGACTTATCTCAGGAATACAAGGTTGATTTAAGATTTCAAAATCAATTAATGTAATAAATGCCATCAATAGAATAAAAGACAAAACCACATGATTATTACAATAGACAGAGGCAACATTTGACAAAATTCCGTACTGTTTCATGACTTTTTAAAAAAGTAAATACACTAGGAATAGAAGGAAATGCCCTCAACTTGATAAAGGACATCTACAAAAAAACACATAACTAACATAATACTAATGGCGAAAGCCTGGATACTTCCCTTCTAAGATCAGAAAAAATACAAGCATATCTGCTCTCAACACTTCTATTCAATAAAAGTGTTTTTGTGTGTGTATATATACACACACACATATACATATATATTTTTGTACATATACATATATGTATATATGTGTGTATATACATATATGTGTGCATATATATGTGTGTGTATAGATACATATATATAATTTGGGTATTGTTATGTAATATATGCAGTCAGACCAAATGCAAATAGAGTTTTACATACTCCCAAGGAATCCACTAACAATCCATTAGAATTAAGGAAAAAAAAGCAGCAAATGTTATGATCTGAATGTCCCCCCAGCTTCCTGTACTGAAATGTGAAATTGTCAATGTGATAGTATTAAGAGGTGAGACCCTTTGAAGGTGATTAAGTCCTGTAGGAGGAGCTTATAAGCACTGGAGGGAACTAGTGGTCATCCCTTTCTGTTCTTCCACCATGTAAGAAAACGGTGTTTGTTCTTTTGCCTTTCTGTCCCTTTCGCCGTGTGAGGACACAGCATTCAAGAAGCCATTTTGGAAGCAGAGATTAGGCCCTCACCAGATGCTAGAACTGCATCCTTGATCTTGATCTTGGACTTCCCAACCTTAAGAACTGTAAGAAATAAATTAATGTTTGTATAAATTACCCAGTCTCAGATTTTTTGTAGCAGCACAGACTAAGATAGCAAGATTGCAGGAAGGAAGATCAATGTACAGTGACTAATCATATTTCTAAATGGTAACATTTAATGAAATGAAACAGCTTTATTTGCAATAGCATCAAAAAAAAATAACACCCTTATGAATAAAGTTAACAAAAAGAAGTGTGTAACTTATACTCTGAGAACTACAAAGCATTGTTGAAGGTAATTAAAGAAGACCTAAATAAATGGAAAGACATCCCATGTTCAAGGATTAGCAGACTTAATATTGTCAAAATAGCATTACTTCCCAAATAAATCTACGGGTTCAACACAATCTCTATCAAAATCCCAGTAGCTGACTTTGTTGCAGAAGTTGACAAGCTTATCCAAATAAATAAAATTTATTTGGAAATTCAAGGAGTCCATAATAACAAAACAATCTTGAAAAAGGACGAAGTTGGAAGATTCATCCTTACTGATTTCAATATTTTCTACAAAGCCACAGTAATTGAGACAATATAGTACTTGAATGAAGATAGACATGTGAATCAGTGGAATAGAATTGAAAGTCTAGAAATAATCCTCATATTTATGATGAATTTATTTTTGACAAGAATGCCAAGACAATTTGATGGTTAAAAAGACAGCTGTTTCAACCAATGGCACTGGGACAATTGGATGCAAAATAATGAAGTTGAATCCTTACCTAACAACATATATTTTTAAAAAATTCAAAACGGATCAAAGTCCTGAATGTAAGGGCTAAAGCTATGTAACTGTTTGGAAAAAAAATAGGGGCATAAATACTCATGGCCCTGGATTAGGCAGTGGTTTCTTATATATGACACCAAAAGCACAAGCAACCAAAGAAATTGGATTTCATCGAAATGGAAAACTTCTGTGCTTCAGAGACACTATTAGGAAAGTGAAAAGACAACCCAAAGCATACCAAAAAAGTTTTGCAAATAATATATCAGATACGGACTTTTAACTAGAAAATATAAGTAACTGTTATAAATTAATAATGAAAAGACAAACCAGCTAAAAGTTGGCAAAGGATCTGAGTAGACACTTCCCAGTGTATATATATACAAAAGACCAATATGCACATGAAAAAAATCTCAATATCCTCAACCATCAGGGAAATGCAATCACAATAAGATATCACTGTATACACACTACGGTAGCTATAATAAAAAGATAATAATAAGTGTTGTCAATGATATGGAGAAATTAGAATCTTTACACCCTGTTGCAGGAAATTTAAAATGGTAAACCACTTTGGAAAAGGGTCTGGCATTTCCTCAGAAGTCTAAATATAGGGTTATCACATGATCCAGCAATTCCACTCCTAGGTATACATGCAAGAGAAATGGAACATATGTCCACACAATAATATATACACAAATGTTCATAGCATCATTATTCATAATGATCAAAAATGAAAAAGATCCAAAAGTATACTAATTAATGAATGAATAAATAGAATGTGGTACATACATAAAATTGAATATTATTTGGCAATAAAAAAGAATGAAGTATTGAAGCATGTTATAACATGCACAAACCTTGAGAATATTATGCTGAGTGAAAGAAGCCATCAGAAAGGATCACATAATGTCTGATTCCTCCTATATTAAATAGCCAGAACAGGTAAATCTGGAGATAAATTAGTGGTTTCCTGGAGCTGGAGGGCAATAGAGACAGAGAATTGGGGCTTGGGGACTGTTGCCTCTTAGGGTAATGAAAATGTTCTAAAATTGATTGTGGTGATGGTTATACAACTTTTTGTTACACTTTGAATTTTTATTATACTTTTATCATATTTTGAATATGAACTTTCTACTTTAAATGGGTGAATTGTATGGTTTGTGAATTATATTTCAATAAATGTTTCAAAAGGTAAATTGTATTTCTAATTCTAACAATGAAAAATTGGAATATGGAATTTTAAAAAAACAGTACCACCTAAAAGAAGATGGACAGTATCAAGTGACGGTGAAGATATAAAGTAGTTAAAACCCTCATATATTGTCAGTAAGGGTATATATTGGTGAAATCACCTTCAAAAACTATTTGACAGAATCTACCAGAACTTAGTAAATGCTTAGTCTATGAGCCAACAATTCTACTCCTGTGTATATGCCCCAAGAAAATGAGTGCTGCATCTACCAAAGGTCATGTACAAGATTGTTCACATCAGCTTTATTAATAGCAAAAACTGAAAATAAACCTTTTGTCTATCAAGAGTAGAATGAATAAGTAATCTGTGACTTACTCAGATCTTGAATACTACTCAGCAAATTTTTAAAAATAAACTACATATAGATGTTTGTATAAATCTACTAGATGTAAGATTGAGTAAACAAAACCAGATACAAAAGGAGACAAGTACAGATTCTATGTACAGAATATTCAAAATTAGTTTAAGCTTAGTCTGTGGTGATAGAAGTCAGAATGGGGGCACCTGGGAGTCGGCTTAAGTATAAGACTGTCAAGAAGCACAAGGGAGCCTTCTGGAGTGCCACAAATATTTTATAACTTGATATGAGTGGTGTTTAAATATGTAAAAATTCATCAAAATTAAATCTGTGCACTTGTACTTCGAGTTTAAAATGTTTAAAGGAAAGGCTATAAGAGTTAGCACTTAAATAATTGTTCACCTTCGTGAAAGAAGTTTTTACAATGGTAGAGGCAAAAGCCAGGTGGTAGTGAGTTGGGGAGTGGATGGAGAGGTAAAGAAGTGGAGTCTGTGTGTAAAGCCTAATTTTTCAAGATATTGAACAATGAAAGGAAAGAAAAAGATGGGCTTGAGGAGTAGAATCTAGGAAATAAATCTCTGCTATTGGTTTAAAGAAGGAGATACTGGCACATGTTTATAAGCTAGGAGAAAGGATGCTACAGAGATGATGAAAGCACTAGAATTGATTGTTTAGCACTATGGACAGAAGCTGAGGTCTTTGAGTCAGTCTTGGGTTCAAGTCCTAACTCATTTGCTCCCAATAAGACTTTGCACATGTTCCTTAAGCTCTTCAGCATCTGTTCCTTGTCCCAAAAATGGAAGGAGATTATTTTAACATTTTTAATGCTGCTGTGAGAATTTCGTGAACCTGAGCTCAATGAATATCTATTATACCAATTGACGGAGATTAGAGAAAATAGAATTTTAAAAACAGGTAGAGGAATTGAACTTCTGAAATATCAGAAAAGAAGAAAATTCTACATTTCAAATTGTTGGCATGTGGCAGAAAAACTAAGTTAACAGCAGATTCTTTACTTTTTCACAGTGAAAATTGTCTTACTAAAATAGAGCCAACATAAGGCTTATGACTTACATAACAGGTTATCAACCCCTTTATAAGATTGAAGGAAACTGAAGTTTTGACTTTCAAGTAACATAATACTAGAGTAGAAAGCCTGGCTTTGCTGGTTCTTATTTTCAATACAGCCCTTTCCCGATATGGAAAGTGAAAGGACTACAATTTGTATTGTCTTAAAAACAAGAAATATGAGAGTGTTCATGTCAGTCTGGAATAAAACTGTTCTATATAATGGCTACTTTAAAATATTGGAATTAGCAATATTTAGTGGTCTAATGTTTTCAAGCATAAAGAAACTGCATTGCTTACCTTTACATGTGGAAACAAGAAATTTTCCATTAAAAAGGAGAGACTAATGAGATAAGCGTGTATCAAAGAGTTGACTGTTTTTAAAACTTGGATGTTTCCATATGTTGCAATCAAAACAGTTTCTATGTTTTTAAGCGAATATATTCACTTTTACTTATTTGAGGGAAAATCCACATTCTTTTACTGGGTGCAAGAAGAAAACAAACCTGGAGATGTCTTCTTTCAACAAGGCTTTTCTCTCCCAGTTATTTCCAGACCCTAAAAGAGAGGGGGAGTGTGACAAGCTGAGAAATGCAGGTGCAAGTAATTGACTAGGCCAGTGTTCTATTGTCATAGAAGCAAAGCACATCAAATTAATGAGGCCCACAGAGACCTGGAAGGCCGGGACCAATCAGAAGCCTTCCTTGGCATGCTTCAGCATGTGCTTTGGGCGACCTGGCAGCCCTTTTGTTTGTATCCCAGACAACCTAAAATTTCCAGGAAAGAGAAATCATCTTTATATTCTTACTGTGTGCCAAATTAGGTTTTCAAAGAGCAAATATTTAAAGCCCAAAAGTCACTATTTGAGCTCTGTGCCAGTTGTGGGGAAAAAATAATTTAAATAACTTGTTTAGCCTTATTTGCTGATGTTTGTTAGTATAAAGCATGTTGTTAAAAATGTAAGGAAAAGCCAAGGGTGGTGGTGCAGGCCTGTAGTCCCACCTGCTCAGGAGGCTGAGCCAGGAGGATCACTTAAGCCCAGGAGTTTGAGGCCAGCCAAGGGAATATAGTGAGACTTACGGAAGCACCTAGGAGTCACAAAAATCCTCCTAATTCTGCCGTTGGCCACTTTTCCCTTTAGGCAAGTCAGGTAACTTATCTGGGCCCCTGTTTTCTCTTTTGTAACAATAAATATTAAATAGATGGTCTTTTCCTTCCAGATCCAAAATTCTACCAACTATGAAAATTAATTTTTGAAATATTATCTAAGGTTTGAAAAGTAAATGTTTTAAAGATGAGCAACAAGTTTTTTACATCTCCACTTCTAGCCTGAAAAGCCTAAGGATCTAAAATGAATGATATCACATTTAAAAACCACAGAGTTTTTAAAAATTAAGATTTCCATAATATAAGAATTATTTGCATATGGACAAGAATAATACAATAACACACAGAAGCGGAAATAATTTTTACAATGATGGAATGTAGGTGTCCGGGGGGGGTTCCTTTTAAATAAACTTATTGAAAACACTCTTACATCTTTGACTACTGGAAATAAAATGGTGGTTTTGGGACCCAGATCCCAGTCTTCACTGGGCATCTTCCTCTATTGGCTCCAGCACACCCTTGGTAGAGGCTAATGCTCCAGCATCCTGAAACACTGCTGCTGCTTCGGGTGCAGATCCTGGCTCACCTTAAGCTGTCAGCTTTGAGTAGCCAAGGCAGCACCCCCAGGATAACCAGAGAGACCAGCCACCACTTCCCCAAGGCAAGAAAAATAATAATTATATGAAAGAAGAAATTGTTTGGATGTCTTTTTCAAAATGGAAAGATAAAATACCCAAGTGAATAAGGACATTAAAAACAGAGTTTATCTTACTGGGATTTAAAGTGGCAGTAGAATGGCCCAGTGGACAGATTTTGTGTTCCCTGGAGCAAATTAAAACATTAAACTAGTCATGATCTTGGTGACATGAGTACTGTGATCTGAACACATTCCTAAATTGGTCCCAAGTAAGAACATCTAGTTTGGGATTTTGAAGGGCCAGTTCTTAGTAGAGGTGAAATGAGCTAATTAGCTGAAAAATTATTCAATAAACAAAAATTGCTTTAAAATATATAGCAGGGTTTTTTATAATTATATAATTATGAGAGGCAGGATTTCTGAGATGATGTTATGAATAGTTCAGTAAAACCTCTCCACTAGAGCGATATCAAGTATGCTGGTTAAAATTAGCAAAAACAATTATTTAAAATCTCTAAAGACTAATCAAAGAGCTTACAACAAATTGGAAATCCCTTACTCAAAAAAATCTCTGGAAACTCAGTAAGAACTGTGGGAGGCTGCAACATTCAAACTAGAGACTGTATGCATCCACCAACACCTCTCCCTTGCAGAAGAGTTTCAATGGACCCCGTGGGTTTGGTACCCAACTGGAAGTTCCTATCCTCCTCAGCTCTGTGGGATGGAATTACTATTCTGGATGGTTTCAGCAGCCCATGAATATCAGGAGATCCCACTTTCCACATATCATTATACAGAGGACCTTTATCAAGCAGTTGGCAACAGCTGGGGGGCAACTTTTGTCACATCAACTCCTGCATTTTGGGTAGGACCCAGGCAGGACAGCTGTTGAAGAATGCAGTCCCCCTTTCCTAACAGATCTGAGTTGCTCCAGTGGGTGTGGCACCTAAGTGTCATCTCCCACCTCCACCAGCTTTCTAAGGCAAAGACCATGTGGCAGATGATGAATGTCAGCAGTTTCCACCCTCTCTGGCACTGGGTTACAGAAGATCCATGCTAGCTTGTGGCCACAACGAAAGGTGATACCAACCCTTACTTCCCTCCATCCTCCTACACACACAGCCCCATCGCTCCACGGAGGACACAGGTGGGACAGCGAGTGAAAATCTAGTTCACTTCTCAGCTCTTACTCTGTTGCATAGAGGTTCTATTCAGGAGAGGATCCCAGCCAGCCTCAAAGACTGGCAACAACCTGCCTCTTTCAAGGGGCTGAATTTTAATTGTATTAAACTATGGAACAATTAAGGGCATACATAGGATGTTGTCAAAAAAAAAAATAGAGTAATCAGTTAGCAATTAGTGGAGGCTACAGAGGAATGTAATATGAATAAAGAAAGCCCAGAAGCTGAAAGGGAAAAGAAATAGTCAAAAAGAGCCTAGTTAAAACCACAGTCACCTCTGGTGATCAGGATTAAAGACTGTGGGTCCATGGCAGTGCCCTCTCAGAAGGGACATCATAGACTGCACCTTACAGGGGAATAGATCTCATTAAAGCAATCCAGCCAAGTCATTAAACAAACAAGGAAGCAAACGATAAGCTCCAAGCAGTGAGAGATCAGTATCCAGAGTTGCTACAATGTATTAATTTAAATGTCTAGTTATCAAAAAAACAGTAAGAAAACAGGAATCTGTGATCCGTATACAGTGAGGGGAATGCAGGCAATAGGAAGGAACTTATTTAGGGGGCCTAGATGTTGGACTTATCAGACAAAGACTTCAAGACAACTACTATTAGTATGTTCAAAGAGCTAAAGAAACCCATGTTTAAAGAGTTAAAGGAATGTATGATGACAGTGTCTCATCAAATACAGAGTATCAGCAAAGAGACAGAAATTACAAAAACGACAGAGATAAAAATTATAAAAACAAAAATTTTGTAGTTGAAAAGTGAAATTACCAAACATAAAAAACTTAACAGTGATTTGAGTTGTGAGAAGAAAAAACAGCAAAGATAGATCAATAGAGACTATGCAATCTCAAAAACAGAAAGAAAAAAATAGAAACGTGAACAGGACCTCAGAAAAAGGTGGGACATCATTAACACACCAACATATGCATAGTGGGAGTTCCAGGAAAAAAAGGAGAAAGAAAAAAGACCAGAAAATATATTTGAAGAAATCGTGTCTGAAAATTTTCTAAATTTGATGAAAATCATTAATCCACACATCCAAGAAGCTCAACAAACTTCATATAGAATAAATACAAAGAGATGTTATCCTCACATCATAGTCAAAATGTTGAAATACAAAAACAAAATCTTGAAAGCAGCAAGGGAAAAAAAGATACATCATGTTAAGGGGACCTGAACAAGGTTAACAGCTGGCCTCTCATCAGAAACCTTGAAAGCCAGAGGGCAATGAAATGACATATTTAAAGCCACAACTAGAGTGACACCACTTCATACACATTAGAATGGCTATATTCAAAAAGGAGGAAATAACACATTTTGGAAAGGATGTGAAAAATTTGAAAGCAATACATTGTTAGTGGGAATGTAAAATGGTGCAGTTATTACAGAAACTACTTCGGCAGTTCCTCAAAAAGTTAAACGTTGAGTTACTATATGACCCAGCAATTCCACTCCTAGGTACATACGCAAGAGAACTGAAAATATATCTACACGAAACTTCTGTGTATGTGTTTATAGCAGCATTAATCAAAATACCCAAAAAGTGGAAACAACTCAAATCTCCAAAAACTGATGAATAGGTAAATAAAATATGATATATTCATAGATAGACTATTTAGTCATAAAAAGAAATTAAATACTGATACATAATACAACATGAGTGAACCTTAAAACATTATGCCAAGTGAAAGTAGACAGACAAAAATCCACACATTATATGATTCTATTTATATGAAATGCCCAGAATAAGCAAATGCATAGAAACAGAAAATGGATGCCAAAGGTCAGGGGGTGGGAGGAATGAATAATGATTGCCAATGGATGTAGGGTTTCTTTGTGAGGTAATTAAAATGTTCTGAAGTTAGATAGTGATGATGGTTACACAACTTTGTGAATTTAGTAAAAACCACATAACATGCTTTAAAGGAGAGAATTTTATAGCTTCTGAATTATACCTCAATTTTTTCAAATGAAGGCAAAATAAATACACTTCCATATACACAAAAACTGAGATAGTCTGTTGCTCACAGACCCACCTTGGAAGAAATACTAAAGGAAAGTCTTCAGACTGAAGAAAACAGACAACAAGCAGTAATTTAAATCCACACATATAAAACAAAAAGAATGCCAAGAAAGGTATTTCTGTAGATAATTATAAAAGACAATATAATTGCGCATTTCTTCCCTTTTCTTCTCTTAACTAACTTAAAAAGCAATTCCACAAAATAATACGTATGTAATTGCATTGTGGGGTCTATAACACATACAAATGAAACATATTTGACAATAGCAGCACAAAATAGACAGGAAAGAAGAAAATTGTATTGGGATAAGAAAATGACACAGTATGATAACTCAAAGCCATAAGAAGAAGGGAAGAGACCCAGAAATGGTAAATAAGAAGGTTAATGTAGCAAGCTTTATAAATATATATTTGTCTTACTTTCCTCTCTCAGCTTCTTTAATTTAGTTGTTATTCTCCTTAACAACATAAGAACAAAAAGGTATTCCAATATATTCCTGGAATTGTCATGACCATGGTACCTGCTACACCTGAGAAAACTTACCATTTGCATAAGGTCTTACAAAATATATTCACAGAAAAGTGTACAACATAGATATTATGTCTTGTCCCACATTATTTACCCAATTCTCAATTAGTAAGGGTAATCAAATGAAAATATCAGGTAATTACCAATATGAATAGCCTTAGAATGATAGTGATTTGGTAAGCATTAAAGCAAAACCCAACCAGTTTGGGGTAAAAATATGCCCTATGTCTCAAAAAAAATTCTTCTGGTATTTTCCCACACATGTATATCATTTAAGGATATAAGAAGCTCTCCAATGGAGCAAATGAGCTTTCTCAATGGAAAATGGAGAATGCCATGACTATCACCAAGCAGATATTTTTCCAAGATCTGGTTTTTGTAACAGCGCACTACATATTCCGTTATCAAAATCTGCCACATTGTGTCTTGAATAATTTTAACTTTCTTAGCTTTCTCTTGACATTATAGCATATCAATGACAGTTTACGCTATTCATGGTTTAATAAATAACTAAAATATAAATTCTCCAGACTTCGAAAAGTGAGGAAAAAAAACATTGCTTAAATTAAAATTGCTCACCTCTCAAACCAAATCTCATTACCGATGAGGATTACAGAAATATACATTTGTTAATCCAGCATTTCACAGTACAATATGTTGAGAAATTTGTATGCACATTTCACTAATTAGGATTTATCGCTATGATTTAAAATGAGTCCTCATACAAGTTGCATGACCAGCCAAGATTAACAGGAAATGGTATGTGGAAAGCAGCATAATTGTCATCTATTAATTATTTGCGAGCTAGAGATTCACAGTGATCCATACACTAAAACAAGAATGAGAAAACTTGAAAATGTTGGTTTTTGATGTGTCTCAAACTGTTTATTCTGAGGCCTGTTTATTTTGGGGCCTAGCATCCAAAAGAGAGAATAGCTTTGGTGATTAATTCCTTCAGATGCATGTGAGACATCTGTTAAATTATCATCAAGGAGATTTAGAAGATTCCTAACATAGAGTATTAAAGTTGCGTGCAGCCATATTGCAAAAATCTATCACCAATATTAGCCACGGGGACCTGCTCTTTGATAGGCTCATCAGACTTCAACCTCACCTTTTCAGAAGCGAATCATGGCAGAACCTACACGTGCTGACAGTAACAGCACAAAGGAGGTGGACACGAACAAAGCTTCACTGGAGTAATAACATGACACCAGATGGCTGATTGTCTCTTCCAGGGTGTTACCCTCTAAGTCCATCCTAGGACAAGCAATGTGCTCCTTGCTTCTTTGCACTGGTACTGATTGGCATAAGTCACCTTGAGTCTTCTAAATCGAAGATTTAGAAAACCATTTAACATCCCCTGAATGGAAATAATCAGGTTTAATCATTTCCCCTTTCTCATACATTTTTTTAATCTCTAATACTTTAAAATGTCCCAAAGAGAAAGAGTAAGAATAACTGCACATGTACTAACACTTTTTCTCAAGCCCCTTAAGTGCTTTATTTATACTGCATATATTACATATATTATCTTTGTTAATATTCAAAACAATCATCAGGGATAAGTACTCCTATTTTCTTTCTTTCTTTCTTTCTTTTTTCTATGAAGGAAGGCCAAGTGACTTGTCAAAAGCCATGTAGCTAGTAAGTGGTGGAACCAAGATTCTCAAACTCAGGCCACCTGGCTCCACTGTCTTCACTCTGCCTTTTCTGCTATTCTCTCCCCAGAATACATTATCATTATGCATTTAACTGATACACAGCATGTCTAAAGAAAACAAATACAAACACAAAGATACATAAAATAAAAGATATGAAATAGTAAAAGTAGAAGAGGAAACACATGAGTATGAGAAATAAATTTTAGAAATGCATACTACAAAGAATTACAGCAATAAATATATGTAAAATTATATATTTATATAAAATGAATGCTATTTAATGTTAAAAGAGTTCGAAGAACAAATGTTCAAATTAATATCACTGTGTTTCTTAAACTGAATTGCTATGTTCACTTTTTATGTCCCTCTATTCAACAAATATTTAGTAATGTGCAATATACAGTGCTGGGAAATGGGGACCCATCACACTTCATCCTCATAAAGCTTACCACCAGCGTGGAAGTCAATCAAACAGCTACACTAAGGTGGAGTGTGAATGATTGAGGAAGTACTGGAGACTCCTGGAAAAAAGCAGGCTCCTAACATCCATTCCACATGGTCAGGGAAAGTTTCCCAGAGGAAGCAAAGCACAAGCAAGATCTGAGGATAAAGCTGAGTTGGTCAAGTGTGGAAGAGAAGTTCAGAAACCTTTGCAAAGGGTCAGACGCAAAAGAGTAACTAGCATACATCCACCAAGAAACTAGAAAAAGTTCATCATGGTCACTTGACACACATGTACTTTTCTAGCCTCATCTTAACTATTTTCCATCTTCAAGGGAGCACAATGTGAGGAAAGAGCCCCAGATTTGGAGCCAGACAGGTTCAAATTAACATTTTTGTTCTGCCACTTGCAGTCTGATCTTAAATAAGTTGCCCATCTTCTCTAAGCTTCAGGCTTATTTTCGGCAATATAATAACAACATCTAAATTGAGCCATCCTCATTAAGATGTCTACGATTTGGCCAGGCATAATGGCTCATGCCTGTAATCCCAACACTTTGGGGGGCCAAGACAGGCAGATCACTTGAGGTCAGGAGTTCGAGACCAGCCTGGCCAACATGGCAAAACCCCATCTCTACTAAAAATACAAAAATTAGCCCAGCATCATGGTGTGCATCTATAATCTCAGCCATTTGGGAGGCTGACGCAGGAGAACTGCTTGAACCCAGGAGGTAGAGGTTACAGTGAGCCGAGATTGTGCCACTATACTCCAGCCTGGGCAATACAGCAAGACTCCATCTCAAAAAAATAAAATAAAATAAAATCTCGATTATTTCACTTACAAAAATGGCTTGTACAGAGAGACTCAATAAATGATGGTTTGTCTTCCTGGTAAATAAGTGTGTGTGTGTGTGTGTGTGTGTGTGTGTGTATATATATATATATATATAAAACCTCTGCCCCAAGCATTTTGTAAAAATTTGAAGTGTTTCTTGTGTTCATGATTTTATGGATTCATGGAATCTACTTTTTATTTAACCTAATATTGTTTTTACCAACTGTGTAATTTGAATGTAGAACTGGAAGAGACTGCAGAAAATCATCTGCAGCTTCCCCAGGGTGGGGTCTTGATGACTGTCATTTGAGGAAGGAAAATTCTTCACTGGGCAAGATCATCTTGTACATCGTAGGATGTTTTCTAACCCAGACTGGCAACCAGTGAATGTCAGGAATATCCCAAGTCATTGTGACAAATAAAAATGCCCCTACAGTTTTCCAAACAATCCCTTGGAGGTCAGTATCACTTTATTTGAGAACCCAGAGATTACCCTTTTCACACATACACATATATACACACCTCTTCTTCCAATGAAAAACCTGAGAACAAAAGGCTAAAGTGATTTGCCCAAGGTCAAAAATTAGCAGGACTTGATTGTCTGTCTCTTGATTTTTAGTTCAGCTTTCTTCTGATTGTAATTAGTCGCACACTGCAACTTTCCACTAAATTCATTTACCAAACTGTGCATATACGTTTCACTTAACAAATGCTTCATAAAGCAATTTCTAAATTAGGGAAAAGGGAAGGAAAATGGGCCCTTTTGTTACTCCATCAAAAGGAGTTTAAGAACTCTGGTCCATTTTCCTTTTGGTGCATTCTGTTATTACAAAAGAGTTCCACTGAAACATACGAAGAGTCTGGGAATGTTTAGAGTTACTTTTTCATCAAGAAGTAGTAGTATACATAATATGTTCATTATCTTGCCCAAGCCATTATTGGAAATAAGACTGAATCCAGGGGTGCATCACAGTCTACATGCTTAAAAAATCACTACAAATAACATCATTCCTTGGCTATTTTTCAGACAAGCTTTACACACCATAGTTGTATTAACTTTAAACTATTTTACATCCTGAAGATGTGACACTTTCAGTTCTTTCTCTGCATGCTGCAAGGCATGCA
>NW_012105475.1:4760034-4766176 GCF_000951045.1 Mandrillus leucophaeus
CTATAATCTCAGCCATTTGGGAGGCTGACGCAGGAGAACTGCTTGAACCCAGGAGGTAGAGGTTACAGTGAGCCGAGATTGTGCCACTATACTCCAGCCTGGGCAATACAGCAAGACTCCATCTCAAAAAAATAAAATAAAATAAAATCTCGATTATTTCACTTACAAAAATGGCTTGTACAGAGAGACTCAATAAATGATGGTTTGTCTTCCTGGTAAATAAGTGTGTGTGTGTGTGTGTGTGTGTGTGTGTGTATATATATATATATATATAAAACCTCTGCCCCAAGCATTTTGTAAAAATTTGAAGTGTTTCTTGTGTTCATGATTTTATGGATTCATGGAATCTACTTTTTATTTAACCTAATATTGTTTTTACCAACTGTGTAATTTGAATGTAGAACTGGAAGAGACTGCAGAAAATCATCTGCAGCTTCCCCAGGGTGGGGTCTTGATGACTGTCATTTGAGGAAGGAAAATTCTTCACTGGGCAAGATCATCTTGTACATCGTAGGATGTTTTCTAACCCAGACTGGCAACCAGTGAATGTCAGGAATATCCCAAGTCATTGTGACAAATAAAAATGCCCCTACAGTTTTCCAAACAATCCCTTGGAGGTCAGTATCACTTTATTTGAGAACCCAGAGATTACCCTTTTCACACATACACATATATACACACCTCTTCTTCCAATGAAAAACCTGAGAACAAAAGGCTAAAGTGATTTGCCCAAGGTCAAAAATTAGCAGGACTTGATTGTCTGTCTCTTGATTTTTAGTTCAGCTTTCTTCTGATTGTAATTAGTCGCACACTGCAACTTTCCACTAAATTCATTTACCAAACTGTGCATATACGTTTCACTTAACAAATGCTTCATAAAGCAATTTCTAAATTAGGGAAAAGGGAAGGAAAATGGGCCCTTTTGTTACTCCATCAAAAGGAGTTTAAGAACTCTGGTCCATTTTCCTTTTGGTGCATTCTGTTATTACAAAAGAGTTCCACTGAAACATACGAAGAGTCTGGGAATGTTTAGAGTTACTTTTTCATCAAGAAGTAGTAGTATACATAATATGTTCATTATCTTGCCCAAGCCATTATTGGAAATAAGACTGAATCCAGGGGTGCATCACAGTCTACATGCTTAAAAAATCACTACAAATAACATCATTCCTTGGCTATTTTTCAGACAAGCTTTACACACCATAGTTGTATTAACTTTAAACTATTTTACATCCTGAAGATGTGACACTTTCAGTTCTTTCTCTGCATGCTGCAAGGCATGCAGTGTTCTTGTTTATCGTTTTGAGACTTATTTTTTATGTGGCATACATTTTCAGGAAATATATCTTCAGGCCTGTACTCTGGATAGAAAAGCTGCAATTGGCATCAACAGAGCTTTTGTGAACACGAATATCTAAATATTATGTGCCTGCCTTTACTCCACTGAATATTTGAATATTACGTGCATGCATTTACTTCTAATCAGAGAACCAGGGAACAGCTGCTTTTCTCCAAATCTCAAAGTCCTGAAGGGCATGAGTATTCATGAGGGTCAGTGAACTACAGAATCTGTGGAGATTTTACGAAAACCGAAGGTCAGTGGTAACTTCATGAATTTAGAAAATAATTTCAAGCTATTTCCAATTCCCCTGAAGGCTGCAAAAGAGAGGAAGACTTGAGTACCAGAAAGCTAGGCATGACAGCTGCTGATAATTTAACTCATAGCATACAGAAAAATGCTACTAAGCACCATGTCTTGAAAGTTTTTGCTTTATCCTAAGAGATATCCTGTCTCCTAAGAGAATTCTCAAGGCAGTGACGCTAGAAAATGGGTGATAGTTGAGATACTTTATGGCTCTCTTCCCCATCTACAATGTCCTAAAGCTATCTGCAAGAGAAAGGGACACCGCTTTGTCAGATGGATAGATTGCAAAAATTTTCTCCCATTCTTTAAGTTGCCTGCTCGCTCTGATGATACTTTCTTTTGCCATGCAGAAGCTCTTTAGTTTTATTAGATCCCATTTATCAATTTTGGCTTTTGTCGCCATTGCTTTTGGTGTTTTAGTCATGAGGTCTTTGCCCATGCCTATGTCCTGAATGGTATGGCCTAGGTTTCTTCTAGGGTTTTTATGGTTTTAGTTCTTACATTTAAGTCTTTCATGCCAGTTAGAATGGTGATCATTAAAACATCAGGAAACAACAGATGCTGGAAAGCACGTGGAGAAATAGGAAGGCTTTTACACTGTTGGTGGGAGTGTAAATTAGTTCAACCGTTGTGGAAGACAGTGTGGTGATTCCTCAAGGATCCAGAACCAGAAATACCATTTGACCCAGCAATCCCATTACTGGGTATATACCCAAAGGATTATAAATCATTCTACTATAAAGACACATGCACACATATGTTTACTGCAGCACTATTCACAATACCAAAGACTTGGAACCAACCCAAATGCCCATCAATGACAGACTGGATAAAGAAAATGTGGCACATATACACCATGGAATACTAGGCAGCCATAAAAAAGAATGAGTTCACATTCTTTGCAGGGACATGGATGAAGCTGGAAACCATCATTCTCAGCAAACTAACACAGGAACAGAAAACCAAACACTGCAGGTTCTCACTCGTAAGTGGGAGTTGAAAAATGAGAACACATGGACACAGGGGAAGGGAACATCACACACCGGGGCCTGTTGGGGGGGTGGGGCCAGGGGAGGGATAGCATTAGGAGAAATACCTAATGTAGATGATGAGTTGATGGGTGCAGCAAACTATTATGTATACCTATGTAACAAACCTGTATACTCTGCACATGTATCCCAGAAGTTAAAGTATAATAATAATAATAAAAATATTCAGTTGAAACAAAGAGAGACATAGAAAGAGACACCACGGACTATGTCTGGTTTCTGAAGACATAAACCCTTGGTAATATTAGGGTAACATGGCCTGTTTTTCATACATATGCAGATAAAAGATCCTTCAGATTCCTTCAATCAGAGGTAAATTTAAAGTAAATATCTTTAATTTCTATAAGATTTCTAATTTGGCCTCTGTCCACTCAATCCCATAGACAACAAAAGTGGAGGCTGGGATGCAATTACTCTCACAATTACATTGTTTTCCTTGCAAGTGCTATTCTTACTTAATATGCCCAAATCTGAATAATTATTGAGAAAGCATAGCTCATGTCATTCCACTAGTGCAATTAGCAGAAAATGGGATATTAAAAATATATATATCTCATGCTTATATTTATATTTCACAGGTTTAGGCTTAAAATATGAAACGTCAAAGAATGATTATGATAACATGCTATGCAGCCATATTTAGGAAAAGTACAATAGATCGTGAACAACAAAATGCTGAGATTCAGTGGTCCACATAGCATACTAAAAACTTTTCTGAAGATATATAACCAAAATTGCCAGGTACATAATTTTTTTTAGAATACACACACATTTTTTTTGCCTCACTAAAAACAGCCATGAGAATCAGTAGCAGATAAAGGAAACCTCAGCTGAATTATGTTTCTAGGGTATAAAAAGGACATTTTATAATGACAACCACAGGCCCAAAGTAAAGGGTTGGAGAAAAATCTGTCACACAAATGGAGCACCAAAAAAGGCAAGGGTTACTATTCTTATATCAGATCAAACAGCCTTTAAACCAACAACAGGAGAAAAAGGACAAAGAAGGGTATTACATAATGATAAAGGGTTGAATTCAACAAGAAGACTTAACTATCCTAAATACATAGCACCCAATATTGGAGCACCCAAAATCATAAAACAAGTACTTCTAGACCTATAAAAAGAATTAGTCACATAATAATAGTGGGGGACTTCAACACCCCACTAACAGCATTAGATCATCAAGGCAGAAAACTAAAAAAAGAAATGCTGGACTTAAATTTGATACTTGACCAATTTGACCTAATGGACATCTACAGATTATTCCACCCATCAATAACAGAATATACATTCTTCTCATCTGCACATAGAACATACTGTAAGACTGACCACATGCTGAACCATAAAACAAGTCTCCATAGAGTCAAAAAATTGAAATTACACCAGTCATGTTCTCAGACCACAGTGGAATAAAAATAGAAATCAGTATCAGGAAAACCTCTCAAAACCATACAATTACATAGAAATTGAACAATTTGCTTCTAAATGACTTTTGAGTAAACAATGAAATTAAGGCAGAAGTCAAAAACATTACTTGAAATAAGTGAAAACAGAGACACAATATACCAAAATTTCCAGGCTGCAGCAAAGGCAGTGTTAAGAGGAAAGTTAATAGCGCTAAACACCTACCTCAAAAAGTTAGAGAGCTCAAATTAACAATATAACATCACACGTAGAAGAATAACAACAACAAAAAAAGAAGTACAAACTAACCCCAAACTAGCAGAAAAAAAGAAATAACTAAAATTAAAGCAGAATTGAATGCAATTAAGACCCGAAAAATCCATACAAAGAATGAACAACATCAAAAGTTGATTCTTTGATGAGATAAACAAGATCAATAGATTGCTAACTAGATTAACAAAGAAAAACAGAGAGAAGATCCAAATAAGCACAATCAGAAATGACAAAGGAGACATTACAACCAATCTCACAGAAATACAAAACATTCTCAGAGACTATTACAAACACCTCTATTAATACAAACTAGAAAAATCTATAGGAGTTGGATAAATTCCAAGAAATACAATCTCCCAAGATTGAATCAGGGAGAAATTGAAACCCTGAACAGCACCAGACCAGATGGATTCACAGACAAATTCTACCAAATGTAAAAAGAGCTGGTTCCCATTCTACTAAAACTGTTACCTGGTTTAATACCTAATGACATAGCTGAATTTCTACCCTGTCCTAATTCTGCTTATCTTTAAGAAACAGGACACCTGTGATAAAAAGTTCCCTTTGTAACCAGATCAGCTGAGACTGGTTAGAACCAAGATAGCCTACCAAATGACTTCAAAAAGACCTCAGACTTCATTATAATCACATTCCCACGCTATATGACACTCCTACCAGCACCATGACAGTTGACAATCACCATGACAATGACCAGAAGAAATCATAAAAGGACAAAAGGAAGGCAGGACTCTGGTTTTGGAAGCTTCACTGCCCAATTCCATAAAAGACATAAATATTTTTCCTCCTGCTTTTAATGTTCAACACTTTCAGTAGAGAAACCCTATATGTTAACTTGTTCACCCCTTACTGTCAAGAAGTTAATTTGTGAGACATGGTCTTGCTTTTTAATTTCATGGCCATCAAATAATGCCTGTACTACTTGACATTCACTTTCAGTTTTGTGTATTGGCTTTGTAACACCAAACAGGGAAAATTCCCCTCTCTGGGGGGACCAGCTTTGTCAGTAACAACACTGTCCCAATAAATTAAGGATGAGAGATTCTTCCCTAACTCATTCTACTAAGCCAGCATCACAGTGACACCAAAACCTGGAAAAGATTCAAAAACAAAAAAGAAAACTACAGGCCAATATCCCTTGTGAACATAAATGCCATTTAAAAAAATATACTAGCAAACCAAATTCAGCAACACATCAAGAAATTAATTAACCATGATCAAGCAGACTTCATTCCCAGGAGGCAAGGTTGGTTCAACATATGCAAATTACTAAGTGTGATTCAACATATGAACAGAATTAAAAACAAAAACCATATGGTTGTCTCAATAGACACAGAAAAAGCTTTTGAAAAAAATCCAATACATCTTCAAAATAAAAACCCTCAAGGAGTAGGCATCAAAGGACCATAACTCAAAATAATAAGAGCCATCTCTGACAAACCCACAGTCAATGTCGCACTGAATGGGCAAAACCTGGAGGCATTCCCCTTGATAACCAGAACAAGGCAAGGAAGCCCACTCTCACCACTCCTTTTCAACATAGTACTGGAAGCCCTAGTCAAATCAATCAGGCAAGAGAAATAAATAAAAGGCATCCAAATAGGAAGAAAAGAAATAAAACTATCTCTCTTCATAGACAATATGGTTATATACCTAGAAAATCCCAAATACTCTGCCAAAAGGCTCCTGGAAATGATAAACAACTTCAGTAAAGTTTCAGGATACAAAATAAATATACAAAAATTAGTAG
>NW_012105475.1:4766646-4803175 GCF_000951045.1 Mandrillus leucophaeus
CTACTTGGGAGGCTGAGGCACAAGAATCACTGGAACCCAGGAGGCGGAGGCTGCAGTAAGCCAAGATTGTGCCACTGCATTCCAGCCTGGGTGACATAGCAAGACTCTGTCTCCAAAAAAAAAAAAGAAAAGAAAAGAGAAAGAACAAAGTCAGACACCACATTCCTCGACTTCAAATTATATCATAAGACTAGTGTAACCAAAACAGTAGGGTACTGGTACAAAAACAGACACGGAGATCAATGGAATAGACTAGAGAAACCAGAAATAAAGCAGCACACCTGCATCAATCTGATCTTTGGCAAAGTCAACAAAAACAATGTGAAAAAGACACCCTATTCAATAAATGGTGCTGGAATAGCTAGCTCACTACATACAGGAGAATGAAACTGGACTCCTACCTTTCACCATATACAAAAATTAACTCAAGATGAATTAAGTATTTAAATGTAAGATCTCAAACTAAAAAGGTCCTAGAAGAAAATCTGAGAAACACCATTCTGGACACTGACCTTGGGAAAAAATTTATAAGTCCTCAAAAGCAATTGCAACAAAACAAATGTTGATAAATGGTACCTAATTAAAGAGTTTAGCTTCTCTGCATAGCAAAAAAAACCTATCAACAGAGTAAACAGACAACCTACAGAATGGGAGAAAACATTTGCAAACTGTGTATCTGGCAAAGGTCTAATATCCAGACTCTATAAAGAACTAAAACAACTGAACAAGCCAAAAACAACCCTATTTTAAAATGGGCAAAAGACATGAACGGACAAAGACATACAAGTTGCCAACAAATATATGAATAAATGCTCCATATCACTAATCATCAGAGAAATGCAAATCATAAACCACAGTAAGATACCATCTCACATAAGTCAGAATGGCTATTATTAAGGAATCAAAAAACAGCAGGTACTGGCAAGGCTGAAGAGAAAAGAAAACACTTATACACTTTGGTGGGGATGTAAATTAGTTCTGCTACTGTGGAAAGCAGTTTGGAGATTTCTCAAATAAGTGAGAACCACCATCCAACTCAACAATACTATTACTGGGTATATATCCAAAAGAAAACAAATCGTTCTACCATAAAGACACATGCACTTGCATGTTCATCGCAGCAGCACTCATAACAGCAAAGAAATGAAATCAACCTAGGTGCCCATCAGTGGTAGCTTGGATAAAGAAAATGTGGTATAAAATACACCAGGGAATAATACCCAGCGACAAAAAAAGACCAAAACCATGTCCTTCGTAGCAGCATGGCTGCAGCTGGAGGTCATTATCCTAAGTAAATTAACACAGGAACAGAACACCAAATATTGCATGTTCTCACTTATAACTGGGAACTAAATAATGGGTACTCATGGATGTAAAGATGTCAACAATGGACACTGGGGACTACTAGACAGGGGAGGGAGAGATGGAGTGGGGTAAGGGATGAAAGACTGACTGTTGGGTACTATGCTCAGTATCTGGGTGACAAGATCATTTGTACCCCAAACCAGAGCATTACACAATGTATTCTGGTTACAAATCTGGTGCAGGTATCCCTTCAATCTAAAATAAAAGTTGAAATTATTTTTAAAATTAATTTTTTTAAAAAAAGGACATTTTACCTAACAAGTTTTTCCAATAACTTGTAGCACTTCTGAAAACTATTAAAATCCATGAAGTTTTCCGTATCCCACGTTCAGGTAAAACTTATTTAAAATCATCTATCTTATTAGAACATTTTACAGTAATTAACACATTACCAGAGAAAATGGCAGATGGGGGCAGAACTAACTTGCAGCTCCCACTTGGATGGACACAGCAATGTGTACAAACTCACATCATGAACTTTTGCTCCAGGAACTCCTGTAGGATCATACAGAAAAGCTGAGAGAATCCACAGACCCTTTGAAGGAAGCAGATTGCTGTTGCAAGCTCCCAGACACAGCTGAAAACCTGTGAGTACCCAAAGTGTGAAAGTGCGAAAGGGGATCCTCTCCCCTTGAACACACATCCTCACTGGGGAATCCGCAGGTCCAGATCACTGGAGGATTTGACCTTACCTGGAGCTGAGATAAATTTATAGAGCCGAGCAAAACATAGGGGCAGAGGAAGCAGCAGAAAGAGCCCTGTGGGCACTCAGTCCCCAGGGAAGCCATTCCTGACTTTGTCTCACAGGGATCCTTGGGGAGGGCTGCCAGTAGAATTGGAAAAACGCCATAGGGAGAAGAAAACTTCAGCTGAACTTTGTAACAACTTCAACCTAACGCGAAGCTTTTGAGACGGAACCCAGAGGAGGGGTGAACTAGGAGTGCAGACACAGGACAGAAGCTGTGGCAGGCAGGGAGGCAGGAAACCTGAAAGTCCTGCTTGCTTTCTCAGTGGGGAGGCTTATAGCCTGGGGCAAGTTCTCAGCCCTGCTCATTTGCTGTCTGGAAATAAACTCGGGGCTGTTGCGGGGGCATGGTAGGAGTGAGACTGGCCTTTCAGGCTGCATGGGTGCTGGGTAAGGCCTGTAACTGCCAGCTTTCCCCAATTTCCCTGATGACCTGTATGGCACAGCAGAGGCAGCCATAACCCCCTGGGAACATAACTTCATTGACGGGAGAACAACCTCCTCATCCCCCACAGCAGCCATAGCAAGCCCTGTCCAAGAGGAGTCTGAGCTCAGACACGCCAAACCCTCCCCAAACCTGATGGTCTGTCTCTACCTGCTCTGGTAGCTGAAGACAAAGTGAGAGGTGAGGCTGGCTGGGCTTCTGGGTCGGTGGGGACTTGAAGAACTTTTCTGTCTAGCTAAATGATTGTAAACGCACCACCAGCACTCTGTGTCTAGCTAAAGCTTTGTAAACGCACCAATCAGCACTCTGTAAAAACACACCAATCAGTGCTCTGTGTCTAAAGGTTTGTAAACGCACCAATCAGCACTCTGTAAAAACAGACCCATCAGCACTCTATTAAATGGACCAATCAGCACTCTGTAAAAACAGACCCATCAGCACTCTATTAAATGGACCAATCGGCAGTACACAGGTGGGGCCAAATAAGGGAATAAAAGCCGGCAACCCGCTGGGGTCCCCTTCCACGCCATGGAAGCTTTGTTCTTTTGCCTTTGTTCTTTTGCTCTTCACAATAAATCTTGCTGCTGCTCACTCTTTGGGTCCGCACTACCTTTATGAACTGTAACGCTCACCACGAGGGTCTGTGGCTTCATTTCTGAAGTCAGCAAGACGAAGAACCCACTGGGAAGAACCAATTCTGGACACATTTTGGCAACCATGAAGGGACTATCAACTATTGCCAAGCAGTGAGCACCACTGGACCCCTTTCACTAGCTATTCTGTCCTATTTTTCAACTATTGCCAAGCAGTAAGCACCACTGGACCCCTTTCACTAGCTATTCTGTCCTATTTTTCAACTATTGCCAAGCAGTGAGCACCACTGGACCCCTTTCACTAGCTACTCTGTCCTATTTTTCAACTATTGCCAAGCAGTAAGCACCACTGGACCCCTTTCACTAGCTATTCTGTCCTTTTTTCCCTTAGAATTTGGGGGCTTAATACCGGGAAACTCTCAGTCAGTTAAAAGCAACTAGTGTGGCTGCCAGACTAAAGACACAGGTGTCAGGCTTTCTGGGAAAGGACTCTAACAATTCCCAGGTGTTTGGAGTTGGGAGCATTGGTTTGCCTAGAACGAGCTTCTGCTTTTCCTGTACTTCTGGGCTGAGCTGAGGGTCAACAGAGAGGAAAGCCATTCAGCTCCGGGGTCCTGACAGCAAGTTGGTTGACCCTGCGGCCACAAGCGGAACTCTCAAAGTCCTGTCACCCAAGCGAGACTTGCCTATCCTATCTATCCTGACCCTTGCCTCCTGGGTCCTAATGCCTGTCAGACAAATCCTCTCACTTCTCTTCTCCAAGGCTTGTCCCGCTACTAAAAACCACTCCTTGTTTCTACTGCTTTTCTAGTTTCTCCTGTAAGAATGATTTCTAGTGTAAACTCCAGGACTCTATTCCCTTTAAGCACCTGGGCTCACCAATCAGAAAGACATAATTTTTGCCCAAAGCCCTATCGTGGGGGGAAGTATCTGGAATTTTGGGATCCCTCCTCAGACTAGCAGGCCTAACAAAAGCTATTCCTGAAGCTAGAATATGGGGAGTCTCAGAAATGATATCCTTCCTGTTCAAGTGAGGACAAAAGGCATCACTCTTCCAACTCTGGAGATTCCTTCCCTCCCTCAGAGTATGGCCCTCCACTTCATTTTTGGGGCATAACATCTTTATAGGACAGGGGTAAAGCCCCAATACTAACAGGAGAATGCTTAGGACTCTAACAGGTTTTCAAGAATGCATCAGTGAGGGCCACTAAATCCGATTTTTCTCGGTCCTCTTTGTGGTCTAGGAGAACAGGCAAGGGTGCAGGTTTTCAAGAATGCCTCAGTAAGGGCCACTAAATCCAACATTCCTCAGTCCTCCTTGTGGTCTAGGAGGAAAACTAGTGTTTCTGCTGCCGCGTCAGTGAGTGCAACTGTTCTGATCAGCAGGGTTCAGGGACCGTTGTGGGGTTTTGGGTAGGGGGAGAAACAAACAAAGCAAAACCACAGGTGGTTTTGTCTTTCAGGTGGGAAACACTCAGGCATCATCAACAGGCTCACCCTTGAAATGCATCCTAAGCCATTGGAATCAATTTGACCCGCAAACCCTGAAAAAGAGGTGGCTCATTTTTTTCTGCACTATGGCCTGGCCTCAAATATTCTCTCTCTGATGGGGAAAAATAGCCACCTGAGAGAAGTATAAACTATAATAGTGTCCTGCAACTTGACCTTTTCTGTAAGAGGGAAGGCAAATGGAGTGAAATACCTTATGGCCAAGCTTTATTTTCATTAAAGGAGAATACACAACTATGCAAAGCTTGCAATTTACATCCCGCAGGAGGACCTCTCTGCTCACCCCCATATTCTAGCCTCCCTACAGCTCCCCTTTCTATTAATGATAAACCACCTCTAATCTCCCCTGCCCAGAAGGAAATAAGCAAAGAAGTCTCCAAAGGACCACAAAAACCCCCGGGCTATTGGTTACGTCCCCTTCAAGCTGTAGAGGGGAGGGGAATTTGGCCCACCTGGGTACATGTCCCTTCTCCCTCTCTGATTTAAAGCAGAACAAGGCAGACCTGGGGAAGTTTTCAGATGATCCTAATAGGTACATAGATGTCCTACAGGGTCTATGGCAAACCTTCGATCTCACTTGGAGAGACGTCATGCTATTGTTAGATCAAACCCTGGCCTTTAATGAAAAGAATATGGCTTTAGCTGCAGCCCAAGAGTTTGGAGATACCTGGTATCTTAGTCAAGTAAATGATAGAATGACAGCCGAAAAAAGGGACAAATTCTTTACCAGTCAGCAAGCCATCCCCGGTATGGATCCTCACTGGAACCTCGACTCAGATCATGGGGACTGGAGTTGCAAAACATCTATTGACCTGTGTTCTAGAAGGACTAAGGAGAATTAGGAAAAAGTCCATGAATTATTCAGTGATGTCCACCATAACTCAGGGAAAGGAAGAATCCTTCTGCATTCCTCAAGCAGCTATGGGAGGCCTTAAGAAAATATACTCCCGTCACTCAACTCACTCAAGGGTCAATTGATCCTAAAAGATAAGTTTATTACCCAATCAGCCGCAGATGTCGGGAGAAAGCTCCAAAAGTGAGCCCTGGACCCTGAACAAAATCTAGAGGCATTATTAAACCTGGCAACCTCAGTGTCCTAAAATAGGGACCAAGAGGAACAGGCCCAAAAGGAAAAGTGAGATCAGAGAAAGGCTGCAGCCTTAGTCATGGCCCTCAGACAAAACAGACTTTGGTGGTTAAGCGAGGACAAAAAAATGGAGCAGCCCAATCACCTGGTAGGGCTTGTTATCAGTGTGGTTTACAAGTATATCTTTAAAAAGATTGTCCAATGAGAAACAAGCCCCCTCACCCATGTCCACTATGCTGAGGCAATCACTGGAAGGTGCATTGCCCCAGAGGACAAAGGTTCTCTGGGCCAGAAGCCCCCAACCAGATGATTCAACAACAGGACTGAGGGTGGCCCGGGGCAAGTGCCAGCTCATGTCATCACCCTCACTGAGCCCTGGGTTCATTTAACCATTGAGGGCCAAGAAATTGACTTCCTCCTGGACACTAGCATGACCTTCTCTCAGTGTTAATCTCCTGTCCTGGACGACTGTCCGTAAGGTCCGTTACCATCCGAGGAACCTGGGCCAGCCTGTAACCAGGTGTTTCTCCCACCTCCTCAGTTGTAATTGGAAGACTTTGCTCTTTTCACACACCTTTCTTGTTATGCCTGAAAGTCCCATACCCTTGTTAGGGAGGGGATATATTAGCCAAAGCTGGAGCTATTATCTACATGAATATGGGGAACAAGTTACCCATTTTTAGTCCCCTACTTGAGGAGGGAATCAACCCTGAAGTCTAGGCATTGGAAGGACAATTTGAAAGGGCAAAAAATGCCCGCCCAGTCCAAATGAGACTAAAAGATCCCACCACTTTTTCTTATCAAAGGCAATATCCCTTAAGGCCTGAAGCTCATAAAGGATTACAGGATATTGCTGAATATTGAAAAGCTCAAGGCTTAGTAAGGAAAGGCAGCAGTCCCTGCACATCCCAATTCTAGGAGTACAAAGACCAAATGATCAGTGGAGACTAGTGCAAGATCTTAGACTCATCAATGAGGCAGTAATTCCTCTATATCCAGTTGTACCCAACCCCTATACCCTGCTCTCTCAAATACCAGAGGAGGCAGAATGGTTCACTGTTCTGGACCTCAAGGATGCCTTCTTCTGTATTCCCCTGCACTCTGACTCCCAGTTTCTCTTTGCCTTTGAGGATCCCACAAACCACATGTCCCAACTTACTGGACGGTCTTGCCCCAAGGGTTTAGGAATAGCCCTCACCTGTTTGGTCAGGCACTGGCTCAAAATCTAGGCCACTTCTCAAGTCCAGGCACTCTAGTCCTTCAGTATGTGGATGATTTACTTTTGGCTAACAGTTCAGAAGCCTCATGCCAGCAGGCTACTCTAGATCTCTTGAACTTTCTAGCTAATCAAGAGTACAAGGCGTCTAGGTCAAAGGCCCAGCTTTGACTACAGCAGGTCAAATATCTAGGCCTAATCTTAGCCAAAGGGACCAGGGCCCTCAGCAAGGAACCGAATACAGCCTACACTGGCTTATCCTCACCCTAAGGCATTAGAACAGTTGCAGGAGTTCCTTGGAATCACCGGCTTTTGCCGACTATGGATCCCCGATAGAGTGAGATAACCAGGCCCTTTTATACTCTAATCAAGGAGACCCAGAGGGCAAATACTCATCTAGTAGAATGGAAACCAGAGGCAGAAACAGCCTTCAAAACCTTAAAGCAGGCCCTAGTACAAGCTGCAGCTTTAAGCCTTCCCACAGGACAAAAATTCTCTTTATACATGAGAGAGAGAGCAGGGATAGCTCTTGGAGTCCTTACTCACACTCGTGGGACAACCCCACAACCAGGGGCATACCTAAGTAAGGAAACTGATGTGGTAGCAAAAAGTTTGCCTCGCTGTTAAAGGGTAGTTGCTGCAGTGGCCATCTTAGTGTCAGAGGCTATCAAAATAATACGAGGAAAGGATCTCACTGTCTGGACTATTCATGATGTAAATGGCATACTAGGTGCCAAAGGAAGTTTATGGCTATCAGATAACCACCTACTTAGATACCAGGCGCTACTCCTTGAGGGACCAGTGCTTCAAATACACACGTGCGTGGCCCTCAACCCTGCCACTTTTCTCCCAGAGGATGGGGAACCAATCGAGGATGACTGCCACCAAATTATAGTCCAGACTTACGCCGCCCGAGATGATCTCTTAGAAGTCCCCTTAGCTAATCCTGACCTTAACCTATACACCAACGGAAGTCTATTTGTGGAGAATGGGATATGAAGGGCAGGTTATGCCACAGTTAGTGATGTAACCGTACTTGAAAGTAAGCCTCTTCCCCTAGGGACCAGCGCCCACTTAGCAGAACTGGTAGCACTTACCCAAGCCTTAGAACTGGGAAAGGGAAAAAGAACAAATGTGTATACAGATAACAAGTATGCTTATCTAATCCTACATGCCCAAACTGCAATATGGAAAGAAAGGGAGTTCCTAACCTCTGGGGGAATTCCCATTAAATACCAGAAGGAAATCATGAAATTATTGCATGCAGTGCAAACACCCAAGGAGGTGGCAGTCTTACACTGCCAAAGTCATCAAAAAGGAGAAGGAGAGGGGAGAACAGCAGTGTAAGTGGCTGGCAGAGGCAGGGAAAGACCAGCAGGAAGGAAAGAGACAAAGTCAGAGAGAGGAAGAAAAAGAGACAGAGTCAAAGAGAGACAGAAAGAGAGAAGTGAGAGAGAAAGAGACAAAGTCAAAGAGAGAGAGAGAAAGAAAGAGAAGTAGTAAAGAAAAAATAGTGTACCCTATTCCTTTTAAAAGCCAGGGTAAATTTAAAACCTATAATTGATAATTGAAGGTCTTCTCCGAGGGTGAATTTAAAACCTATAACTGATAATTGAAGGTCTTCTCCGTGACCCTATAACACTCTAATACCACCTTGTTGTCAGTGAAAACAAAGGCAAAGCCCGAAAGCACTGAGGCCATTGACAACCCATAGTCTTCCTATCAAAAATCCTTAACCCAGCAGGTTTCCTAACCAGGGGATCTAAATTTTAATTAATTACCATACAAAAGTCCGACCTGATCTAGGGGGAACTCCCTTCAGGACAGGAGGATAGATGGTTCCTCCCAGGCAATTAAGGGAAAAAAAAAAAAGACACAAAGGGTATTCAGTAAGTAATAAGGAAACTCTTGTAGAAGCAGTTAGGAAAAATGCCTAATAATTTGTCTGCTCAAACGAGCAAGTTGTTTGCACTCAGCCAAGTCTTAAAGTACTTACAGAATCCAGAAGGAGCCATCTATACCAATTCTAAGTTAATACAGACTGAACAAAGTTTTATTAATAGCAACAAAAAATTAAAATCTCAAATTTACAAGGTTTTCAACTAAAGTAAAATTCGCTAAAAGTTAGCAGTGTAACATGCATTATCTTACTACCACACACTCTCAAAGGATTTCTCAGTTTGCAAGAAATAACAAAATCTATCCAGTAGGGACGGTAACTACAATCCCAAATAGACTCTTTGACAGCAGTGACTCTCCAAAACCGCTGAGGCCTAGACCTCCTCACTGCTGAGAAAGGAGGACTTTGCACCTACTTAGGGGAAGAGTGTTGTTTTTACTCTAACCAGTCAGGGAGAGTACAAGATGCCAACCAGCATTTACAGGAAAAGGCTTCTGAAATCAGACAACGCCTTTCAAATTCTTATACTGACCTCTGGAGTTGGGCAACATGGCTTCTCCCCTTTCTAGGTCCCGTGGCAGCCATCTTGCTATTACTTGTGTTTGGGCCCTGTCTTTTTAACTGCCTTGTTAAATTTGTTTCCTCTAGAATCGAGGCCATCAAGCTACAGATGGTCCTAAAAATGGAACCCCAAATGAGCTCAACTAACAACTTCTATTGAGGACCCATAGACCGACCCACTGGCCCTTTCACTGGCCTAAAGAGTTCCCCTCTGGAGGACACTACAACTGCAGGGCCCTTTCTTCACTCCTATTGAGCAAGAAGTAGCTAGAACGGTCATGCCCAATTCCCAACAGCAGTTGGGGTGTCCTGTGTAGAGGGGGGATTCAGAGGTGAAGCTGGCTGGGCTTCTGGGTCAGGTGGGGACTTGGAGAACTTTTCTGTCTAGCTAAAGGATTGTAAACACACCAATCAGTGTTCTGTGTCTAGCTAAAGGTATGTAAATGCACCAATCGGCACTCTGTAAAATGGACCAATCAGCAGTACATGTATGGGGCCAAATAAGGGAATAAAAGTCTGCCACCCAAGCCAGCAGCGGCAACCCGCTTGGGTCCCCTTCCACGCTGTGGAAGCTTTGTTCTTTCGCTCTTTACAATAAATCTTGCTGCTGCTCTTTGGGTCTGCACTACCTTTATGAGCTGTAACACTCACCACAAGGGTCTATGGCTTCATTCCTGAAGTCAGCGAGACCACAAATCCATCAGAAGGAAGAAACTCTGAACACATCTGAACATCTGAAGGAATAAAGTTCGGACACAGCATCTTTAAAAACTGTAACACTTACTGCAAGTGTCCGTGGCTTCATGCTTAAAGTTAACGACACCAAGAACCCACCGGAATGAACCAATTCCAGACATAAAAGGACATAATCTCTTGGTAGCTCTATGTCCTTGCCCACCTCCTGAGAAACCCAAATAAATATTTATCCAGGAGACCCTAGGGCAAGCTTGTATCCTCCTACACTACTGAAGCTGATGCTCTCTTGAAGGCACCACCTCCTGACTGGAGGGCAACCAACACAAAACTAGCTCACTAAACAAAAATGCCAAGGACCCTCACAGAATCCACTTCAGTCCCCTGCTACCTCCACCAGAGCAGGTGCTAGTATACACGGCTGAGAGATCTGAAGACAAACTGCATCACAGGACTCTTTGCAGACACTCCCAAGTACCAGCCCAGAGCCCAGTAGCTCTGCTGGGTGGCTAAATCCAGAAGAGAAATAACAATCACTGCAGTTCAGCTCTCAGGAAGCCCCATCCCTGGGGGAAACAGGAGAGTACCACATCAAGGGAGCACCTCGTGGGACAAAAGGTTCTGAACAGCAGCTCCTGAACCCCAGGTCTTCCCTCTGACATACTCTAACAAAATGAGAAGGAACCAGAAAAACAAATTCTGGTAATATGACAAAACAAGGTTCTTTAACACCTCCAAAACAACATACTAGCTCACCAGCAATGGATCCAAACCAGGAAGAAATTTCTGAATTGCCAGAAAAAGAATTCAGATGACTATTAAGCTACTCAAGGAAGCACTGGAGAACAGTGAAGTCCAACTTAAAGAAATAAAAAAAGTATTATAGGATATGAATGGAAAAATCTCTGGAGAAACAGATAGCATAAATAAAAAACAATCACAACTTCTGGAAACAAAGGACAAACTTAAATAAATACAAAATACACTGAAGAGTCTCAGTAATAGAACCAAACAAGTAGAAAAAAGAACTTCCGAGCTTGAAGACAAGGCTTTCAAGTTAACCTAAACCAACAAAAAAAAGAAAAAAAGAATTAAAATAAATGAACAAAGCTTCCAAGAAGTTTGGGATTATGTTAAATGACCAAATCAAAAAAAAATAGTACGATCATTATGCAAACACAGCATCAAACCAAGTGAAATAAATGTACAGGATAAGATAAAACAATATATTTGCTATGAAAAAGCAACTTTAAGACAAGTCCTTGTCCTTCCTCCTACTAGGTTGTTCTCAGATACCAAATAGCCGATAGGTTAAGGTGTTAAAATATGCTTTTATGGACACTAGTGGACGAGAACTACAACATCAAGATCCCATTAGTACAGACTTAAACCTTTCAAATAAAACCCCAAAACTATTTGAGTTCATTAATTTTTTCTCTTCAATGATATGTTGCCATTGATAACATTCAAAGAAACATAAGCAAACTCATAACACTGTGAAGAAGAAAATGTCTAATTTATCCTGTCAATTAGCATAGATTCACGTGCCCCCACATACATTTAAATCTGAAGGTTAAAGCAGAAACAATTGTCATAATATGAACAAGCTGAGCCTCTAGTTGACTGATTGCCCTTGCTGGGTTTCATGATAACTTTTTTTTTTTTAATCAACAGCCAGATGTTACCTAAAAGCAAACAGGAATGGCCTGAGATGCAGAGTCATCTATTCTGTAAGAATAGAGTAAATCAAGGGAATTTTTCAAGGCCTCAACACTTAGGGGCTCCATGATACCAGCAACTGGGCATCAGCTCAAGAAAACATCCAGTAAGAAAAAGAGCTTACTCTACCAATTCGTGCTAAGAAAGCACAGCTGAGGCTTAAATACACGGAATTGGTCCATGATACAATTTCTTCTCGTTGTCTCTATGAAGGAATTAAATTTTGTCTTCCCCATTCCATACATCCTCTTGGGCCAAAATCATGCCGATTTTTCCCTTTAGAGGTTTCCAATGCAAAACCTGAGGGAGAAGAGCTTGCTATTGTGAAGAAAGCATTGGCGTGGGGACTGGGAAACCAGGTTCTAATGACTAGTCAACAAAAAGCTACATGACCTGAGCAGTCTTTGTCTAAAGCAGACCTCAGTTTCCTCACCTATAAAATGGGAGGGCTTGTAATAAAAAGAGGTGAGCTCTAAAATATAAATATGTTCTAAATATTTTATCTAAAATATATTCCACTTTAAAAAATTTGTTATTCTATACTTAAAAAAAAACGAGTAAACTTAATTGTATATATTACTATATAATATGAAAATCATATTGAGTAAACATAATTGTATATATTAACCCCAAAAATTACTCATGCTGAGTGATCACTGTTTCACTGACTTAAATATCACTTCCTCAGAGAAGTTCTTGTGGCCGCCCTACCTAATAGGCACTCTTTCCTTATCATCATTTATCCCTTCACTCCACCTTTTTCTTCCTAACAGTTACCACCTGATAGTATGCGTTTGTGTATATTCTGTCTTCTCCCTGGAGAGGGCATAGAACTGGAACTCTTTTGTTCATAGTTATATTCTCATCGTCTGGTTCAATGCCTGTAATGATCAAAAGAGTGAATTTTAGCCCCCTAATTGTTATTTTTATCTTAGCAGCCTGTTTTTCAATATAACCTCTTTCAAATCATCTAATTTCTAATCTTTCAATTGACATATCTTGATCATTATGTCTTTCATTGTCAAAAGTTAAATCAAATTTAGTTTAATTTGAAAAAACAAACCAATTTCTAAATATATTTTAGTACAAAAACGCTTTCATTAGGATACTACTGGAAATAAAAATAGTTTTAAAGTTAAAAAAAATATTGCTTAGCTCCAGCTTTCAAGGTTTTTGTTTTCTTCCCTCATCAGTTTGTTTCAACAGACTATGTCTTCACAGTCAGGCATGAGGTAGGTACTAGGAGGTCAAATATAAAAATGACATGATCCATGCCTGAAAAGATGAAGAGTTTAGTAAGAATAACAAAGAAACAGATCATTTATGCTAAGAGGAATTTCACATTTTAAGAAGAAGATGTAGTCCTGAAACATAACTGGTCTATTTTTTAAAAATTTATACAAGAGAAATTTTTTCCTATGTATGGATTCATGAAACCTCAACTGTTTTATTTAGCAAGGTTAAGATTTTCTTTTGCTTCTGTGCGTGGTCTTTATTACGCATCTAATACCCAATTTGTTCACTTTAGTAGGAATTCGTCTCCTTAATGACATTAGAGGGGATAAACATTGCAGTAATTTCCATGCTGAGTAATACATGGGAGAACAAAAACAAAAAAAACAAAAAAAAATGAGGATATGAACACTCCGTTGATTCAGATTATTTTTCCTTGACTTCAGAATTTTGAAGATGCTGCATAGCAATCTACCGTATACTATTCAAGAGAAAAAAATTTGAAGTACTCTGTGCATTTTGCCACTTATTAAGAATTCTAGTAAAAGAAGATCGAGGTCCTTCTAAGATTAGGGATTTGTCTATTTGTGCCTTTTAATTACACCTTCTCCAATTACCATGAATCAAGGAAAAAGACAAGATCTGGGAATTCTAGTCCTGGATGACGATATGGTCACCTTAGATGAACCTTTTAACTTCTCTTGCCCTAAGTTTCCTTATCTAAGAAAAAAAAAAAGAAGACGACGACAAATGAACCAGATAGTTTCTATAGTGTCTTCAAGTTCCAAGTTTTCTAAGTATGTGTCATGAATAATTAAAAACTTGCTATTATCTCTTCAAATAATTGATGTACAAACCACTACTTGTGGCCTGTGAAGAATCCAGTACTTTTCCCTATGTAAACATCATCAGCAATAATACTCAGTGCAAGTCACTTTATGTGGAGATGCAAAGCTCACAACATAACTGAGAACACTTTTAAAACATGAAAAATGACCATGTCTAAGATAAAGCATCACTGGCTATCAAAAGATTTGCATATACTAGTGATGTATGCCAAACCCCGTTAGTAAATTGGATCATCAGGTAGTTAAAAGAGAAAAACATGGATCCCACAGTATCTCAGCATGAAATCCAGGATTCCTTTTTAATTTCTTCCTGTGATTTTAAGATGTAGTCAAATTTTGTGAACCATGGTTATAAACAATAAATGTTATGAGTTCTGAACACTGAGGGACCTCCGTGCTCTAAATTAGTTCAGGAAAGCTAATAATAATGTGTATTATTGAAACTGATTCATAATTTTTCCTTGATCAGTCAGTAATTGTTCAAACAAAACTGACAGTAATAATTCCTTAGGGGTATGATAATCAGCCAAACTTTTCATGCAAGTGAATTGCATTCAGATAGACTCATATATTCTCTCTCAAATCTCCCAGCAATAATAATTACTACACCTTATATTTGTATTGTGTTTTATGAATCACAATGTGCTCCACATGAATTTTCATTTGAACCTTACTTAGTTATATTATCCCCATCTTAAAAATCAGGAAATTGAAGCTGAAATAATTTTTCCAGGATTACACAAATAAATAGAAACTTGAGAGTAAACAAAGTTTTTCTGACTCCAAGAGCTTTTTATCTAATTTCATAAACAGTAAAAGTTGTTCTTGACAATAGGACATCACTTAAAGCCACTAGTATGCTTGTATAACTTAAACTTAGGTAGTTAAGAAATTTTTTTTTTCTATAAGACTTGCAAATATCTTTCATTTATATACTCCTGCGTTAGAACTACTCTTACCCCAATGGCTCAAATTAATATTTTTAGAGTAATTTTACTTCCAAGCTCCATCTTAAAAACCTGAGGAAATCTCCCTGCTAGGCATGACAGTAGGTGGAAACTATTTCTCTCACTTGGAAGCAAACATATCAGAATGTAGCAATAGAAAGTGCTGGAAATAAAAACAGGAAACCAAAACCTACATCTATCATCAGAGCTCCTGAAACAGCAGAAAGAACAGACTTTGGGATCAGATGAAACTGGATTTAAATACTGACTGTGCCACTGAATAGACACGCCAGCTTGACCAAGAATCAAGCAATTGAGGAATGTTTCACAAATTTGATAGTGGAGGCTGTGCTGATGGCTGGTGGTGGTAAGAAATAGAAAAGAGAAAAAGCAGAAAAACAGATCTGAATGCAGTGGTTTTCTAGAGAACCATCTAGAAAAGTGGGATTGGGATAGGATAGGATCAGATCGGTCGGGTCCACATTGAGAATTTCAGACGCCACACAGGCCAAAGATTTTGAATGCCAATCTAAGTGAGTGGTGACAACCTGCCAGCAGCCTCCGATCGTTCTCAGCGCTTCCTCCGCCTCGGCGTCCGCTCTGGCCGCCCCGCGCTTGAGGAGCCCTTCGGACTGCAGCTGCGCTGTGGGGCCCCTCTCTGGGGCTGGCCCAGGCCGGAGCCGCTCCCTTGGCTCCCTTTGCTCCGGGGAGGTGTGGAGGGAGAGGCGCGGGCGGGTTCCGGGTGGATGGGGGCTCAGCGGGCCCCGCATTCCGCCAGGCGCCCCGCCGGGCCTGCTGGGCTTGATGGTGGGAGGAGCTCTCTCTGGGCTGCCTGGAGTGCCTGGGCAGCGAGTACTGGTGAGAGGTGAAGCTGGACAGCCAATACTGCTGAGAGGTGAAGCTGGCTGGGCTTCTGAAACGGGTGGAGACTTGGAGAACTTTTGTGTCTAGCTCAAGGTTTGTAAATGCACCAATCAGCACCCTGTCAAAACAGACCAATCAGCGCTCTGCAAAATGGGCCAATCAGCCGGATTGGGGGGGGGCGGTCAGATAAGACCATAAAGCCAGCTGCCCAAGGCAAGAGCAGCCACCCCTTGGAGTGCCCTTTCAGGGTGTGGAAGTGTTGTTCTTGTGCTCTTCTCTTCAGAATAAATTTTGCTGCTGGTCACTCTCTGGGTCCGCCCTGCCTTCATGAGCTATAACACTCACCCCAAAGGTCTGCAGCTTCACTCCTGAAGCGAGACCAGGAACCACGAACCTACCAGAAGGAAAAAACTCCAGATCACATCTGAACTTCTGAAGGAACAAATTCCGGACACACCACGTTTAAGAACTGTAACACTAGCTGCAAGGGTCCGCTGCTTCAATCTTGAAGTCAGCCAGACCAAGAACCCACCAATTCTGGACACATAACTAGTAGAGACTTCCTCCAATAGGGGACTGACTCAGTGAATGTTTTTGAGTGAAGCATAATGAAATCAGCTATTAGGAAAGTTTGTTTATTATTGTTTTAGGATATATCTAAGGACACAGTTACATACTTTCCCGTTTATCCAAAAATAAAGTACAGATAATCTATCTCCTGTTCTGTATTTTACTGCAAAATACAAAAAGTCCTCCAGAGCCTAACAAAGTGAGGTTCTTTCCAATGAGGACGCTCGTTGGAATCAAAAGGCCTGGGTTTTCATTCCATTTACTAGCAAATAATGAGACAGTCTCTCTAAGCCTTAATTTCCTGGTCTGTAAAATAGACATAATAATACCTATGTTGCATATTTACTGTTAGGATAGAAATAATCTAAAGTTGCCTAATACCATTCTCAGCACATATTGGCACACATTAAATGGTAGCCATTATTTTCCCCCATAAAACAGATTCCTTCCTTTTGAGACTGTCCCATTTGGCTTCAGTTTTATTCTCTTCATTTAATTTAACCATACTTAAGTTCAGAGCCTCTAGGAGTAAAGTCTTCACATTCTTAGGGGAATAGAAGCCTTCCATTCCTCAGGCATTTACCTTATTCCCTGAGGAAGAGGACCGCCAGCACCACTATTTAGCTGTCAAATGAAAGTGATGATCTACCCAAGACATTCTTCCACACTGACCTGGTGTTCCTTTTCCAAAGAACTGTGCTGTGCTGTTTCAAAGACTCCCAGTGCCTTTTCATTGTCCTGCAGCTCATTTCTCTCAAGCAATAGATGAGCTTAGCAAAATTGCTTTATGATACTAGGTATAGCCACCATCCCAAGTCCAGTTTCAATTTAAGTATATTGCAAAACTAGCCTACCTTGAGACTGTCATTTTTCTAGAAATGAGTACATGATTCTTGCATCTAAAATCTCAGGTTACTTACTCAAATAACCTTAGCCTCTTTGACTTACAACTGTTAACACAGGGAAGAAAAGTCAGTAAATAGGTAAATAACACAATCAAATTCTCTAATAGTAGCCAGTGTGTGGTGACATTTATTGTTGTTTCCTACTCCCTATTCCTGGTGTAGAAATGAATCGCTTACTGTACCAATCATAGTACCAGACTCTTTGGGTCATTTTATTGCGGATGGAATCTAACCGATGCTAAGCCAACCAAAGTTCCAACATAACCACTAGAGTGAAGTCTTTGTAGCTATATGTACAGCCACTGGTCACTACCAAATGATTCTTCTGAATCCCTTAAGTTCCCAGAAACAGAATCTGACTGTCTATTAGCCAGTGAATGCATTTGTGCCTTTGAGTCAGGTGTCCATCTTGGTCCAATATTGAGTTGAATGGTGAAATTGCAGAAGGAGCTAGGAGTCACACAAAGGGGAAGCTTTTAGAACTGTAACCCTAAAATTGAATGAATGAACAAGGTTGAATAAAATATATCTTATTAAAAAGTTTGACTCACACATTAAGTAGCTTGACAGGATTGGTGAAAGGTCCTTTGATCCTAGTAGCATAGTATAGCTATGATTATGAATGTGCAAAAGTAAAGAAACCTAGGAGTCCCTGTTCCCAGATCTCAGACTAAGTCAGAAATATTTTCTGAAGGAACTAGTCTTCCATATGATATTTCCAGCAAATCTTTCTCTGCAAAAACAATTTCTTTCACATAAGAATTAAACATTACCCCTTCTATTCCACAAGTGCATGAATAGAAGGCACTCCAGATAGCTGAGGATGGAGTAGAGAAAGACACCAGCAAAGGCAAGGACAGCCCCCACAATACACCTAGAAGGGTGGGCTTAGCAAGGCCTGTAGCAGTAAGGACTAGACCCAAAAGAACCCACAGTAAGAATATTAAAATCCTGACCATTTTCCTAGCAACAAGAACCACAATTCTCTAGAGTCTAGCAGCCGGAGTTTCAGAAGAAATGGATCAAGACAGTGTGGAATGGATCCAGAAATCAGGATAAAGTAGAACCCCAGAGAACTGCACCAACAAAACAACGCGGGCTCCATTAGGGATGACTAACTACTTCTGGCCAGTGGACAGATGCCAAATTTCTAGATGTGGTTTAAAAAGCTCACAGTGTAAGCACAGATTACTATATCTGCTTCATAAACATTAGTTATTATCCTCCACAATGTGTGTGATTCAAGCAATTCTCATACAAACCCTTTTGCTAAAAAGTGCTGCCTTGAGTATCTTGTTAGGTATTGTACATAATCCAGCTAAATCTAAGTGGATGTGACCAACAAGATTCTTTCTATATTAGTGTGCATGTAAAAACGGAATAATCCTAATTGGCTGTACCCCTGCTTCCACCTCCTGGGATTAAAAAATATGGAAGAGTCATCCAAGAAAATGTTGTCTCTCTTCCTAGTAACTAAATAAGAGTTACTTACAATTTCTTCTAGTGATGTTTTCCAGCTGGGATTATTGTGGTTAACAGGAAATCATTGCTTATTGCTTTTTGCAATGCATTTCCGTTAAATAAGACATCATTTGTGACCTTGAATGGAGACCTTTTTGTTACTAATTGTGTGTTACATTCCTAAGAAACATAACAACAACAACAACAAAAGCTAGCCTTGGCTGATATAGTTTCTGGTCAATTTACCATCTCATGAGGATATCGTTTTTAAATCTCAGCTGTTGATACTGAGAAAGTGTTGATGGTCTGTATATACATTCCATGTATACATATGAAGCAGAACATTTCCATGAATTGTTTAAATATTTTCAAATCAATAACTCCCCAACACATTTATTCCAGCACATGCCTTCTCTTGCTTGTTTTATTAACAAGCACCTATTATAGAGTCTTTCTACAAATGCATGACTGACAGATGACAGACACAGGCAGGAAAGTGGCAGGGAGGATATTGCTAATACCAGCCGAATACATAAATACATTAATCACACAGACCATGCTCAATTATTCAGGAGCTGACATTATACTGTGAGATCAGCTCAGCCCCTGGCTCCTGCTCCTGTCAACTGAACACATATATTTATTAAGGCCTTACTCTATACATAGCACTCCGGTGACTTGCTCAGTGAAAGGCAGAGAAAGAAACCACTACCTTTGTTGACAAGATCAGATGTGCATATGAAAAACAACTGAAGAACACAACTCAAGTGCTATCATATTCTTCCTTCCTTTAACTGGAAACATTTTAGGGGCGGTCATTATCTCTCATTACTGCTGCCACAAGGCATTTAAAGAGAATTGGGACTCAGTCAGTTGTTTTTATCGCATGTAACAGATCTGGGAAAAGACAGTGAGGAGAGGAGAGGAAGAGGGTAAAACTAGTCGTAAAAAGACAGCACGAGGTTATCTACAAGTGTTATTTTCTATGTCATAGCATTTTAACATTAGCATGGAAAAATTAAGTAACAGTTCATTGGACACTGGAACATAGTATATATGGATGTTCTACATCTACAAGTCACCTTTCAAGGTCCTAGTTTTAAGAATAACTATGCTGTCAGTTGACACCAGGGGATGTTACAAAGGAGGGGTGCTGTTGGCCTCAAGATACCCTCCTCCAGGCACTCCCCTCCAGCCTCCGCAGCTGGAATTCCCAGACCCCCACATCCCTCTTCAGAGCCAACAGGGCCATCTGATGCTTGCTCCATGACATGCCCTCTACCCCAGACTCCACAATGTCCCCTTTGAGCTACTTCTTTATTCCCTTTTTGCCTTAGGGAGCCTATTCAGCTGAGTGTTGAGAGAAAAACAATTGGTCAATGTAATTCATGATAAGCATCTAACAAAGGTCTAATATCCAGAATCTAAAAGGAACTTTAACAATTGAATAAGAAAACAACCCCATTAAAAATGGGTAAAAGACATGAACAGATGCGTCTCAAAATCATACAGGTGGACAACAACAAATATATAAATAAAATGCTCAGCATCACTAATCATCAGAGAAATACAAATCAGAACCATAATGAGATACTATCTAACACCAGTCAGTATGGCTATGATTAAAAAGTCAAAAAACAACAGATGCTGGTTGAGGCTGCAAAGAAAAGGGAATGCTTATATACTGCTGGTAGGAATGTAAATTAGTTCAGTCACTGTGGAAAGCGATTTGGAGATTTCTCAAAGAAGTTAAAATAAAATTATCATCTAACCCAGCAATCCCATTACAGGGTATATATCCAAAAGAAAACAAATTTATCTACCAAAAAGACTCAGACACTCACATGTTTATCACAGTGCTATTCACCATAGCAAAGTCATAGAATCAGCCTAGGTTTTCATCAGTGGTAGATTGGATAAAGAAAATGTGGTACACACACACCATGAAATACTACACAGCCTTAAAAAAGAATGAAACCATGTCCTTTGTAGCAACATGGATGTAGCTGGAGCCATTAACTTAGGTGAATTAATGCTGGAACAGAAAACCAAATACCACATTTTCTCACTTATAAGTGGAAGCTAAACATTGGGTACTCATGTAAGTAAAGATGGCAACAATAGACACTGTAGACTGGGGGGAAAGTTGGGATGGGAGTAAAAGTTGAAAACTGACTATTGGGTACCATGCTCAGTATCTCGGTGATGGGATCATTTGTACCCCAAACCTCAGCATCATGCAATATCCTCAGATAACAAACCTGCCTGTGTACACCATGCATCTAAAATAAAAGTTGAATAAAAAAACAAAACAAACAAACGAAGAAAGGATGGGGGCATGTCAAGGAGACTCTGGAGCCAACCTGAAAGAACCCTGAGTGGCCAAAGCCAGAAAAATTTAAGCAACAAAATAAATAAGGTAGTACTAATTTATAACCTAAAGTATTAACAGAAAATAAACATATGAGTCTACACTTACATGTAAAAAGTAAATGATATGAATAATTTCACTTAGTACAGCACCCGGCACATCACAATTAATAAATCCTAGTTTCCCTTCCTTGTAAGCACGGGGTAAGAAAACATATGGTCTGAAGCTTACAGTTAAGGGCATTAACAAAAGATGACTATCCATTCAAAAATAAATGTTATATTATGTGAAAAAGAACATACCTGCCTTTAATTTTTAAAATGTCATCCTGATGGCAGGTATCTAGCTTTAGCAAAAATGAATAGGGTGTTCCCTCACTTTAGACTCATAGTACTTAGCATAGACTTCTGTTAGAATACTTTTTATTCTCATTTTTAATTAATTGTGTGCATGTCTGTCTCTTCCACCCTATGATGGGCTCCAAAAGGTTGACATCTGAATCTTATATGTAACGTCACATCGTTAAATGACTCTGCACATGTGAAGGAGTGAGTGTAAGGACAAGGTGATGGTAATTCTGAAACCATCTCTGTATGAATAAAATTCACTGCTATATAGCAAAAAATGCCTACAAAGTTACTGCTTAACCTATAAAAATAAAAGAAAGCCTAAATTAAAAATAGAGACATTTCAACAATGAGAAAAATGCTCGTTAAAATATTAAGTGGGAAACAATACATTTTGTATAATCTAGAATAACTATGTTGAATTTTTTAAACTACATACCAATAAAAATGTCAAAAGGAAATACAACAAACATTAATGGCAAAGATCAGAAATTTCCTCTTAAAAGACACTTTAAAAGTCCATCTTATTTAATCTCCCTCCCAATTTGACACTGAGAGTTTTTTTTTCACTGCACTCATTTTCCCTAAACAATCTTTTTCATTCATTTCTTCAATCAATCAACATGTATGACTTAATATATGTTAGTCTCCCATGTGTCAAGCAGTCTGCTAAACATTGGATACCCAGAAGGGACAGTCCCTGCCCTCACTGTTGCTGCTGGGAAGACAAATATTTAAGGAGAGTGCTGAGTATCAATAAGGCTCAGCTCAGTGTGTGAGGAGAGCACCTAACCTACTCTGGGATGAGAGAAAGCCTGCTGGGGGAAGTAACTTTTCAGCTGTAACACAATGTATAAGATGTTCGCATTGAGAAGAGGAGAAGAGGAGAAAATCCAGCAAAAAAAAACCATCCTATGGGCTTCAACTGCCCTCTACGTACTGATATGTCTCAGATTTGCATTTCCAGCCCAGAAAATTCTCATTGCCTCCACATTGGCATAGAGTCTTCAACCGCCTAATAGTCAACGTATCCAAACTGAAATCCTTTGTCTCCATTTTCCCCACTACCTTCAAAAGCAAAAATCAGGCCATGCTTCCTTCATATTTTCAATCTTTTCAGTCACCAAGACAGAAAGCCTACCTTATTCTACATTTCTCTTCCTCATCGTCCACCTCCTATGGGTCATAAAACTGTATTCTAATTCTCAATCTCTCAAAACTCTCCCTTCTGCTCATCCCCCCAGTCACAACTCTACCTCAGGTCCTCGTCATTTTCTGAAAGGACTATCAAGATAATTGCCCTATTCCCCTAATTGGTTTCCCTACTTTCAAACTCACTTCAACTCCCAATTCATTTTTCACATGTACTACAGAGTGATATTTCATAAATGCAAATCCAGTCCTATTCCTCCATGATTCCTTCAAATAGTTTCCCATTGCTCACAGATAAAAGTCTAAATTCTGCATGGTTCTGACATCTCTCATCGTCAGATGTCTGCTTACCTCTCCATCTTAACCTATCACTGCTACCCTTCTCCATGACACAAATGATAAGCAGACTTCTACGGAGTGAAAAGAAAGCCTCTGAAGCGTTCCTTCTGCCAGGCGTGCACCGCCTGCTTCCTTAAATTTCTATCCAGCAAAATATAAAAATCTTCCTTGTCCTTAAAAATTAACTCAATACCTCCCTTCTATAAATCGTTTTCTGACTCCCCAAGATTGAATTTCATGCCATTTCCTGTATTTTCTACTCTCTTCCATTATAAAACTGTTCCGTCTGTCTACAATACCCCTGACGACAAGGACAAGCCTTACATCAATTTCTTTGTTCATGTAATTCCTCCTCAATCTTCAGAGCCTTCCAACCACCACTTCCTAAGGAAGCCTTCTGAAACCTCTGACTAGGTCAGGCCTTTTTGAATGAAACTGGGAACAATGTTTTTATTTTTTCCCAAAACTTTTCTTAGTTTGCGATTATATATTAATTACAGTGATCTCTTTAATAATATCTCTTTCCTCATTAGACTGTTATACAGAGGTAGGCCTTGGGTCTATCTTTGCTCATCATTGCAGAATGAATGTTTAATCCCCACAACTTTAAGTCATTGTTATTTAGAATAACAATATATATACTTTATGGGTATATAAATTGAGGTTTTGAAAGGTCACATAACTTTCCCAAAGTCACCCATGTATTGAGTTGGGATTTAACTACAGTGTCTGGCTTTAGAGCCCAAGCTTTAAAAGTCACCATCATATAAGTATTTGTTGAATAAACTATTAAATTATCTTTTCCATCAGTTGTACTTAATTCATAAAACTATAGGTGAATTTTTTAAATTTTCCAAATTTTCTAAAATGTGACAATTTATGACAGAATAAGTAAATTTTGTCCTAAAAGAGCATCTGGGCTCAACTAAATTTTACACAAATATTGTAAGGCATGCTTTAGTATGAACTGAACATGTTTAAAGAACAGAGATAAATTAAGGTTAAAGTAAGTTATAAGAAACAGAGTAACACTTCATATCCATTTGGATGGCTACTATCAAAAAACACAACTATTTATGAGCGTTGTGGAGAAACTGGAACTCCTGTGCACTGCTGGTGTGAATATAAAATGGTACAGATGCTGTAGAAAACAGTATAGCAGTTTCTCAAAAAGTTAAAAATAGAATTACTCTATGATTCCAAGTCTGGGTTTATACCCAGAAGAATTGAAAGCAAAGAATTGAACTGATATTTGTACACCGATGTTCAAAGGGGCATTATTTACAATATCAAAAGGTGGAAACAATGCAAGTGCCTATCAGTAGGTGAATGGATAAATAAAATGTGGTATCTGCACACAATGGAATATTATTCAGCCTTAAAAAGGAAGGAAATTCTGACACATCCTGGAATATGGATGAACGTTGAAGATAGGCTAAGTGAAATAAGACAGACACAAAGACAAATATTATATCATTCCACTTATATGCAGTACCTAGAGTAGTTAGAATCTTAGAGACAGAAAATAGAAAAGTGACTGTCAGGATTTGGAGAGAAGGGGAGATGGGAGAGTTATTGTTTAATGGGTACAGAGTTTCAGTTTTGCAAGATGAAAACATTCTGGAGTTGGATGGTAGTGATGGTTGCATGACAATGTAAATGTACTTAATGCCACTGAACTGTGTACTGAAACTGGTTAATATGGTAAACTTTGTCATGTATATTTCACCACCAATATTGCAATATTTGCCACGGGAAAAGAAAGAAGCAAGACAGATACCAAAGAACTGAGGAAAATGTCTACCAGAAAAACAAATAACTAGGAAGGAAAGAGTGTGTGGGAAATACTCTCAATGCCTGCTCATAGCCCCCAACACCCACCTCCACCTACATGTTGAAGCCTGCTTACCAGGCACACCAGTGTCTTCTTGCCTGAGAGCGTTTTTCTTGCTGGACCTTGGCAAGGGCAAGGTGGAAGTGAAGTACTACCCCCAGAAATAGCCCTGGGCCACTGTTGGGTGAGGATAAACACCTCAGCTTCCCTGCCGCTCTGTGAGGGTAACTCCATGTTCTCCATGCAGCCCAGAGATCCCCGTGGGATGAAACTATCACACCACAGCAACTTGCTTGACAACACATGATTGCCTTCCTCCCCTGCTCTGTCTCCCTTCCTCAGTTCCCTACCAGTGTTCCTTGGAATCGCCTCCCAAATAAACAGCTTGCACTCAAATCCTTGTCTTAGTGTCTTCTGCGTAATTTCAAACTAAGACACGATAAAAATTCAAGGCCCTGATGAGCATCCCCCCACGAACAGCACAGATGGAGAAAGTACCATGAGGAAAAAAAAATGTTCATTTTAAACATCCAAGGGGTCCAGGTTGGGAGAAAAAATTAACAATAATATGAAACGAAAGTAGACATAGACAAGCTGATGCCCAATGGTTGGTCTATACTTTTAAGTAAACAACATATTGAACCATGAAACTTACAAGAGTGCTTTAGCATATTTTTATTTAATAAATAGATGATTGGCTTATCCTAATGCTGAATTCATAATTCTATTAATAGATTCTTAAATAAAATCTCTTCTTTTTATGGATTTTTTAAAATAACCGTACAATGACATGACAGCACTGCAGCTTTAAAGATCTCCTTACCCTATATGCTAAATGTAAAATCTATAGCCTATTTAGAACTGAAAATTTACTGAGTAATATAATAACAATGTGTTTGTTGTTAGCCCTGTGTACCGTTTCTGTCAGAAAATAAAACTATACTGAGAAAATCTTCAGTTAAATGGTGTTTTAAAGTAAAACGCCACTATAATAAAAGTTTTCAGAGGACTCCTATCTTCTGGGTGTCCTGGGTAGTCAATCCCCACTTCCTTTTCAGTCACTCCAGTGTCACTATTGGAGAAGAGGCTATACAGGTAATTATCTCCCCTGGTCTGCAATTGAAGTCCCATTATCCAACCACTTCTGATTTACTACTAAACCCTGAAGTCAACACTGATCCAAGGGAAAAGATGAATACCAAATGCATTGCTTTAAATGGAGGACTGATGTTTTTTCACTTTCCCTATCATCCCATTCTCTACTTTCCTTGGACAAATTTATCCTGTCTGACAGTCCCTCTGTGCAATATACATCGGGAGGCACCATCTCCTTTGGACAGGGATTTAGCCAACTACTGAAGAGCCAAAAGGGGAATAGAACCAGAACAACTGACTCACACCTCACAGCTTGAACCACTAGACCGAGCTTCCGCCCTGAGCTGGAGATGAATCAGTCAACAGTGATTCATCTCACCAAGGAAAATGTGTTTTCCCTGGGATGAAGTAGTTCATTTTCAACATGATAATACAGAAATGTAAAAGTTAATGAAAACAAAAGGCTGTTTAAATTCAATAGCCATGTAGGATTTTCAATCTTAACATACAAATATGTATTGTCACATGATCTGAAAAAGCAATGAAGTATGAACATTGTTCATGCAAATGTCTGAAAAAACTGAAAATTTTTAAAAATTGTTTTAGTTAACAAAGGAAGCATTGTATATATTTATGGTATACAATGTGATTATTTGATATATATGCATTATAGAATGATTAAATCAAGTTAGTTAATATATCCATTGTCTTGTATTCCTTGATAATGTTCAAATCATCAAAAAGTAAGGAAATGTGCACTAGAATATATTTACATGGAATAAACCAGGCTCTAAAAACATTTTTAATTTTAAAAGCTTAAACTGTCATTTAAGCAGAATGTTTTAAAGAATAATAACCTTTGGCAAAATCACAAAAGGAGAAATTTTATTACAAACAAATTTAGTACAAATAACTGGCTGAATTGGTACATTAATTTAATAAATATAATATCTGACATTTTTTGAATGTCTACTTTATGCCATCTCTGAATTTTATAACAACCCTCAAAATAAATATTATCTGCATTTTACTGAAGGTGTATCAGAGGTTCAAAGAAGTTTAGTGACTTGCCCAACGTGAAGTAAGCCTCTGTTCTGAAATTCAAACCAGCTATTCTGGTTTCAAAACAATCCTGACAATTCTCCACTGTACAATAGTCTCTCTCTAAGATATCTGAAGCCTGCCTGCACCCTAAGCAATGGGTTTTATATTGTGAGCATTCAGGGTCGGGTGCAGTGAAGTGACTCATGCCTGAAATCCCAGCACTTTGGGAGGCCAAGGTGGGAAGGTCGCTTGAGCCCGGGAGCTCAGGACCAGCATGGGTAACATAGTGAGACTCCCATCTGTAAAAAATAGTAATAATAAAATGAAAATATATTGTGGGCATTCAAAATAACATCATGAATTGTGTGCTCTGTGTCAGCAAAAAAAGAAAATTCCCTTTCTCTCTCTCTCTCTTTCACACACAAGGCTCACACAACTAGTGATTGAAATGTATGAGTATTTATAGCAAACTGGCTACTATTTCCACCTAACTTAACTCGAATACCTTTATCCTACTACCGGTCAGTAGACTCAGCTAGGGTTGTTTCAGGTCATTTCCTTATGTGATTAACAAGCATCCAAGACTAAAAGAAATTAACCTGAGATTACTATACACATCCCTAAGTTGAAGCTGCCAATTAGCTTTGGTCACAAAGGATTCGGGCACATCTATACCTCTAGATTTGCAGTCCTGATTTTAAATTTGTAATATAAAGTATTATTAACCGTGATTTTCATTCAGGGAAAAACATAGAGGTTTTATCACATTTCTCTGACACAAAAAATAACTTTTGTAAAGCCTTTTATATAAGCCTAGCAGGCTTAAGACATTCACCAGGATCTTAAGTACCATGTGATGGTGTGGCCAGTTTTGAAATTTTTGATGGAATAAGTAGCATTATATAGTAAATATCACATCCTACTGTAAGCATTAGTATAGTAATAATTAACATTTACTCTTCTCAACAATATATAGCATCAGTACTATTATTATTATCCATGTATTACTGAAGTATACTCATGATATAGACACTGTGCCTTAGAAAGATTCAGTGATTCAGAAAACTAGGAAGTAGAGCTTGTATTCAAAGCCAAAAATGCCTATGCTTTTAACCATCACGATTTACTGCCTCCCGATTTCCATAGAGGTCTACCAGATATTATCATACCTTTCCAGCCGTTTAAGCTAGGCTTAATTGTTCAACATTAAAACTGCAAGTTATGCACAAGTTATAGTATATTGACTGCTGACTTCTAAAGTGCATACAAAGAAGTATCAACTAGCTATGATTCACTTCAGATCCACTTCAGAGTGTGGTACTGTGTTATTGGCATATTAGCAAGCTCATAGTCACTGGGCCAAGAACTCCTACCACTGCCCGTACCTGGGCTGCCAGAGGCAATTGCCAGGACAAACACCTGTGCTCAGATGGGTCTCTGGGAGTTGTCCTTGGTGCTGGCTGGAAGAAAAAAAAAAAAAAAAAAACACTGGCTCCAGCTTGCTTTTCCTTGTATCCGCTCAGATTCTGCTGGCTAACCAAACCCGAGTCTTCTTTGTCTGTATATTCTGCTTATTAGCAAGCTTTTATTTATCTCGCTCTGTCCACATCCCTGCCAACTGACCATGCAACTTGTCTAAGACATACGGTCTGTCTGTGCTGCCATGATTCCATTTTGGCTTCATTTTTTTTTTTTGCCTGGATTCTCAGTGGATCATCCTACCACTGTCTGGTCTGAGGTATTCTTGAGGAAGAGAAAAAATGGCCAGGTGTGGTGGCTCATGCCCGTAATCCCAGCACTTCGGGAGGTCGAGGCGTGTGGATCACCTGATGTCAAGAGTTCAAGACCAGCCTGACCAACATGATGAAACCCCATCTCTACTAAAAATACAAAATCAGCCGGGCTTGGTGGCTCATACCTGTAATCCCAGCTACTTGAGAGGCTGAGGCAGGAGACTCGCTAGAACCCAGAAGGCAGAGGTTGCAGAGAGCAGAGATCACGCCACTGCACTCCAGTCTGGGCAACAAGAGCAAAATTCCATTTCAAAAAAAAAAAAAAAAGAAGAGGAAAATATAAGAATACTTAACAAGTAATAAGGATATTAAGATTACTCTTCTCATTTGTCCCTTCTTATATTGCTTAAGATGTGTGCATAGAGGTAGGAAATGGGGAAAGGGGTTCTTCTGGTAACCCCAAAGCCCCAGCTAAATGTTACTAGAAAGTTGTGTTGAGAAATGAAGTCACAAAGTGAAAAGGAAGGAAACAGCTTGGGAGACACTGACAGAATTGACTTTGGTTGAGGTGGAGAGCGAGGGATAACAGGGAAGAGGCTATGAGGAAGCTAACCCTAAATCATGCTACCTGTTTCCCAATGGATATTGGAAGCTGAGCTTTAGGTCCTAATGAAAAGACATAAAAGAGGGAAAATAATAAGTGGCTTTCTACAAAAGAAAATAAAAATCTAAATATTTTTATCTTTGTTGAAAATACCTATTTGTAGCTATATTTGCAAATTTAAATTCCCAGGCCTAATTTATTAATAGAATGCTACGTCTCATTAATTTAAGGTGTCTGGTATATAAATAACTTTCACAAACTAATTCAAACTAACAGAGTATGACACTAGTCTCAGAAATAGTGTGAAATTTGCTTTAAAAATCGCTGCTGGCTGTCCAATAATTATACATTGTGACACTGCAGCAGCTTTGACTTCCATCTTAAATTAGAAAATTTAAAGCCAGTTTTAAAAAATGATGTACCAGCATAATATCAACCTAGCAAATGCATAAATACATTTAAATTTATTTAACTAATTGCCCCCTTGATAGCCAGGTATTTATAGCCTTAAGTTGTTTACCTTTTTTTTCTACAATAGCACAATGGGAGTCATTCCATGGTCATCCTTCTCACTGCATAACAATTTATTCTGGTCACAAGCTGGGTATTTTGTTGCAGATGGGTGTACCGTAATGACCACAGCTCTGCACTTACAATTAGCATTTTAACAAAAGTTTGATACTACTTGTGAATAAATAACATACCTCCTATTGTTAGCAGAAGTATAGAGATACCAAAGTTAGTGTAGGATATCTGCAGTTATTAATACAATTCTAGGAAGCTTGAGGGACTCTTTGAAGAAAATGAGGATTTAAGAGGAAAAATATTTCATCTTCTGGCTGAAACTCAAGGACAATAAGCAAATTATTCTGAATGTTATGTTATTTAGATGTCAAACCCAGGTCAGGGAATATATTGCCCTCATACTGTTTGTGTTTTCTTGTAAAAGGTCAGAGATGTCAGTGGTGTCTTCCACCAGCAACACCTCTCTTTCCATCTGGGATACATTTATGGTATTTTTCCAAGAAAGTTCCACAATGTGCATATAGACAAACCTTTCATTTTGCAGATAAAAGGGAAAAGCCCAGACATACCAAATGACTTTTCCAAAGCTGCACAGGCAAAATTGGAATCTAACATGTCTGACTACAAATAGAATGTTATTTCCATTATACTGTACGGTTTCACACAGAATTTATATTTCTAGACATCTTTTAGATAAGGTTAAACATTGTTATGTAGATGTGGCAAAAAAAAAAAAAAAAAAAACTATCATGATTTTGGATGAACCGATCACTAAATATCCATCTAAACTTGGACTAAGACATTTGGATTTCTTTCTCGTTTTCTATTTCTAAAAAAATAGAAAGTTTTATAACTCCATTTGTATTTGTCTTTTTCAAATATATTTTACTCTTTAACTCCATCCAGGAATTGGAAGCCTAAAAAACCTTTACTTTATCAGAAAACTAAATAACTGGGGATTTCAAGGGATCATGGAGGATGGGAGGCAGAACTAGATTGCAGCTCCGGACAGAGCAGCATGCGGAGGCTTGCACTGTGAATTTTAGCTCCATATCAAGTACAAGAACAAACCAGCAATCCCAAGAGGACCCACAGACCCTCTAAAGGAAGCGGACTGCTCCTGCAGAACCTGGGAGACACCCCAAACACTGTGAGTGCCCCAACTGCAGAAGTGAGAAAGGGAGATCCTCCTCTCCCAAACACACACCCCCATTGGAGAAGATGAAGGCCTGTTTGTGGGAGACATTTCTGGCTTTACTTGGAGCTGAGTCAAGTTAGAGAGCCACAAGAAATACAGGGGTAGAGGAAGCAGCTGAAAGGCCCTGGGAGCTCACTGGGTCCCCAAGCAGTCCATTCCTGCCTGGCACCATAGGGATCCATCGGGAGGGGGCCAGAGGAGCAGATGGTAAAATTCCACAGGGAGAAGGAATTCTCTAGCTGAAATTTGTAACAGTTTGAACTGCGTGAAAAGCCCCCTGGCCAGAACTTGGGGGAGGGGGCAAATCCCTCGTGCAGATTTCACAGGCAGGGGAAGAACTAATGCCCTTTTCTTTGGCAGCTGAGAGGCGGATAGCCTTAGGCAAGTTTTCAAGCCTATCATGCCCTCTGCCTCCAAACAGACTTGGGGTGGTTGAGGGCAAGGAGGGTGCACAGTGGGAATGGGACTAGCCCTCTGGTTTGCATGGGAGCTGGGTGAGGCCTGTGACAGCAGGCTTTCCTCCACTTCCCTGACAACCTGCATGACTCAGGAGAAGCAGCCATAATCCTCCTAGGTACACAATTCCAGTGACCTGGGAATCTCACCCTACCCACCGACAGCAGCCACAGCAAGACCCGCCCAAGGAGAGTCTGAGCTTAGACATACCTAGCCCTGCTTGCACCTGATGGTCCTTCCCTATCCACCCTGGTAGTGGAAGACAAAAGTCATATGATCTTGGGAGTTCTAGGGTCTCACCCACCGCCGGTCCCTCTCCACACTACCACAGCTGATGCTTTCTGGAAAGCACCACCTCCTGGCAGGAGGCCAACCAGGACAAAAATAGAGAATTAAACCACCAAATCTAAGGACCCTCACAGAGTCCATTGCACCATCTGCCACCTCCACCAGAACAGGCACTGGTATCCACGGCTGAGAAGACCCATAGACAGTTCACATCACAGGACTCTGTGCAGACAACCCCAGTACCAGCCCAGAACCAGGAAGACTCGCTGGGTGGCTAGACCCAGAAGAGAGAGAATAATCACTGCAGTTTGGCTCACAGGAAGCCCTATCCACAGGAAAAGGAGGAGAGTATTACATCAAAGGAACACTCTATGGGGCAAAAGAATCTGAACAATAACCTTCAGACCTAGGCCCTCCCTCTGACAGAGCCTACCCAAATGAGAAGGAACCAGAAAAGCAACCCTCATAATATGACAAAACAAGGCTCTTCACCCCAAAAAATCACATTAGTTCATCAGCAATGGATCCAAACCAAGAAGAAATCCCTAATTTACCTGAAAGAGAATTCAGGAGGTTAGTTATTAAGCTAATCGGGAAGAGACCCAGAGAAAGGCTAAGCCTAGTGAAAGGAAATCCACAAAATGATACAAGAAGTAAAAGGAGAAATATTCATGGAAATCGACAGCTTAAAGAAAAAAACAATCAAAAATTCAGGAAACTTTAGATACACTTTTAGAAATGTGAAATGCTCTGCAAATAGAATTGAACTAGTAGAAGAAAGAAATTCAGAGCTCAAAGACAAGGTCTTCAAATTAATGCAGTCCAACAAAGACAAAGAAAAAAGAGAAAGAAAATACGAACAAAGCCTCCAAGAAGTCTCGGATTATGTTAAATGACCAAACCTAAGAATAATCGGTGTTCCAGAGGAAGGAAGAGACTTCTAAAACCCTGGAAAACATATCTGGGGGAACAATCCAGAAAACTTCCCTGGCCTTGCAAGAGACCTAGACATCCAAATACAAGAAGCACAATAAACCCCTAGGAAATTCATTGCAAAAAGATCTTCACCTAGGCACATTGTCATCAGCTTATCCAAAGTTAAAACGAAAGAAAGAATCTTAAGAGCTGTGAGACAGAAGTACTAGATAGCCTATGAAGGAAAACCTATCATATTAATAGCAGATTCTTTACAAGTTAGAAAGGATTGAGGACCTACTTCAACCTCTTCAAACAAAACAATTACCAGCCAACAATTTTGTATCCAGCAAAACTAAGCATCATATATGAAGGAAAGATATAGTTCTTTTCAGACAAACAAATGCTGAGAGAATTCACCATTACCAAGCCACCACTGTAAGAACTGCTAAAAGGAGCTCCAAATCTTGAAAAAACAAGTCCTGGGAACACATCAAAACAGAATATCTTTAAAGCATGAATCACACAGGACCTATAAAACAAAAATACAAGTTAAAAAGAAAAAAAAAAAGTACACAGCCAAAAAAGATCATGATGAAAGCAATGATACCTCACATTTCAATATTAACATTGAATGTAAATGGCTTAAATGCTCCACTTAAAAAATAAAGAAACACAGAGTGGAAAAGAACTCACCAACCATCTATTGCCTTCAGGAGACTTACCTAACACGTAAAGACTCACATAAACTTAAAGGGGTGAAAAAAGACATTTCATGCAAATAGACACCACAAGCGAGCAGGGGTAGCTATTCTTATATTAGACAAAACAAACTTTAAAGCAACAGTGGTTAAAAGACACAAAGAGGGACATTATTTAATGGTAAAAAGCATTGCCCAACAGGAAAATATCACAATCCTAAACATATATTCACCTAACACTGGAGCTCCCAAATTTATAAAACAATTACTAATAGACCTAAGAAATGAGATAGACAGCAACACAATAATAGTGGGGGACTTCAATACTCCACTGACAGCACTAGACAAGTCATCAAGACAGAAAGTCAACAAAAAAACAATGAATTTAAACTATACCTTGAAACAAATGGACTTAACAGATATATGCAGAACATTTTATCCAACAACTGCAGAATACACATTCTATTCAACAGCACATAAAACTTTTTCCAAGATAGACTATATGATAGGCCATCAAACAAGCCTCAATAAATTTAAGAAAATTGAAATTATATCAAGCACTCGCTCAAGCCACAGGGGAATAAAACTGGAAATCCACTCCAAAAGGAACCTTCAAAACCATGCAAATACATGGAAATTAAATAACCTGCTCCTGGAAGAGCATTGAGTCAAAATGAAATCAAGATAGAAATTTAAAAATTCTTCAAACTGAATGACAATAACGACACAACCTATCAAAACCTCTGGGATACAGTAAAGGCAGTGCTAAGAGGAAAATTCATAGCCCTAAATGCCTACATTAAAAAGTCTGAAAGTCTAAGGTCACACCTCAAGGAACTAGAGAAAAAAGAGCAAACCAAACCCTAACCCAGCAGAAGAAAGGAAATAACCAAGACCAGAGCAGAACTAAATGAAACTGAAACAAACAAACCAAAAAAAAAAAAAAAACCCAGAAGATAAATGAAACAAAAAGCTGGTTCTTTGAAAAGATAAATAAAATTGATAGACCATTAGCAAGATTTACCAAGAAGACAGAAAATCCAAATAACCTCACTAAGAAACAAAACAGGAAATATTACAACTGACACCACAGAAATACAAAAGGTCATCCAACTCTACTATGAACACCTTTATGCTCATAAATTAGAAAACCTAGATGAGATGGATAAATTTCTGGAAAAATACAACCTTCCTAACTTAAATCAGAAATAATTACATACCCTGAACAGACTAATAACAAGCAGTGAGATTGAAATGGTAATTAAATAATTACCAACACAAAAAGGCCAGGACCAGAGGTATTTATAGCAGAATTCTACCAGACAGTCAAAGAAGAATTGGTACCAATCCTTTTGACATTATTCTACAAGACAGAAAGAAGAAACCCTCCCTAATTCAGTTTATGAAGCCAGCATCACCCTAATACCAAAACTAGGAAAGGAGAAAACCAAAAAAGAAAACTACCCACCAATATCCTTGATGAACATGGATGCTAAAATCCTTAATAAAATACTAGCTAACCAAATCCAACAACATATCAAAAAGATAATGCACTATGATCAAGTGGATTTCATACCAAGAATGCACGGATGGTTTAACATACACAAGTCAATAAGTGATATACTACATAAACAGATTTAAAAACAAAAATCATATGATCATCTCAATAGATGCAGAAAAAGCATTTGACAAAATATGGCATCCTTTATGATTAAAACTCTCAGCAAAATCAGCATACAAGGGATATACCTTCATGTAATAAAAGCTTTCTATGACAAACCCACAGCCAACATAATACTGAATGGGAAAAAAGTTGAAAGCCTTCCCTCTGAGAAATGCAACGAGACAAGGATGGCCACTCTCACCACTCCTCTTCAACATAGTACTGGAAGTCCTAGCCAGAGCAATCAGATCACAGAAAGAAATAAAGGGCATTCACATCGGTAAAAAGAAAGTCAAACTGTCACTGTTTGGTGATTATATGATTGTTTGCCTAGAAAAGTCTCAAGACTCCTCCAGATAGCTCCTGGAACTGATAAAAGAATTTAGCAAAGTTTCTGGATATGAGATTAATGTACACAAATCAGTAGCTCTTCCATACACAAACAACAGCCAAGCAGAGAATCAAATCAAGAACTCAACCCCTTTTATGATAGCTGCAAAAAAGTAAAAGACTTAGGAATATACCTAACAAAGGAGTCAAAACACCTCTACAAGGGAAACTACAAAACACTGATGAAAGAAATCAGACAACACAAACAAATGGAAACACATTCCATCCTCACAAATGGGTAGAATCAATATTGTGTTTTTGGCAGTGTGGTAATTTTCAATCTACAAATTCAATGCAATCCCCATCAGAATACCACCATGATTCCTCACAGAATTAGATAAAACAATCCTGAAATTCATATGGTACCAAAAAAGAGCTCATATAGGCAAAGCAAGACTAAGCAAAAGGAAGAAATCTGAAGGCATCACATTACCTGATTTCAAACTATACTGTAAGGCCATGGTCACTAAAACAACATGGTACTTATATAAAAATAGGCACATAGACCTATGGAACAGAATAGAGAACCCAGAAATAAAGCCAAATACCTACAGCCAATTTGATCTTTGACAAAGCAAACAAAAACATAAAGTAGGGAAAGGACATCCTTTTCAACAAATAGTGCTAGGATAATTGGCTAGTCACATGTAGGAGAATGAAACTGTGGTGTGCATATATATATATAAAATACATATAGTGTGTGTGTATATATATGGTGTGTATATATATGGTGTGTATCTATATATATGGTGTATACACATATATGATGGAATACTATGCAGCCATAAAAATGAATGAATTAACAGCATTTGCAGTGACCTGAATGAGATTGGAGACTATTGTTCTGAGTTTTGTAAGTCAGGAATGTAAAACCAAACATCATGGGTTTTCACTGATATGTGGGACCTAAGCTATGAGGACACAAAGGCATAAAAATGATACAATGGACTTTGGGGACTTGAGGGGAAGAATGGGAGGTGGAGGAGGCATAGAAGACTATAAATATGGTGCAGTGTGTACTGCTTGGGTGATGGGTGCACCAAAATCTCACAAATCACCACTAAAGAACTTACTCATACATTCGCAAATCAATAAACATAATCCAGCATATAAACAGAATCAAAGACAAGAACCACATGATTATCTCAATAGATGCAGAAAAGGCTTTTGACAAAATTCAACAGCCCTTCATGCTAAAAACGCTCAATAAATT
>NW_012105475.1:4805282-4810074 GCF_000951045.1 Mandrillus leucophaeus
ACACAATGGAATACTATTCTGCCATAAAAAGAATTAAATCCTGTCATTTGAAGCAACATGGATGGAGCTGGAGGTCGTTATGTTAAGTGAAATAAGCCAAGCACAAAAAGACAAATATCGCATGTTCTCACTTATATAAGGGAACTAGAAAATTTGATCATATGAAGGAAGGAAGTGGAAAAATAGCTAACAGACTAGGAAGGATGAGTGGGGTGACGGAGGAGGAAGAAGAGAACTGGGTCAAAGGGTACAAACATACAGTAAAAACGGAATAAATTCAATGTTTGATAGCAGAGTAGGGTGACTATACTTAACAAAAATGCATTGTACCTAGATGCCCTGAAAACCCTGACTTGATCGTTATGCATTATATGTATGGAACAAAATTTCTCATGTGCCTCATACGTTTGCATGAATAACTAAAAAATAAAACTTTGTGACCTTAAAAAAAAAAAAAAGAACTTACTCATGTAGCCAAATACCACCTGCACCCCAGTAACTTATGGAAAAATAAATAAAATAATAATAAAAATAAAAGAAAGCTGAATAATTATATAATTTCCATCATGTAAGAAAGAATAACCTATGACTCTTAGACTACAAACTCAATTCTAAGTCCAACAGATATCTATATCTCAGGTATGTTTTATTCAATTTTCTAACTTATCCCTTTTATATTTTACCCTGGTTTCCCACCAAAGATTCTTCCAATTCAAATCCTAAAGTAGAATTTCACAAAAATATGTACCTAGTAGTTCTTAGTGGCAAAATGACTGGATTCCCTTAGCTTTTATGTAAAACAACAGAGGATTACTAGAAAGGCATAAATTTCCAGAAAGGTCACACACAATACTTTTAAAACATGGATATAATATCAGACAGAATTTAAAGGGAAATTCTAGAAGAAAAAAAGTGGTAAATTTACAAAATTAGGAAAATCCAGAAAAGGATAAAGAAAATATTATAGATACTCTAATCATCATAAATTCAAGGAAAATAAGTTAGATGTCATAATTTCATTGTCATAAGAATTTTTTGATCGTCACTTTTATTCAGTTCTTACTAAAGGCAAATATGTATATATTAATACTCTATGACATCACAGCAAAAATTTCTATTTCCGTATTTGAGACAAGAAAATTACCCAAATAAGAGTAGAAATTAGGGTTTTAAAAAAAAGAATATTGATGTGTGCCCACTCAAGCAGATATACTGATCTGGCCAAGGCATCCTGTGGTAAAATTAGATAATTTCCAGGCAATAAACACTTTTTATAAGGAAAAAATTCCCCTAGCTGACATGCAGGTGACTCTCTTACTTCCTGGAGAATTTAAGATTATCCATCCCAGACCCAGGAGCTTCAAGCAGAAAAGGGACAGAAGGTACTAAGCTTCAGGCAAGTTAGAGACAAAGACCAAGGAGGTGAACCAAGGTCAAGATAAGTAAGCCAAAAATGTAGTCAAAGCAAGAAGAAATCCAGAGACCAAAGAAGTCAGAGGGTACAATCAGGATCACAGGGCAAGATATGAGAGAGCAATGAATAGTGATCTAGGCAAAAGCAAGACCCGTCACAACCTGACCCGCAATTATCTCTTCAGCCTTATGCCTCAGTAATACTTATACCATCATAGTTCTGTGCCTCGGCTTGGCATGCCCTTTACCAACTGATCCACCCAGAAATCTTAACTCTCTTTCAGAGCAGAATTCAACATCACTCCCACAAAGAAATCTGTTCCAAGAAGACTTGGGCACTCCATCCTAGTATTCCCAATATACTTTGTGCGTAAATATACCCCATTATACAATAATAGATCATACTTTAACTGCTTATGTGCCAGCCACCCCATTAGCTAAAATCTTTGTAAGAGTAGGCACTGTTTCTTAATACTTTTTCAAAATACCTAGGACACGGTGTCTGATGCACGACAAGCTGTCAAATATTTCCATAAGTGAACACCTCTTTAATAACACTTATGTTCTACTATAACAATTTGTATTCTACCTTTCTCTGCAGAATAGGAGTTATAATGTTCACTCTTTTCCCCTAGCACTTAGCTCAAGTTTTGGCAAAGAACATGTGCTCAATAAATATTTAACAAGTTAATAAATGAATGAAAAGCTCCTCCCCTTCAACTGTTTATATACACAAAATCTAAGAAGAATGATACAGATAGGAGTTCCAAAATGTGCTTCGACTGGGAATAACAAAGGCAGTATATGAGACATAGCAATTGACTAGCTGTGTCTCTTCAGTCAAGCGACTTAATCTCTCTATGCCTTGGTTAGTATCATTAGCTGTAAACTGGAGATCATAGTAGCTAGTGTTGTTAATTGTAATCACGCTATTTTGAAGAATAGAAGAGTGCCTAACATATACGAAGCACGATCAGTATTTGTTGCTGCTGCGGCTGTTAGAGTTCTTGCGGTTGTTAGAGTTCAGGAAAATCTAAAAATGAGAGAAAGCAGATGGCTATAAATGAGCAGAGTTCATGTTTCTTCTCTTTATAAAGCACAGCAATGACCAAAAGAACAGCAGAAATCAGAGGTCTCATCCGTAAAACTTACTAGCCATTTGAATTTGTTCAAATCTTTCACCATTCTTGGTATCATCTATGTATTTACTCAATAGATTTTTATTAAGTAACTACTACCCAAGACACTAGGGGTGGTAGCATGGTAAACATTACATACATAAAGTTTACAGACCAGTGAACTCAATTCCTTTCACTCTCAAATGAAAGCATAGGTTGAGAGGGTCAAAATAAGAGTGCCATCTCCTCAGGACTTTTTCAGACTGCTTCCAAAAACCATGCCTGCTTTTCTCCTCTGTTGGAACCTGCTGTATTGAGCCACTATTGCTGAAGTGAAGTGGTATGTTCTCTGAATGTGCTGTGACAGGAAAGAGAGAGAATTGCTAGATTAGATGTTATGTGTAATTCATCCCGCAGTTTTAGTAACATGACTACTCTGTATACAAGTTTATTATTCTAAGATATTATTGCCCTGAAACCACAGCCTTCCTTCACAGCTACAGACTCACAAACCCACGGTATTGATCACAACAAAGATGAAACTACAAAAACAGATGCAATAATAAAAATCCATCTTTTCTCCTGGAAAAACAGTTTAAAGTGTCTATTCTTTCTTGAGTGGATGAGTTGGCCCTTCTTTCAAATATATATACGAAAAAAATCACGAAGGAAAGTAACATAATGGTCCACAGCATAGAAGAGTTAGATGTACAACATACGGTGGAAATTGAACAAGCCTATGAAATTGCAGTAAAGGTTTAAATGGAGAAAAAAAAGTGTTTGGGAAGAAGAAACAGGTTAGAATAATAAGCAATATGCTAAGAAAAGCCAGCAATTGTACTCAGTACAGAGACTGGGCAAAAAGCTGTTCCGCCAAGTGATACTTATCAAAATAATCCCACAAGTATGGGGGCTGGACATTGGGGACGTTCACTCAAGGAAACAATATTTATCAGACAACGTAATGTCGGGAAAGACAACTTAAACTTCCAGCATATGCACAAAGTACAGTGAAGCCAAAAGAAGGATTAGGTCTTTTTCAAGGGATTGATGTGATTAAAATTAGAACAATGAAAGTCCAGCCACTGAGATGCAGATGAGTCTGCAGAAAGATCACGCCATCCCATGGTCACTCTGAAAAGTGTCTTAGAGCGTTTTCTTTCAGAAAAGTGAAATATGTTACCTGATACACACCTGGGCTCTACTTAAAAACTGTCTGAAAGCATGGTGAAAAGGTATTTGCCAACATGTCTAAAATACCAGCAAACCCTATTTATTATTAATAACTTTTGCAGAGCCCCTTGATTATACTAATAGATATGTTTTCCTTTCAAAATAATAACACTTAAGAATATAAGTATAAATTTTCCATCAAGATAAAATAGAGTGAATAAATACCAAAAATTCTTTCTCCAAATCTTTTAAACATTTCTTCAGTTTTGTGAAGGGGTAATTTTATTTTTTTATTTGTTTGCTTTTATTTTTTTCTTCCAACTTTTATTTTAGGTCCAAGGGGTATATGTGCAGGTTTGTTAGATGGTAAATGCATGTCACTGGGGTTTGGTGGACAAATCATTTCATCATCCAGGTGGTGAGCACAGTACCTGTTAGATGGTTTTTTGCTCCTCACCCTCCTCCCATTCTCTACCCTCAAATAAGCCCCAGTGTCTATTGTTCCCCTCTTTGTATCAACGTGTGCTCAGTGTTTACCTCCGACTTATAGGTGAGAGCATGAGATATTTGATTTTCTGTTCCTTTGTTAATTTGCTTAGCATAATGGCCTCCAGCTGCCTCCATGTTGCTGCAAAGGACGTGATTTCATTCTTTTTATGGCTGTGTAACATTCCATGGTGTATGTGTAACCACATTTTCTTTATCCAGTCCTCTGTTGATGGGCAGCTAGTTTGATTCCATGTCTTTGCTATTGTGAAAAGCGCTGTGATGAACATACACATGCACGTGTCTTTGTGTAGAAAAATCTATATTCCTTTGGGCATATACTAGTAATTAGATTGTTGGGACCGGGCACAGTGGCTCACTCCTGTAATCCTAGCACTTAGGGAGGCCAGCCCGGGTGGATCACGATGTCAGGAGTTCGAGACCAGCCTGGCCAACATGGTGAAACCCTGTCTCTACTAAAGATATGAAAAAATTAGCCAGGTGTGGTAGCCAGCTGTAATCCCAGCTACTCAGGAGGCTGAGGCAGGAGAATCGCTTGAACCCGGGAGGCAGAGGTTGCAGTGAGCCAAGATTGCGCCATT
>NW_012105475.1:4810739-4815416 GCF_000951045.1 Mandrillus leucophaeus
AAATCTAGAAGATATCTTGATTCCTCTTTCAACCTCAAATGCAATTCATCAATAAGTTTTCCCATACCAACCTCCAGAATGCATGCCAAGGCTAACCACTTCTCACTGTCTCCTCTCTTCTATCCTAGGCCTGGCCACCATTGTTTCTCACCTGAACAGCTGAAACTGTCTCCTGATTTCCCTACCTCTGCTCTTACTCCCCACAGTCCATTCTCCATACAACAGCCAGAGGGATGTTCCTAAAGCAATATAAGATCCTGTGAATCTCCTACTGACTTCAGGTCATTTAAAGCAGAACAAAACCCCACCTCTTTACAAGGACCTCCCTCATCTGGCCCCACTTATGTCTGTCCTATTCTCACCATGATTCAGACACAGTTTTGCTTTGTGTTCCTTGAATCTGCCAAGTTTCTTCCCAGGTTAGAGCCTTGGCATTTATTGTTCCTCCAGCTGGAAATGCTCTGCTCCCACAAGTTAATAATAATAGTATCTCAAATTTATCTAGACCTAATATACTCCAAGCCTTAGTCCAAGAGTGTTCCACATGTTAATTAATTCGGGTTAGTCTGGGTCTTTCAAGAACTAGATGCCAAGATAGGATTTAAAATGTAAGAAACTTATTGCAGGGAATATCTGTAAGAAAAAATGGGGGAAGAGAGGGTTACTGTGAGAGCCTTCAGACCGTGTTGCCATGTTCCCAGGTGAAAGAAGGGAAGAAGGGAGGAAGGGAAGAATAGATGCATCTTAAATTACCACACAGTTCCTTAAAACGTTCACCAAGGCTCCTCAAGCCAAAGTCGCCTTTTAGGGGAGTCCAATGTCTGCCAGGAATGGGTCTGCCTTAGTACCCCTGCCACGCCCAGTCACTGGCTGGGAGTAGCCCCTTGGGAAGTGTCTCAATGCAACCGCAATAAGGGGTTCAGAGCACTGCGGTGGGGGCCGTCAATCAATGGCACCCCTGCAGTCAGAGCTCTGACAGGCATGTTCTCTTGGGCACCATATCCTTCAATCTTCCCAACAACCCAATAAAGATTTATTATATTAGCCCCATTTATAAATCAGGGAATGAGGCACAGAAAGTCACTCATTTAGCAGGTAGCAGAGTCAGGATCCAGCTCCAAGTGGTCTCGCTCTAGATTCCTCATTTCTAACCAGCACTCCATTCAGGTGTCATCTCCTCAGTAATAGACGATCCTAGAAACAGTGGGCATTGCCCTCCCCCTAAATCATTGCAATATTTTATCTTCCTAGCTCTCTTCAGTACCTAAACTTATTTATTTCAAATGTTAAACTATCGGTCTTCCCTCAACTAGGATGGAGGATTTACTGGTAGATTGGGTTTAGTTGAGAGAAGTGGGTGGGGGGTAAGGGAAAGGAAGGAGTCAGATGTCTAACTCTAGCAACTGAGTGGATAAAATGAACTATCTTAATTCAACAGCCAAAACCAAACAGCATGAAAAATTGTGAGCACACTCCTATTAAAATCAATCACAAGCTTAAAACCCCACTCTCATCTCTATTATTACAGATCCTTCTAGAGATTCCAGTGCAATAAAGCCAAAAACTTTAACAGATATATCTATTCGAAAGGAGGAGAAAAAGGATCAAAATTTGCTGGTGATTTTATTATCTATCTAGTAAAATCCAAAACACTTAACAAAAAGAAAAAGAAAACTAAAAAATATACAAGAATTTAGAGTTTTCCTAAATAACAACAATAACCATTTAGAAGTACAATGGAGAAAAGATTGCAGTCATAATATTATATATATATACACACACTATATATATACACCATAATACTATAATATATATACACATAATACTATACTATATATATAATAACTGGTAATAAAATTAATCAAAAAATTTAAAACATCCATGAAGACAATTACCAAATTTTGCTAGAGAATTTAAAACGTTTTACACAGAGAGGTCATGTTCATTGCAAATAGATACACTTGATACTCTAAAGGTGTAAACTCTTTCTAAATCAGTTCACAGTTTTACCACAATTGTAATATAAACACTAGCAGAAATTGTTTCACAACTTAATACATGAATTATAAAGTTATTTGAAAGACTGAATAAGTCAAAATAGTTAAGAAATTGATTTTAAAGGAAGGCACTAAGGATGGAGTTGTCCTACCAGATGTTAAAATGTATTATAAAGCAACAACAATTCAACATCAGCAGCATAGTTTTGTAATGAGAACTGACAGTCAAATTAATGAATCATGTAAGATAATACAAAACTCCAGCATCCATAAAATTAGTATACATAAAATTTAACATATGTAAAAATTTTTATATGAAAACATGGCCACACAATTGGTAGAGGAAATCAACAAATAGCATTCGTTCAAGAGTAAAGGCAGATGGTTCTCTCAAGGTTCACACCCAGTAACTTCCAGAAAGATCCAAGTTAAAGGTAACATCATAAAATAACTAAAAGTAAAAATATTATCTCATATTTATCTCATTAAAGAGAGATAAATGTATACAACAGAATATTATAAAGTATAATCATCTTTTCAAAAAAATTTAATAACTTTAGAAAACATGATTTAAGTGAACAAAATAAAATTACAAAACAATACAAAGAAAATTCTTTATTAAAGTCATCATTATCTGAGTTTTCACAATTACAGAAGAAAGGATAATTCATTTAAATATTAAATACTTCTTCATTAATTGCCCACATACATAGAAATACTCCTTTCTACTTAACACTATGCCTGACCATTCTGAAGATATATGTTTTGGTCAAATATAGCTATTAATCAGATGTATATATTGACTGGGAAAATTAATCATTAGAAAAATTGATGAGGTTTTCAAATATTTTTACATAAATGATAATACAGGCATACCTTGAAGATATTGCAGGTTCACTTCCAGACCACCACCAATAAAGCAAATGTCACAATAAAGTGAGTCACAATAAAGTGAGTCACATTAACTTTTTGGTTTCCTAGTACAAATAAGATTTATGTTAACACTATACTGTAGTCTATTAAGTATGCAATAATTGCATTATGTCTTTAAAAAGTAAATACTTTAATTTGAAATATTGGTTAAAAAAAAAAACTCTAGTGATCATCTAGGGCTTTGGCCAGTTGTAATCTTTTTGCTGGTGGAGCGTCTTGCCTCAATGTTGATGGCTGTTTGACTGATCAGGGTAGTGGCTGCTGAAGTCTGAGGTGGCTGTGGCAGTCTCTTAAAATAAGACAACAATGAAGTTTGCTATATCAACTGACTCTTTTGCAAAAGATTTCTCTGTAGCATGTAATGCTGTTTAATAGTATTTTACTTAAAGTAAAACTTCTTTCAAAATTGGAGTCAATCCTTTCAAACCTTGCTGCTGCTTTATCAACTAAGTTTATAGAATATTCTAAATCCATTTTTGTTATTTCAACAATGTTCATGGCATCTTCACCATGAATAGTTTCCATCTCAAGAAACTACTTTCTTTGCTTATCTATAAAAAGCAACTCCTCATTCATTCAATTTTTATCATGAGATTGCAGCAATTCAATCACATCGTTTGGCTCCATTTCTAATTCTATTTCTCTTGCTATTTCTACCACATCTGCAGTTACTTCCTCCACTGAAGCCTTGAACCCATAAAAGTCATCCATGAAGGTTGGAATCAAATTCTCCCCTAAAGTCCTATTACTGTCGATATTTTGAACTCCAGCCACGAATCATGAATGTTCTTCTTGGCATCTACAATGGTGAATCCTTTCCAGAAAGTCTTCAATTTACTTTGCCCAGATCAATCAGATGAATAACTATTTATGGCAGCTATAGCCTTACAAAATGTATTTCTTAAATAATAAAATTTGAAAGTCAAAATTACTAACTGATCCATGGACTGAAGAATGGATATAGTGTTAGCAATCATGAAAAATCAATCTCCTCTACATCTTCATCAGAGCTCTTGGGTGACCAGGTGCATTGCCAATGAGCTGTAATATCTTAAAGGAATCTTTTTTTCTGAGCCAGTAGGTCTCAACAGTAAGCTTCAAATATTCAGTAAACTTTGCTGTAAACGGATGTGCTGTCATCAGGCTGTGTTGTTCCATTTCTGGAGCACAGGCAGAGTAGATTTAGCATAATTCTTAAGGACCCTAACATTTTCAGAATAGCAAATGAACATTGGCTTCAACTTAAAGTCACCAGCTTTGTCAGCCCCTAACAAGACAGTAACCCTGTCCTTCGAAGCTTTGAAGCAGGTATTGACTTCTCCTCTCAATCTATGAAAGTCCTAGATGGCATCTTTCTCCAGTAGAAGGCTGCTTCATTTACATTGAAAATCTGTTGTTTAGGGTAGCCACCTTTACCAATGATCTTATATAGATCTTCTGAATAACTTGCTGCAACTTCTACATCAGCACTTGCTGCTTTACCTTGCACTTTTATGTTATGGAGATGGCATCTTCTCTTAAACCTCATGAACCAATCTGTGCTAGCTTTCAACTTTTCTTCTACAGCTTCTTTACCTCTTAGCCTTCATAGGGTTGAAGAGAGAATAGGGTCTTCTCTGGATTAGGCTTTGGCTTGAGGGAATGTTGTGGCTGGTTTGATCTTCAATTCAGACCACTCAAACTTTTTTTATATCAGCAATAAGGCTGTTTCACTTTGTTATAATTTGTGTGTTCACTAGAGTAGCAC
>NW_012105475.1:4816306-4818344 GCF_000951045.1 Mandrillus leucophaeus
ATCTTGCAGATGAATTAAGGTCCTAATCACGATTACATTACCTTAAATGGCAGAAGGATCTTGCAGATGAATTAAGGTCCTAATCATTCGACACTGAGTTCATCGAAAGGGAAATTATCCTGGGTGGACCTGACATAATCAGGTGAGCCCCTGAAAGAGGCTGGAGACATTAGAATTGTAGAAGAGATTCTCTTACTGGTCTTGAAGGAGCAAACTGCCATATTGTAAAAAGGGCCATGCAGCAAACAGCAGGTAGTTTCCAGATGCCGAGAGTGGCCCCCAGCTGACAGCCAGCAACAAAGCAAGCACTTATAACCTCAAAGAACTAAATTTTGCCAATAGACAACGAGCAGAAAAGAGGACCTCAAGCTCCGTATGAGATCGCAGCTCCTTCTGACACCTCCAAACCCCGGTGAGACTTTGAACAGAGGATCCAACATAAACATGTCCAGATGCTAGATCCACAGAAACTGTGAAATAATACATACGTTGTTTTAAGCCACTACATTTGTGATCATTTGTTACACAGCAATAGAAAGCTAATAGCCCTACTATTGACTATGACATTTTCAGTTAGAATATACATTCATATTAGGTGGTGCTTTTCTGTTATCAGTTACCATGGATAATAATAAGGGCCTTATATACTTGAGTGATTATTTGATAATTGTCTGTCTCTTGATGAGATTTCAAGCTCCACAGCAGGTAGAAACTACATCTGTTTTGCTCACCATTATAGCCTCGGGGGGCAGCACATAGTAATTACTCAATATATGTGTTGAATGGATGTTCTCATTATTTGCTTTCATGTCTCTCATGAGCCCCTGAAAGTTACTGTTACGAGAAAAAAGGGGGTGCAGAGGAAAATTTATTCCATTATCTCTTCAAATAATATATAGCACGTCTAAGAAAACCTAGAGAACACAAGGTACAGAGATTCCTCTGGCGACCTGCAATCAGAAAAATGGCTTGACCCTTGGGAAGGCACAGGACAGCCTTGGGTAAAGTGGCCGATAAGGACCAGCTGCAAAAGGCAGCTTCAGCTGTGAGCCAAAAGCCAGATGTCAAGGACACATCAGCCCTGCCTCAATTCCTTGCCTGCCTCTCCAGACCCTCACATCTGTTCTAAGGTCATGAAGGCTCCGCCCTGTGTTCCTCAAAGACAACCTGCCCACTTCCGGACACAATATCAGTCGGCTCAGCCACTGATCCAGGCAAAGTACAAGTTGTCGCTAAGTGTCCTTTGTTGTCCATTCGTTGTTCCAATAGGACCAGAGTGTCTTGTCCCCAACCCCCACCACTTCCAGAGGAGGACTTCTCCCCACCTCGTATGCTGCAGTCCCAAGACTGGGCTTTTGCCTCAGTTCCCATAAAGCTGTCTTACATGGTCATTTACTGGAGTCCCGTCATGAACTCGAACCCGGTCACCTGTCCATTGGTTCTTGTGTCCACCTCCAGCCTGGATTGACAACATTACAGTCCACAACCTGGGCCCCGAGTAGAAACTCTGTCAGTGGCTGTTTCACTCACATCACTCACAGCTGAGCTGCCCCTTAGGCTCTGTGCTTTGCCAGCTCTCAGGCAGGCCTGCACGGCTCCCGACTCCTGCCATTGTTCTGTGGACAATGAGTCCACAACTGACTTCTCACTCCTTTCCCTTCCCATCCACCTATTTTTGCCAAGAGGAACCAGAAGACTTGCAAATCCTTACTTCACCTCATAAGACATCCCATAAGGAAAGGAATATTCTGGCCGGGTATGGTGGCTCACACCTGTAATCACAGCACTTTGAGAGGCCAAGGTGGGTGGATCACGAAGTCAGGAGTTCAAGACCATCCTGGCTAACACAGTGAAACCCCGTCTGTACTAAAAAATACAAAAACTTAGCCAGGCTTGGTGGCGAGCGCCTGTAGTCCCAGCTACTTGGGAGGCTGAAACAGGAGAATGGTGTGAACCCAGGAGGTGGAGCTTGCAGTGAGCCAAGATCACGCACTGCACTCCAGCCTGGGCGACAGAGCGTGACTCTGTCTCAAAAATA
>NW_012105475.1:4821509-4822542 GCF_000951045.1 Mandrillus leucophaeus
TTTAATATCCTTCAAGAACTTTTCCTTTGGATTCACAACTTGGTTAACTGTTTGACACAACAGGCCTAGTTTTTGGCCTATCTAGGCTTTTGACACATCTTCCTCATCAAGTTTAATCATTTCTATAATAGCTTTTGATTTAAAAAGAGAGATGTGTGACTCTTCACTTGAACACTTAGAGGCCATTGTAGGGTTATTAACTGGCCTAATTTCAATATGGTTGTGTCTCAGGGAATAGGGAGGTCCAAGGAGAGGGAAAGAGATGAGAGACTGGCCAGTTGGTAGTGCAGTCAGAACACCCACACCTATGGATTAAGTTCACAGTCAGGTGGGCAGGGTTCATAGTGCCCCAAAAGAATTACAATAGTAACATCAAAGAACACTAATCACACATCACAATAGCAGATATAATAATAATGAAACGTTACAATATTTTTAGAATAACCAAAATGTGACACAGAGATGCAAAGTATGCATGTGCTATTGTAAAAATGGTGGCAATAGACTTGTTCAACACAGGGCTGTCACAAACCTTCAGTTTGTAAAAAAAGCAGTATCTATAAAATGCAATAAAGAGAGGTGCAATAAAATGAAGTATGCCTGTATTTAAGAAGTAAAAAATGTTATGACAACTGACAGTTTTGTCAGAAACACTAAGCTAAAGCAACGAATTGATTTCTTGTTTTTCACTAAGAATTAGCTCGTAGGCGGAATTAACATGAATTTTGAAATGTTTATAAGGTTTTTTTCATCTTCATTTTATTTTTCAACATGAAGTCCCAATCAAACTTTTTTCCACCGTGGTTGGCAGAATTCTAAGACAGACCCAAGAACCCTGCCCCCTATTGTTACATCCCAGTACAATTCCCTCCCCATGAGTGTGACAGGGATTTGTGACTATGATGGGACAGTTCTCCCACGATTACATTACCTTAAATGGCAGAAGAATCTTGCAGATGAATTAAGGTCCTAATCACGATTACATTACCTTAAATGGCAGAAGGATCTTGCAGATGAATTAAGGTCCTAATCA
>NW_012105475.1:4826722-4904134 GCF_000951045.1 Mandrillus leucophaeus
GTGCCTAGCCTGTTAAATGTAGTTTTAAACACTTTTTTTCTGAAGACATTTAAGCAACAATAGGAATACAAGAAAGTTTAAATAAATCTCTTAGCAAGTTTTTTCCAGACATATGTGATTTTTTTTTTTACATAATAAAGTCATTTAGACAAATCGGTTTGTGTCCACATCCCACTCATACAGTGTGAAATACGTAGTTTTATGGTAATTAGTCATTTTTGATACTGTTAATATTTAATGAATTCAACCTAAGGCATCTTTAGTTAATCTAAATATAAAATCATTACCCCTTCATTAACTATGATATATAAATCTCCTTATAAAATATTTATCTAAAAGCTATATGTAGGTTTTCCTTCTATGGTCAATTAACCACCAGTTATCTATGAATTTTGTTTAACGAAACTTCCCACAATTTAAAAACAAATTTTAGTGGTTTTAAGTATAAAAATACCTTGTATAGGCATAATTTCAAAATGTTAATATATTTTTTCTCCTTTCAGTAACCAAGACATTATCCTTGAATACGAGCAACTAGTTTCACCCATGCCTACAGAATTTGTAAAGAGGCACACACACAATGATTCTCAATCTTACTACACGCTAGACTTACCTGGGGAGATTTTAAAAGACCCAAAGTCTAGGCCCACCACCAGAAACCCTGATTCAAGTGTTCTGGGGTGAAACCCAAGCATTAGCAGTTCTGAAAACTCCTCGGGTGATTCTAATGTACAACCAGGCTGGAGACTGCTGCCATAGTGTGGTCACAGGCATCAAGTTGAAGATTAGGGGTGAGATAGTTGAGGAAGAACACAGCAGCTGGAAAAAAAGACTTCTTACAGCCAGGCTTAAGGAGGACCACGGGCCGGGCGCAGTGGCTCACACCTGTAATCCCAGCACTTTGGGAGGCCGAGGCGGGTGGATCATGGGGTCAGGGGATCGAGACCATCCTTGCTAACTCAGTGAAACCCCATCTCTACTAAAAATACAAAAACTTACCTGGGCATGGTGGCGGGCACCTGTAGTCCCAGCTACTCGGGAAGCTGAGGCAGGAGAGTGGTGTGAACCTGGGAGATGGAGCTTGCAGTGAGCCGAGATGGAGCCACTGCACTCCAGCCTGGGCGACAGAGCGAGACTCTGTCTCAAAAAAAATAAAAAAGAAGAAGGACCATGGACTAGGCTCCAGCTAGTGCTCCAGCTTCTGCACAAGTAAATCCTGGGCTCTTCTGCAGGCTTGGACACACCCACGGGGGGAGACTAGAGACTAGGGACATTTTCTAGGACTAGTGTCATCCTGTTGCCTCCAGATGTATGCAGATGAGGCACCAGGCCCCAGCTGCACAAATTGGGGTGCTGGTTCAGAGATGGCGTTGTAGGTTCTCAAATGGCTTGTCCCACCTGTTATGTTATGTCCCACCTGCGTTTACAAGAGGAGGTAGAATTTGTTCTGCAGAAGCATTTTCTTAACTTGTTTACACAGAGATATCCTACCTGGATCTCTCTCTCTGTCTGTCTCACACACACACACACACACACACACACACACACACTCACATCAACCTACTTGGAAGAATTTTTTCAGTTACTTTTCTAACCAGAGATACATATTAGAAATTGCTGTATTTGAATATGAGAAAACATATTTATGGAAATACTCCCAGTGTATATCAGGCTCTTTTTAGCGCCTCCCTTAGTACAGCCCCCTTAACTGGTCCCCTTCAATAAGTCAGGGTTTTCATGCTCTCACTATATCTCTTTTCTCTAAGCCTGTTCTTAAGGGGTGATTTGATGAGAGTAATTTACCCACTAACGTGTACTGAGTTTGCTGTGTTGCCTCTTAAGACTTCAACTCTGGCCAGGCATGGTGGTGCACACCTGTAATCCCAGCTACCTTGTAGGCTGAGGCACGAGAATCGCTTGAACCCAGGAGGCGGGGGTTCCAGTGAGCCCAGTCCATGCCACTGCACTCCAGCCTGAGCAACAGAGTGAGACTCTGTCTCAAAAAAATGTCTTCAACTCTAATTGTGGAACTAAAGGCTTTGTCCCCCTTTTAAAAGGACTCTATGCAAGCAAGCAGAGATTCCTTTTGGATGGATAGTGCTTCCTGACATGATTGCATCAACACCCATTAAAGAGCTGTTGACTCCTTCACACCAGGCTGGGTCTACTCATAAGCTAACTATTCACTAAACCCATACCCTTAATTGGAAAGATTAAAAGAGGGAAAACATTAACGTTTAATCTAGTTTGGTTGCCTCCATCTAGACAAGTGAACAAGACTGTGGATGTTCTCGTGCCTTGCTTCATTCCACAGCTCCCAGAAACATCTTTCCTAAGTTGCCCAATTAAAAGTACTTTACACAATGTAGGAAATGAAACAATGTGATGAAAGGTCCAAGAGATTATCACACATTTCACTTTCAAATATTTTCATCCTACAAATATTAGACTAAAGAAAACCATTTTAATTAGAAAAACACGTGGAAAAACTCATAACAAGCACGATGTAACAAGGTTTGCAGAGAGATTTTCTCCAGGCATGGAGCTTCAATGTCAATAAATCAAGACAAAGAGAACTTCTGGGATGTATCGCTACTAGTTTCTTACCAAAAGTGGGGGCGGGGAGCATTTAAAGGGAAATACCCCTCATTTTTACTAGAACAACTTGGGCCAAACATGATCGTATTTACCTGTTTGTTTTCCTTCAAATATTAGCTTATTTGAACAAGTAAAGCTTTTTCCTAAATGCCATGTCAGCCTTACTTTTTCTAATTTGCCTAATGAATAATTTCCCCTCTCTACTCCCTCTGTCCTTAGGAGTAGCTAGTATTCCGGTACATGGTAGCCATATATCGTGTACACATTCATACATTATCCAGAAGTAAATGCATTTCTAAGTGCTTTGTGAGTCACCAAGGATACCATGGTTAATATGTGTCTCCATCATTAACCTTTGACTTACAACTTACAAAACTGCTATCATGAAAGAGAATTATTATTTTTTTTAGAGACAGGGTCTCACTATGTCACCCAGGCTAGTCTCAAATTCCTGGCCTCCCACCTCCACCTCCCAAAGTGCTGAGATTAACAGGCATAAGCAACCATGCCAGCCAAGAAGATAATACTTTTTAAACTCTTATATGTACTTTGATTAATACAGATTCAAAAGAAACCTGCAGACTGAATTCATCTGCCAATTCAGAAGAAATTCTCATCCAAAACTGTGTATGTGTTAGAATATATATGTGTGTATATATGTGTATATATATAATCACACACACACATTTACACTTTTTCTAATTTCTCCCCATCAATTAATATTTATAAGCATATTAATTTGAAAGTCAATCTGAGACAGATACAATTTCTAGATAAGACAACACAGATGGTGGCATGCATTCTTGCAGACTATTTTTATATTGACTCTCTTACAGACAATCTGTTTTATCAGTTTTCCAATGGGTCCACAGTATGAAGAACTCCAAAAAAGAAAATTCCAAGATTCTGAAAACACTTGGCTGTAAACAGACTTAGTGAGCATAGCTTCTCCCTTTGCCAAGTCTCTAGGATGAAAAAAAAAAAAAACTAAGTATATAACCAAACATTTCCTTCCCCCATCCTGTTGAAGAAACTTATTACTGTATTGCTAGATGCTGGGGAAGTCATTACCAAACTGACTCTGACTCTGACAAAGCAGATACATGAGCTTTGGGCTGTAAGGATACCAGAAATTTGCTGCAGGGTGATAAAAATGTGTTAGGCATAAGAGCCGTGTAATCAAGGAATGAGTTAACAAACAAGATGACACAAAACAAGCAATATCATACGGTCAGGGTTCAGGAACAATCTGGCTGCATATTGTTATCTGGAAATGATCACAAGTAGATAAGACACAGAGCCTATTTGCAACAGTGCATGTAGTGAATGAATATGTAATCACTGGGATAACATCAAGAGGACAGCCAGCTTCATCTCTAACCATTAATGATCGGTAATAAAAGTGGCAGTGTTTGTTCAGTGGGGGGAAGCTGTTTCCTATTGAGGAGAATACAGCACATTTAGTCAAAAGCCATTCATCTATGCAGGGATGTTGCCAACCTTGCCTAATTCAAAATAAATGAGTCTGGGGCTGAGCTGTGCTTTTAGTGGTTAAAGATGGCCTGTGTCAACATGTCAAGGCTTTGAATTTTGAACTAAGGTAACACAAAGGCAAAGAAAATGAGTGATATACAAATATGAACGCATTACTAAAGATCTGGGTTATTTTCATTAACCAGAAATAATGCCAGCACGCAGGATCACATATTAACAGTTTTAATGTCACTATTTTCTAGACGAGAAGATAGAGCTCTGTTAAATAGCTAAATAATTAAAGAAGTTATTAAGAAGCCATTTCAGCATTTAAATAAGTAACTCAATTAGTAGGCAGACTGAGCTCAGTGTCATCATGATATGCACAGGAAACTGAAATGAATGTTATTGGTTTGGGAAACTGTTCAGACTAAATATTAACTCTTATGGCTCCTTGAATTTCAACAAACATCTGTAAAAGTGCTTATGGTAACATAATACTGTACAATGGTGTAAAGAAAACGTCAAATTTTTACAAAACGTTTAGAAGGGAGTGTGTCCACATAAATTAGTATCTTATTTCATTTATGTAACTCAGTCTAACTATAATCGCATTTGGAGGAAATATTTTTTAGGTCAAGAAAATTGTCATACAGAGACTAAAATTTCTAAAATTAGTGGCGATCTTATGGCATTTGAACTGGATGATCTCAAACATCCCACCCCAGCTTTCATGATTTAAAATAATATTTCAATGTACTCAAATACTGACCTATCACATTGAACAAATGCTTTCACGAATAAAATAAAATCATTTAACACATCTTTCTGGAACTCTTAGAAAGAACTGGGTGCTATGTTCACTGCTAGGGAAAACATACGAGTTCAACACAATGCAATCCAAAGGGACACGGGGTTTTGATTTTAAAGTGTGTGTGAATGTGTGTGTTGTATGACCTAAAATTCTTACTTATTTACATTCTGTAATACACTGAAATAAGATCTCAAATGAGAGAATCTATTTATTGTCTTAATAAAATGCACTACAATGGCACCCTACTCTGTCGGTTCTCACAAAATAGGAACATAATTTAAAAGCACTCCTCATTATGTTCACAATGTGTCTTAGCATTTAATAAGATTTTGTTTTCTAATTTTGAAAATCTAGTCAATGTAGCTTTCAAGTACAAAATTACACGTCTGTGATGTTCCATATCCCGTGGTTCAAGAAAGCACACTAAGATGTTTGTATCGCTGAAAATAAGACAAAGAACTGTACCATAAAATATATTTTTTCAAATAAAATTACAGATATAAAAAATAAATTCTCCATTCCTTCTATAGTTAGGAATACAAAAATGTATCATTTTATTTTAGCCCTTACATTTGCCCACATTTACAAATCCAAGTTATGATTTAGTCTGAGTCCTGGGCAAAGACTTAAAACAGCTCTTTTGTTAATGGAATCTGTTGAACCATCTCTATTAATTGAGCCTCCAAACCCCAGTTTGTTTTTACCTGACTGGGCTTCAAAGGGGTGAAGGCAACAGGAAAGTCTGCATACTACAGCATAATGGAATGACAGCTAAGTTGACAGCACATTGTTCTCAACTAGGAAGAGGCACAGTGTGAATTTACCTGTGCAGCAAAGCATTTGTCTACCACTATACAGTGAAGTATCCCACAAAAGTAGATTTCCCAGATGATGCTAAAACTTTATTTAATCCTTTCTCTATGTTTCAGTCTAGTCCTTAAAAGCTGTTAGATCGTAAAATAACATGTGAAATAATATGATATTCTCAAAAGACAATGCCTTTAATTTATGTATCTAATACTTTTAGAGTATTTTTTTCTAATTCTGACATTGTCGTATGATCAAAAACTGAAATGCCAGAGCTGAGCAAAAATCATGCTTCTCTTAGATCAGGAAACCTTTATTAAGAATATCATGCTATTTAATAGATATATTGAAATATAAAAGTACAATTTTTTAGCTCCAAGAATCAGGCCTGAGTTGGAATATATTGTGTTCATATTTGTTTCAATTGATTTACTTAAAGTGGTGGCCTGTTTACTTAATAAATTCAACTCTCAGTACTCCAACTCAAAGGAATTTTTTAAGTAAATATTTGCCCCTTGCTCCATGAATCTCATCAGATTTCTCAGCCTATAATTGAGTACTTCTGTCTTCTTGAATTTTTTTCTGCTCATTAAATAAACTATCATTGAACCAATGTTAATTGTTAAAAGGTTTTAGACTAGATTTGCATTTGGGTTCTAATATGATAGACCTCTTTATTGCTCTTTTCTAGAATCAGGGGAGAACCAGTTTGTGAGTTATAAACTTATGGGACTTTTCCATCGTGAACGTTCCATTGTCTTAATCCTATCCCTAAATTTATCCAAACCTCTCTTTTTTTTCTGCAAACACAGATGCTGATCAAGTTATAATCTAAATATAAAATAGATACATCAATATCTTTTTAAATCTCAAGACAGTGAAAATAAAAATGTGCTGATTAATAATGTGGAGCAAGGCGTTTTTATGTCAAGTACTATGTAAATAAAAGCACAACACACTGAAAAAAAATGTATGTATCTAATTTTATAGGCTTCTATCTCTTCCCTTGCTGTCAAGCTAGCCACCATCTCTCTTTAATTCTTTATTCTACTGGTTCTATCAGTTTCTGAAATGCTTGTTAGTGCTTTGTCTAATGTAGAAACGGACTCAAAGTGGAAGCATGGGGACTGTAGAGTCAAATACATAGACACATGAACTTTGTATCAACTATTTTTTCATTTATAGATTTTCCCCCTATTCTTTCTGAGAACTGTAACCATATTTCAGAATTGAGGTGGTTAAAATCTTATTACTAGCTACTGTATTGCTACTCTATTTATATATCGGTTCCTTTAATCAATTTCTATCTTTCAAATCCCTTCTCAAGTTTTGGGCCTTTTAAGCATGAGCTTTTTAAAAACAACCGATCCACACTGTATGACTACAAATTATTGGAAGATTTCACAGTCATATTTTTAGAGAAGTAGAAGAACATTGTGAACACAAGTGACTATTTACTACATTTACAGTTTTTCTAACTTGAGAAAAAGTGCTCATAAAAATTGTTGGCCAATGTTAGAGAAATACAGATACTTCCATTACTTCCTGTTTTTAGATTATTGACAATAAAAAATAGGTTATTCTTTTCACTTTTTTTTTTTTTTTTTTTTGAGACAGACTGTTGCTGTGTTTCCCAGGCTAGCATACAGTGGTGCAAACTTGGTTCACTGCAACCTCCACCTCCAGGATTCAAGCAATTCTCATGTTTCAGCCTCCTGAGTAGGTGGGATTACAGGCGTGTGCCACCAAGCCCAGCTAATTTTGCGTATTTTTAGTTGAGATGGGATTTTTGCCATGTTGGCCAGGCTAGTCTTGAACTCCTGACCTCAGGTGATCTGCCTGCCTCAGCCTCCCAAACTGCTGGGATTTCAGGCGTGAGCCACTGCACCGGGCCTGATTCACTTTAAATCAAAGGAATTTGAAGTCTCAGCATACTATAAGAACTGCTAGAAAGTAATATAAGGTGCTAATATTGCATTTTTATGAGCAATTATGTTTATGCTTAGAATTATAGGTAGAAATGAAGTCAGTCAAGTCAAACATCAACCCCTCTATTAAATCAAGTGCAAACATTTTGCCCTATATGACAATTATTACACTAAAAAGCAGTAAATTATGTGTCCATCACATAGTCTTTTCCAATATATTTAATTTTAGAGATCCTTCAATTCCATTTCCAGTGGAAAATTGTCTTCTAACATTTCATTTCTAGACTTTTCTGCTAAGAGGCTAAGTCAAGCAGATAATGGTCTGTGAAATACAGAAATGCACAAGAAGGGGCATCACTAACCTACAACATCTTTTTTCAGAGTAAATTATTGTGCACATCACTGTTTCATAAAGTCTGATTCCAGAAGTACTTCAGAATGACAGGACAGGAATCAAAATTAACACCACAGAAATAAAGATGTTCTATTTTGATATTTATTCTTTCTTTAAATTGACAGTCTCTGTTATCACTTTGTACTATTATGAGTACATAATAAACCAATTTTATCTTCAAATTCAGGCAACTTCTCATTATTGCCCAAGTACAGTCAGAAACTTGCCTAAAAACAATCAACAATCATATTAATATAAAAGTATCAGTTTCAGGCCAAAAAATAAAAGCCAATAAGTAAATAGTATACAGATGGTTGTTTTATCTGGATAAAAGGTATGAGACATGAACTATTACACACTAAGTAACATAGCATTAAACATATCAAACAAAGCCTAATACAAATATAAGAAGAAATCAGCAGAATTATAACTATAGTGGAAGATATATTCCTATCAGTTCATAGCATTATGATAAATGTATATAAGAGAACAAGTACTAAGGTCTTAAACACATGCACATTACATTTCCTGCAAACAAAGAGTATAGTGTCCTTTCAACTGTCTCTAGAATGTTTATGAAAAGCAAATCATAATTTTGAAACTCTAGAAAACTTATATTTTAACTTCGGTGGCAACTTTAGAGAAAAACTCAATAAATTTTTTAATAAGTAATATATATAGGCCACACACTCTGACAATAATTCAATAAAATTAGAAATTAGTAATAAAATTTTAAATAAAAGGCTCTAATTACTTTTTTTAAAGCAAAACTAATATCTGATATAATAAACATTTAATCCAAAAGGAAATATAACAAACCTAAGAACACTAAATATATTCAACCAACATTTATTAGATCCCTACTGTATGCCAAGCACCATTCTTTGAGGTCACAAAGAATGAGAAATCTTCATGGGAATTAAAGTCTAATAAGTAGAGAGAAGCATAAAACAAGCAAACAAATAAGCAAAATAAAGTGTGTCACATATGCTCTGATAAAATGCATACAAAATATAATGAGTATCCAAGGCAGTGAGTTTGCAGGGCAGAGTATTGAGAAAGAGAGAAGTGCACAGAAATACAGCCCCGGAGATTTTCAGGGGATCCTCTGTAAAGGAAGTTCGTCTCCTAGTCTTCAGCTAAGTACTGATCATACATAGGAGGAAACTATCTGAGATTGGGAAAAAGAAACACCTGAAAGGCTAAGAAGAGACAGTACCTAGAGCTCACAGATAACCAGGAATTATTTCTGTTTCCACAAGGTAAAATAGAAAACCTAATTATTTACAAAACTTTGGGAAGAATACTCAGAAAGACTTTGTCTCAAATAGTGGAGGGGAAATTAGACCAAACTACACACTGCTCTGATCTCACCTAACCAAACTTTAGAATGAGAATGTGTTACTGCCTCCAAGCAACTTAATCACATCCCAAAACAAATTGCAAGAATATTTATAGGAATACGGAAACACCCAGCATTCAGAAAGGTAAAACTGACTATGCCCATTCAACCAAAAACTATGAGGAATGAAAAAAACAGAAGGAAAACACAGCGCATAACCATACAACCCATAATACAGACCATAATTTTAAAAAATTAGCCAAAACCAACCAGGAAATTGCACAGATGATAGCATTAGTAGACGAGGACATTAAAACAGTTACATTACATTCAAAAAGCTGGAAAAAGAACAAACATGTTAAGTAGACGTTAAAGATGTTTAAAGGACCCAAATCAAGCTTCTGAAAATAAAAACTAAAGTGTCTGAGATGAAAAAAAAATATTTTGGATGAGATTAACAGCAGAATAAGCATGGCAAAAGAAAATATTGGTGAACTTGAAAACATAGTAATATACACTTCAAGTGGCCTCATATTCTTGTAATTGGAGTCCCTGAAAGAAGTGTACAGAAAAAATAAAAAATAAAAATAGGCTGAAATGTTTCCAAATTTGATAAAAGCTATAAAAGTTTAAAACACCCCAAGTACAGAAGAAAAGAAGAAAAGCGCACCAAAGAACATCATAATCAAATTACCAAAAACCAGGCTAAAGAGAAAAATCTTAAAAGCAGGCAGAGAAAACAATTTATAACGTACAGAGATGCATTATATCCCAATAAAGATTAGAGCAGATTTCTCATCAGAAACCATGGAAGCCAGAAGATACTGGAGCAATACTGATGATGATATATTGTGGGATTTGTAACAAATATAGAGGTTAAATATATGATAACAAAACATAAAGGCCAGGAAAGGACAAATGGAAGTATATTATTGAAAGATGTTTATATATAAACGTGAAATAGTTTATCACTTGAAGGTTGACTATGTTAAGTTAAATATGTATACTATAAACCCCAAAGCAACCAGTAAAATAACGCAGCAAAGTTTTCTAGTTAATAATCCAACAAAGAATTTGAAAAATAATTAACTTAAAGGAGGGAAAAAAAAAGAGGAAAGAGGGAACTAATAACAAATGGGAAACACAGAGAGAGGCTGTAGGATAAGTCTCTTTGGGAAGCCGAGGCAGGCAGATCACGAGGTCAGGAGATCAAGACCATGGTGAAACCCCATCTCTACTAAAAATACAAAAAATTAGCCAGGTGTGGTGGCGGGCGCCTGTAGTCCCAGCTACTCAGGAGGCTGAGGCAGGAGAATGGCGTGAACCTGGGAGGCAGAGCTTGCAGTGAGCCGAGATCATGCCATGGCACTCCAGCCTGGGCGACAGAGTGAGACTCCGTCTCAAACATAATCATAATCATCATCATCATCCATACATATCAATAAATTTAAAAGTATTCAACTGACACAAAATGTTTTCTCTGATCACAATGGAATCAAATTAGAAGTCAGTAACAGAAATATTTCTGGAAAATTCCCCAACTATGTAGGAATTAAGCAAGAATAGGAAAAAAAGAGACTAAAGATGAATAAAACATAAAAATAAAGTATTTTGAAGTACATGAAATTGAGAACAAAACATATCAAAATTTGTGGAATTCAAGTAAAGTAGTACCTAAAAGGAAATTCATGGAATTAAATGCCTTAAATTAGAAAAATAAAGGTATCAAGACAGTTACCTGAGCTTAAGAAGCTAGACAAAAAGAGAAAGTTAAAAGCAAAATATGAAGAAAGGAAATAAGGATATTCAAAGTTTAAATTAATGAAATAGAACACAAAAAATAATGGATAAAAAGACAAAACCACATTGATAAACCTTTAGCCCAACTGATCAGGAAAAAAAGAGAAGAGCCAAAATACCAATATTAAGCATGAGAGAGGTGACATCACTACAATCCACAGATAAGGAATTAAGAAAATATTATCTACAACTTTATACCTGTAAATTCAACAGCTTAGATAAAACATACGAATTCCTCAAAAGACACAAACTGCCTAATACCTCATAAAAAGAAGTAGATAGTTAAGTTGAATAGCCCTGTATCTATTAAAGCAATTAAATTTTTAATTAAAAACCCCCTCACAAAGACAACTCCAGGCCCAGGTGACTTCACTAATGAATTCTTATGAGCATTTTAAAAAGAAACGTATCTATTCCACCCAAACTCTTCCAGAAAATTGAAGGCCAGGAAGTACTTCCCAGCTCGTTCTGTAAAACCAGCATTATCCTGCTAGAAGAACGAAAGACATTACAAGAAAACAAAATTATCTGTCAGTATTCCTCTCAGACATGCATGTAAATACTCTTAAAATTGAGCAAACTGAATCCAATGATATATAAAAAAGATAATACACCACGACCCAACGAGGATTGTCTCCGGAATGCAAAATTTTTTAACCTCTTTAAATCAATCAAAATAATTCCCTGTATTAGTAAACTGTGAGGAAAAAATATTTGTGCCCAACCCCCCCCCCCCCCAACCAACCATATTCAAACCTCAAAGTTTGCCTGAGGACAGTGTTACAAAGTGATTATCCATTTTTGTGAAATTTGAATATTTGAAATTTACTCTAAGAATATTTCATACAAAAAAATAAAGAAATAAGAAATAATAAAAATAATAATATTGCATATAAACCAACAGTCACAATCTCCCATATGATTTAACTTTGGTTTCTGTTCAAACTACACCTTATCCAACTAACTAGGTCACAGCAACCTACCTAATTATTCCCTCAGATTGAATGAGAATTACCTTGCCTTAAATTGACATGACTCTATGATTATGCCTGAAGAACAGAGAAATTAACAAAGACTATTTTCATATCTCAATAATCAAGAATCAATCCAACTCTGATGGTACATGCAATGGGTTCTGAAAATAAATAAGAATTTCTAAAAATTTTTTGCCAATATAACTTCAAGTTTCCCCAAATTATACTAAAAGCACCCAAGAACCCACTTTCTTTGGATATTAATTTGACAAAAGCAAATAGATAGTTCATAGTGAAAGCATAACTTAAGAAATATATCTGAACACTTGTACTCCCAAGAATTTTTGTCCTTCTAAGATAATGTAATTAAAGGCGTTCATATTTTTATTGTGTTGAAGGTTAGCCATGGCTCTGATGATCACTGAAATGTGAATGTTCCTGACAAAGAAATCACAATACAATCATTTGCCCAAGTGAAATATGTCACAATCATCTAAATACTAGTAAATAAATGACAAGCAAAGCCAAGAGAATAGAAACTTGTTCCTAGAATCTTGGGTAGTCTTCATTCTTTCTCCCTAATTGACTTAACCAGTATGATGGTTAATATTGAATGTGAACTTGACTGGATTGAAGGATGCAAGGTATTGATCCTGGGTGTGTCTGTGAGGGTGTTACCAAGGGAGATTAACATTTGAGTCAGTGGGCTTGGAGGGGCACACCCACCCTTAATATGGATATGCACCATCTCATCAGCTGCCAGCATGGCTAGATTATAAAGCAGGCAGAAAACGTGAAAAGATTAGACTGGTTTAGCATCCCAGCCTACATCTTTCTCCCATGCTGGATGCTTCCTGCCTTCGAACATCAAACTCCAAGTTCTTCAGCTTTGGGACTTGCACTGGCTTCCTTGCTCTTCAGCTTGCCAATGGCCTATTGTGAGACCTTGTGATCGTGTGAGTTAATACTCATTAATAAACTCCCTTTATATTTATATCTATCCTATTATCTCTGTCCTTCTAGAAAGCCCTAATACAACCAGTATTGACCAAAAAGGCTCCATACTTCTGATCCCCCAGCTTCTTTGCTGACTGTGGCCTGATTATTCTCAGTAGAAGACTGCAGCCCCAAATCTCATAGAAGACCACTTCCTCACAAGAGTGGTGGGAGATGGCAGAATGGAAAAGAGCTGATAATGCCATTTCCCAATCATTTCTTTTCTCTTATTCTGCATCACCATCCTAAGACCTCTAGTAAAACATCCTTGGAGAGCTGTTGCAACTTCTAGAAGAGTTTAAGTGACTCTCTGTCCCCTCTTCAGGTTAGGCAAGCAGCTTTCTCATTCCTCCAGCAAACTTTTTTGAGAAGCTACTCTTTGCCAGAATACAAAGTGCCTATACTTCAGAAGCTCATATAAGGCTGTAAAGAGAAATGATCAGCATTAGACTAAATTTTATCTTTTTATTAAAATTCCTCTTCCCTTTTCTCTCTCACATATATACATGTTCATTTGTTTCTTTTGGGAGAGAGGGGAATAGATAAGGAACTTCATGCTCCCCCTATAAATAGGATTTATTGCTTTCAATGCAAAGGAGCCATTCTAAGGTATTTGTGGGAAGTTGCTATTGGCAGTTTCTGTTGCATACAAATTAGAAGAATGAGAACTTTCTTAAAGTTTCAGCATTTTCATGAATCTAACACAGTAACAACATGGAAAAAATACCAAGTTATACACAAATAAAGATGAAAATTCTTGAATTATGGATTCCTGAGACAGGTCATAATATATATTCACCTGCTGTGGCAGATTTATATGAGCTCATGAGAGCCAATTACTAAATTTTCAGAAATTGTGAAAGCCAGCAGTTAAATCTTTGATACCTTGAAATCAGTCAGAGGACATATTTACATGGAACTCAGCAAATGCTACAAATCAGGCTTTTTGTTTTTATTTACCTATTTTTGGTGAGGTGATTGTTAAATACTTACCAGCACACCTGGATGGAGGATGAGACTAGAACAGTCAAGGCCCAATCCTGCCAGGTAATGAGTACAAGAGATCCTTACTTTCAGCCCCGAGTTAACTTCAAGCTACAGTTTTGCAAATTTGTAATATTTACTAAATCTGTTAGTTACCAAAAAGATTGGTAACCTGACATGCTAAATTTCAAAAAAAAAAAAAAGTAACTCTAACAAAATGACAAAATACATTATATAAGAAGAACTCTAGCAGTTAGGTTGTAAACATGATGCAGGCTTTTACTTCAAATTTCTGAAATCCTCTTCCAAAAGTCATATTCCCTAGAACTATCCAAATCACCAGTCCTCAGTTCTGACTTCCAAATTTAGACAAAGTCTAACTTCTGCAGGTGCTGTTTATTGAGTGTTTGGCTGCAGATTCATCATCTGTAAATATTTCAAGAGATTCTGAAAGCACAGTATGCTTCAAAACAACCACCTGGACAAAACTGAACCTTTGCAGCGCCTAAAAGCAAGTAGGGAATAAATATAAAAGAAACAAAACAGTCTCCCTCTTTTTAATTGGAAATCTATACTAAGGATTGGGAATATACTTAGGTAGATTAAGAACATGAAGTGAAATTGAATTAATAAGATTAGGTAGCCCCGTTAAAATTGTGATTCCATGAAATTTTCTGAATCAGTTTTAGGATTCACAGTGTTTAAACTGCCAAATTTTGAACATTTACATTTAACAATTTAATGAAATAATCAGTAACATGAGCCATATCTTTATAGTATTTTCAAAATGAAATGTGGAGCATAGAGATGTTTTGAAAATAAAAATGAAAGCCTATCTATATTATAAGAAGTCAGTCTTTTTCCCCAAAAAGAGGCAATGCCTTTGTTTGAGGTTAAGATTCAACAAATAACAAATGGTGGTCAGCTTGACAACAGAAACTCGCAATACTAAAAATAAACATGCCTCAAGTTTTCAAATAATGGAGAATACGATCATAATGATAGACAAATTTACCTTAAATGGCAATGCAACCTGATGCAGAGCAACTAATTTTGTGCCTAGAGATCCTTTATTTCTCTTCTGTTTGCAGTAGAAGCAGAGATTACAATAAACCACATAGTTCAATGTGCTATTATTGGATGAATCTGTTTCATCCAAGGAGAGATCAAAGACTGATTAAATTTTTAACCATAACATCCTAAAGAAAACCACAATTTAAAACTTGAAAGAAGAAAGTTTCAATCTTCACTTGGGAATTTCCTCCCTCTATACAGATAAGTGATTGACAAAGCAGTTGTATACATCGACTTAAACACATTACACAAAAATTTACTGTTATAAAAATAATAATTTAGGTGTATAAATCTTTCAAATGCAGTGGTTTTTTCCATTTTATGATAAGTTAGTATTACTCTATGTCAAGAAGTGCACATATTAAAGAGATTAATAGGAATGTCAGCAAGATGATGGAATAGAAGGTCCTCTGCTTGTATCCCCTGTCCGCCTACAATAACAAGAATGTGACAGCCATCTGTAGACAAAGTGCCATTGTGAGAGCCTTGGTTGGAGACTGAGAACCCTGGTGGAGTCCAAGACCTAAGAAGGCTGTCTTCGGAACAGGTTTGCACTCACACGGCAGTGTCACTAACAATAATGCAGGCTACAGATGTGAAAAAACAGCCCCATCTCCTTGGATCAGATACAACTTCATTTGCCTTGGTCCTGTCACTAGAACCATCTGCCAAGGAATCTGAGAGAGGTCACACCCACATGAGTCTCAAATGATAGGCCCAAGAGCCCAGCAGCAGGCCATGAAATTGCCTTGTAACTTGGCTCTGGCTCCTCTTAGCTGTGGTCTGAAAGCAGTTGTGCCTTCCTTGGGACCCACCAGTAGTCAGGCTGGTCTGTGACTTGCCAACCTCAGTCCCATGCAGACCCTGAAAGAGCCCTATAACTAATTTCCAGTCCCTCTCAGCTACAGCCTAAAAGCAGGTCTACTCAGCGAGGGACCTTCTAGAGGTCATATCCACTCATGCCCCAGGAGACAGGCTTGCCAACCTTGGTCCCACAGTAGATCCTGAAACGAACTGGTAACTTGGCTCCAGCGCCTCTCAGCTGTAGTCTGAGCGCATTCATGCCCACTCAAGAACCTGATTGAACTCACACTCATCTGAGGTCCAATAAACAGGCTTGCCAACCTTGGTCCCACAACCAATCCTGAAACAGCCCTGTAACTTGGCTCTAGCCTCATTCTGCTTTGGTCCAGTGGCAATCCTGCAATAGCCATGTGACTCAGCTCCAACCCCACTCAATCAACTGTGATCCCAGAGACAATCGCAACAGCCTACATGTTTAACAGAAGAAGATCTTTACCTGCCAAAACCACTCTGCAAAGACTGAAAAATATGTTTGATACTTCAGATACACAGACACCAACACGAGGCTTCATGAATGACAAAGAATCGGGGAAACATACATCACCAAAGGAAACAAATAAAGCTCCAACCCCAAAGAAATTGAGATCTATAAATTGCCTGACAAGCAATTTAAAATAATTATTTTAAAGTAGCTCAATGAGATGCAAGCAAACACATATAATTAAACAATACCAGGAAAACAATGCATGAACAAAATAAAAATTTTAAGAACAAAATAGAAACCATAAATAAGAACCAAACAGAAATCCTAGTGCTGAAGTATACAATAAGAAAACTAAAAAATACAATAAAGAACTTCAAGAGCAAGCTCAATTTTGTAGAAGAAAGAATAGAGAAAGCAAAGTCAGATCATTAAAAATTAGTTGATTAGAGAAACGAAACGAAAAAAATAAAAATTAGTAAAGAAATCATAAGGGACAAATTGGGACATCATCAAACAAACAAATATACTAATTATGGGAATTTCAAAAGAAGAGAGACAGAAAATGGAGCAGAAAACTTATTTAAAGAAATAATGGCTTAGAACTTCTGAAATCTCAGGAGCGATATGAATATTCCGATTAATGAAACTCAAAAGATCTCAAGTAAGTTCAACGCAAAGAAAAATACACCAAAACACATAATTAGATTGTCAAAAGTCAAAGACAAAGTGAAACTCTTGAAGGCAGTAAGAGAAAAGAGACTCATCATATATAAGATAATCACCATAAGGATGTCAGGAGACTTCTCAGCACAAATCTTGTGGGCCAGGAAGGCGTGAGATGATATATTCAAAGTTCTGAAAGAGAATAAAAATCCAACCAAGAATACTACCAGCAAAGCTGTTCATCAGAAATGAAAGAGAGATAAAGACATTCCCAAACAAACAAAAGCTGAGGGAGTTCATCATCGCTGGATATGCCTTACAAGAAATGCTGAAGAGATGTCTTCACATAACATGGAAAGATGCTAAGTAACTGTATTAGTCAGGGTTCTCCTAGAGGGACAGAACTAATAGGAGACATTTATATATATAAGACATTTACATATATATATAAATATATATATAAAGGAGAGTTTATTAAGTATTAATTTACATGATCACAAGGTCCCAAAATAGGCTATCTCCAAACTGAGGAGCAAGGAGAGCCAGTCGGAGTCCCCAAACTGAAGAATTTGGAGTCTGGTGTTCAAGAGCAGTAAGTGTCAGCACGGGAGAAAGACGTAGACTGGGAGGCTAGGCCCATCTCTCCTTTTCATGTTTTTCTACCTGTTTTATATTTCCTGGCAGCTGATTAGATTGTGCCCACCAGATTAAGGGTGGGTCTGCCTTCCCCAGCCCACTGACTCAAATGTTAATCTCTTTTGGCAACACGCTCACAGACACATCCAGAATCAATATTTTGTATCCTTCAATCCAATCAAGTTGACCCTCAGTATTAACCATTATAGTAACAACATAAAAAGAATAAACACATGAAAAGATAAAACTCACTGGTAAGGGTAAATATATAGTCAAGTCCAGAATACTCTAATACTCTAATGCTAGTGTCTATATCACTTGTTAACTCTAGATTAAAAGTTAGAGGACAAAAGTATTAAAAATAATTATAGCTATAATAATTTGTTAATGGATATTCAATATAAAAATATTTAGGCCCGGCATGGTAGCTCACGCTTGTAATCCCACCACTTTGGGAGGCCGAGGTAGGTGGATTACCTGAGGTCAGGAGCTCGAGACCAGCCTGGCTAACATGATAAAACCCCATTTCTACTGAAAATATAAAAAATTAGCTGGGCATGGTGGTGCATGCCTGTAATCCCACCTACTTGGGAGGGTGAGGCAGGAGAATCACTTGAACCCAGGAGGCAGAGGTTGCAGTGAGCCAAGCTCACACCATTGCACTCCAGCTTGGGCAACAAGAGCGAAACTCCATCTCAAAAAATAATAATAATAAATAAATAAATATATATATATTTAAAGTGTGATATCAATCACATAAAATGTGAAGAAGGGAGAAGTAAGAGTATTGAGTCTTTTAATGCAATTGTAGTTACATTCTTATCACAATGTTATAACTATAATATGTTTTATGTAAGCTTCATGGCAACCATGAAGAAAAAGCCATGGCCAGGTGCAGTGGTTCATGCCTGTAATGCCAGTACTTTGGGAGGCCAAGGCAAGCAGATTGTTCGAGCCCAGAAGTTCAAGACCGGCCTGGGAAACATGGTGAAACCCCATCTCTACCAAAATTATGAAAATTATCCAGGTGTGGTGGTACGCACCTGTAGTTCCAGTTACTTGGGAGACTGAGGCTGGAGAATTGCTTGAATCTGGGAGGCAGAGGTTGCAGTGAGCCAAGATCACACCACTGCACTCTAACCTAGTTGACAGAGCGAGACCCTGTCTCAAAAGAAGGAAGGAAGGAAGGAAGGAAGGAAGGAAGGAAGGGAAACATAAACAGAATAACAGGCAGCATTTAGTAGGCAACTACTAATAGTACATGTATGTAATGTGTTAAATGGTAAGAGAAATAGTTGTAAAACAATGAAAACTAGTGCTGGATATCCTAAATACCTTGACTTGATCATTACGTATTGTATGCATGCAACAAAATATCACTTGTATCCTGCAAATATGTACAAATATTATGTATCAATTTTTAAAATATTTAAAACTGAAAACTGGGAATGCAAAAATATAGTATGACTACAAGTATATCTAAAAATTAAACATAATACATGTGCATAGAAAGAAGCACTGAAAGATAACATGCCTAAAGCATTAACAGTAGCTATTGAGTTACTAAGTATTATATGTTGTTCCTAAGTATTTATGCATATATATACATAAACAAATCCTAGCAAACAACAAATCCTAAGTATTTATGCATAAATACATACATACATACATATATGACTACAGGCTATTCATAATCAGAAAGCAATATATATTAAACTAAAAATTAATTTGGACTACAAATTTAAAAGTTTAAAACTTTTTAAAGTATAGATCTTCTGAAAATGCCTTAGCTACAGAAATAATATAGAAACTAATACTGTTTTATTTTTAGCTTATACCCTTGGGGTTTTCAGAAAAAACATTTATTGGTTTTATAGAGATCCAAGCTTATTCCTGTGGTAGGCAGAATTACAAGAATGGCCTCCAATGACCCTCATTCTTGCTTAATCTCCTTCCATTTTAGTGTAGGTAGAACTCATGAATACAATTAAATATCACTCCTGTCATTATATTACCTTACATGGCAAAAGGGGGATTAATCTGGTGGGCCCAATCGAATCATATCAGCCCTTTAAAAGTAAAGTGTTTTCTCCAGATGATGGCAGAAAGGAATTTTGAAAGTCTGAGAGTGAGACCGACTTGATGCACCGTTATGACTTTGAAGACGGAGAGGACCACGTGAGAAGGAATGCAGGTGGTCCCTAGGAACAGCAAGCAGCCATGGCTGACAGCCAGCAAGGAAATGAGGACCTCAGACCTGCAGCCACAAGGAACCAGTTCCTGCCAACAACCTGAATGAGCTTAGAAGCGAATTCTTTCCCAGAGCTCAGCCCATGGACACATTGATCTCAGTCATGTGAGACCCTGAGCAGAAGAGCCCATCCCCAGTTCTGACCCACAAAACAGTGAGATAACGAATCAGTGTTGTTTTCAGCTTCTAAGTTTATAGCAATTTGTTACACAGCAACATCCCTTCATACTGTTCTGTCACTAAGACTGAATCCAGGCAGGGTCATTTGGAGGTGCATTTCCTTCAATAAATTTAATCCCAAAAGAATAAAATTTCTGGCGCATATTTGCATTTGGAGACTTGAGGTCATTAACGTTTTATATGATTTTAGTTCGGTGTAGTCTGTGATTCCAAAAGGCAATAGAATATTATATGCTTAGTTTTTGCTTTGTTTTGCGTTTAATGTTGAGACCAAACAATTTCCCAGAGAGAATATTGCCCTCCCAATGTGCCAATCATGGTGAAAATAATTTCATAACCTGAAATTTGTTTTACAGCCAGTTTGGGGGGAAATAAACAAATACAATGAATAAGGCACAAGTGAATGTGCCTATCTTTTTAATGATAAAAAGAAATTGAGCATTCTTGAATTTCAGTAGTGAAATGGATTAATAGGAAAGAAAAATATTTCTGAAGACTCATTGTTACCCTTGTGGCATTTACTGTGGTCACCATTTTCTCCCAGTCATCCCTTGGAGCCATCCATATTAGGATATCAGATACCTAACCTGACACCCCTGAAGCTACGAACTAAATTAAAACTGAAATTTAATTGAAAAACTTTAGTGATTTTAGACTTCCTCTGGCTCCAGATCTTCTCACTGTTCTTTTTGGCCTTTTCAGATGGAAGCCTCTTTGGAGAAGAGCTGTGCTTTACACTGAGAGCATTATTCTTATATCTATGATTCTATTTCCTGACTTCTGTTGAGTTTTTTTTCCTAAATTCATTATGCAAAATAAAATCTGAATTTCCCTCCAACTCACTAAGCTTGTCACATGATCTGGACTAAATGATGTCTATTTCCTCCAACTATATTTGATGACTTAGATCTTTAATGTAAAGCTAGGATATAAACACATTTTTTCAAGAAGGTCAAGGGAGTAAGTAATGTTGCCTGTTATAATTTGACAAAAGTTCCTTTGAAGATCTCAGAGAACATTAAGGCAATACTGACTGGTCTTTGGTTGACCACAAGCATCCACAGGCTTCACATCATTTTTGGCCTATCTTTCCCCAGTGAGATGCTGCAGGCACAAAACACGGAACCAAGGAACTATGCTGAGCTAAGGCAGTGTTCCCTTTTCTTCCAGATACATTTCTTTCAAATATTCTATTATCACTAAAAGGGAGGCCAAAGGAACACATTTGTAGCTGTCTCCAAACCTAACTAAGGGTTGTAACAAATTTTCCACAGGCATTTTAATTGACCTTTCCACGAAATATAAGGGCGAGGTATCTATTACTTCCTTTCCTTTCATTTAGCAGTAAAATATGAGATAAGCAAGAGAGAAGGATGAGAAGCAATAAAAGACAGCAAAGAAACACAATCAGATTTTAATATGTGGAATTAGGTTGACTTGTAGTTTTATATTGCTAGGCTTTAAGAGAATTACCATATAATGATGGATACTTTGGGGAAATCACCGGGATATGAAATTAATTTCTTAGCCTAGAACTTTAATTTGGCACATGAAGAATTAATACATAACTAAAACCAAATATCCTTTATTAGCCATAATTCTTCCCAGCAAAAATTATTTTGTAGTCCCATCCAGCAACCCCCATCTCCACTCTGAGGTGCTGATTCACGACATGGTGTCATCACTTACCTCTATTTTTAAACTGAAAGAACTAACACAATTAAACCCAATTTCATTTGTTGCTCCTAACTACAGAATCAAGTCAAGAATTAAAAATAAGATTGGGAGATCCCTGCCCTACTAGACTTAATTAAGAATATTTTCACAAGGAAGTATTTTATACCAGGATAAAGAAGAAAAGATTTAAGGATACAATCACCAACTTGTAAAACTCACTTCAGTCTTTCAAGGATAACTTTTCCTACGCAGAATATACACTTTTACGCCTCCACGTTTCAGATCCAGCTGTTCCCTCATCCCCAGAACTCCTCATCCCCACATTTTTTTGTTAACTACATATCTCATTTTTTAAAGGCCAGTCCAGATGCTTCCTCCTTCCTAGGAATGTCCTATATCACCGCATGGCAGGTCATTCTTTCTAGTTCCCGCTCCTATCCTTCTGTCACTGGTCATGCACTAAGCCTAGGGATTGGAAAGAAGTAATTTGGGTATGATGCATTCATTAAGAGCTGATGGGCAGGTACTTTATATTATAAGCCAGAGAAGAAAGGCAGGTAAATGCTGCCTTAACATCGTAAAGCCAGGTCATTCCTGAGAAATATTAGGAAGAAATGTTTCAAATATTTTAATTAATATGAAAATATTAATAATCAATATTGAAAATGAATTTCTTATTTAAATGTGGAAGAAAATATCAAATATCTGATGGAGAGGTATCAATAATCAGGCTCTGGGAGGAAGCAGCTGCCAAACAGAGTAAAACTCCCTTATGATTTCCCTCCTGTCCTCAATGCTGACCCATTTATAGGATCCTCCTCACCTCTTTGCTCAGCAAGGCCAATAGAGCAAAGTGGAAGAAAAAGTCTGGCATCCATCAGACAATGGAAGCAGAGAAATCAACAAAATTAATGGAGAGAATATGTGGACTGAGATTCACATATATGAGAGGACGGAAGAGAAATTCATGAAACATCCCAAGATAGAATCAGGACAACAAAAGGGCACAGAGGACACCTACAGGGAATAAGTTAAAGAGAAAATAAAAAGGGGAAGAAAGAATTAGGGAACAGAGGAGTGTCTGTGTGGGACAGCCCTCCAAGGGTGGCAGCATCCAAGACAAGGAAGGTTAAATACCCTCACCATGGTCATCTCATTGGTCTCCTCCCTAAGAGTCACTGAGCAGCAAGGAGTATAAGTCATGGAAAAGGACTCCGCAAGACAACCAGGAAAACTAACTCCCCTACCCCTCCAAGCCTCACCCCCTGCCCAAAAAAGGGCTGCTCATGGTTTGCACTTCTATTTGACATTGGTGACATTTTACTATGCTTAAGTATTTACTTGTCTCTGTCTCCAAACTTATAGAATAAATCATGTTTCTCTTTTCCTCTGGTGTGAGACCCAGCCCTCTGCCCATTGTAGTTATTTGTAGTGAACACTGTGAATTGCTCACCAGTGTCCACTGCTTGCTTTTTTCATTCTAGTGGAACTCTGACTTTGTTCCGGTAACACTCTTTCCAACTCCAGTGGGACCATCCATTGGGTATAGGCCAGGCTTTAGGACTGAGTTTATTTTCGTCTTTTTAATGACTTATAAATTCATCAATGGTGTTAGCTTGGATACTCAGGCCCTAAATTACAAGTCTGGAGGTATTTAGCACTTCCTCTCCCTGAAATACAATTTAATTATTCCAGCTATAATGATTGCTCCCCAGACAAAAATGTTTGCTCATGATGGAGCTGAATAGTTACCAAGTCATGCACGTACCCACCTCCAAGTCTGACATGTTTCCTCATGTACTTGTCTCTTTGCCTCTTCCCTTTCTGTGCCCTGGTCTCTTTATCTTGAGGGTGTTCTCTTGTCCACCTCTCTCTGTCTTCTGCTGCTGTCTCCATTTTGTTATTCCTACTCCTCCATTCAATTTTCTTTTTTTGTTTCCTATTTCACCAGAATATTAAATGTAATTATTTATATATTTGTGTTAATAAAGCTTTAGCTAATATCTGGTTTTTCTTAAAGCAAGTGAGTGGAGCCTTTTAATCTCTTTTTTGAAAACTCAATAAAATTGCTTTCTTTTATTTAAAAACTTCTCAATTGATTTTTAGCCCAAGAGTCAGAAATACTCTATGGAAAAATAATTTCTTCAAAAGAAATATATCCCTTGGATTAATATCCACACTACATAAGGAACTCAAAAAACTCAACAGCAAAAAAAATCCAACTTTTAAAATGAGCAAAAGACCCTAATAAATATTTCTCAAGAAAAAAAAAGAAGACATACAGATGGTCAACCTGGTATATGAAAAAATGCTCAACATCGCTAATCATTAGGGAATTGCAAATCAAAACCCCAATGAGATATCATCTTACTCTAGTTAGAACGGCTATTACTAAAAAGACAAAGGATAACAAGTGTTGGCAAGCATGTGGAGAAAAGGGAACACTTACACACTGTCTGCAAGAATATAAATTAGTACAACCAATATGGAAAACAGTATAGAGGTTCCTCAAAAAGTTAAAAATTGAAATATCATATGATCCACCAATCTCACTACTGGGTATATATCTAAAGGAAATGATATTAGTATGTTGAAGAGACATCTGCACTCCCATGTTTATTGTACCACTTGTCACAATAGTCAAGATATAAAATCAGCATAACCATTCATCAACAGATGAATAAAGAAAATTTAGCATATATATACACAATGGAATACTAATCAGTCACAAAAAAGAATGAAATCCTCTCATTCACAACATGGATGAACCTGGAAGACAGTATGTTAAGTGAAATAAGCTAGGCACAGACAAATACTGCAGGATTTCAGCCACATGCAGAACCTAAAAAAAAATGATCTTACAGAAACAGAACAGTGGATACCATAGATTGGGAAAGGTAGAAAGAAGGGGGAAATGGGGAGAGGTTGATTGGTCAATGGGTACAAAGCTACAGCTAGATAGAATAAGTTCTGGTATCCCATTGCACCATGACTAGAGTTAACAATAATGTTTTGTATGTTTCTATATAGCTGGAAGAGAGGATTTTGAATGTTCTCACCACAAATAAATGATAAATGTTTGAGGTGATAGATATGTTGATTACCTTCATTTGATCATTACATAATGTACATGAAATCCATCAACCTTGGCATAAATGCCAGCAATTTTTCTGTTATTTTATATAGGTATATAGTATGTAAGAAAAGTTATCTAATGTATCTGCACTTATTCATTTTAAAAGATAAATACAGTGGTATAAACTGTACAATTATCCTTTAGCAACCTCTTTCCACTGGGATAATCAGGAAGTTCCTCATTTACAACTAGAAAGTAGGAGTCCTGGCCCCTGTCTGTGCACAGAAGATTTTAAAGAAGTCATGAGAGTTTTAGAATCTAGCCTAAGGGACACATTAAATTTCCATTGTTCCTAAAGTGGCCAAAACAATGTGCATTTTTAAACAACTTCCTGACTCAAAGGGCAGTTTTAAGGTGTAAAATCTGTAGACTAACGGCTCCTTTTCTGAGAGGACAAACCCCCTAGTTACAGATAACAAGTATACCCTCTCCTTGATGAAAATAAGGATATCTTTCAAAGTAACTAGATTGATTTTTTAATCAGTTTTGCAAATCAAAAATGACTCTTCCTATTCATTTAGGGATATGATGAAAACCTAGTAAAACCTCACACGTGACTCAGTTTAGCCAAAAGCCTAACTAAAAGATTTCTTCTTCCTTAGTCAGCTGCCACCAAATCATAACAATCAGGCCTGTGATGGTCGTCCCTGACCATACAGTACAAGTCGTGCCAAATAAGATTGAATAATAATGATAACTATTTATTGAATGACAAATGCTTTATATGAATTCTCTCTAATATGCACAATAATGGTGAAGGGCAGAAATTTCTGTCTCTATTTTATAAATGAGAGTAGAGAAACCTGAAAACATATACATTGTTCAAGTATAGAATGCCAAGAGGTGAGAGAGCTGGGAATTAAACCAAATGTCCTGAGTCCAAAATCCTGGTACCTCTTAAAGCCTCAGTCTCCTAACTTATCTATAAACTGTATTTAGATAAATAGGGTTATTATTAAAATTTAAGGAAATAAACTACCTAGAATGTTTAGCACAGGGTTGGCACATAGCAAGTATCAATAAATGTTAGCTGTAATTACCGCAAAGAGTCAAAATTAGCTTCACTCTAACTGGTACTTACTCATGTTATTTGGCTTTCTGGGAAAACACAGGATAATTCTCAGATGCCAATGAAGCCCTTTAGAGCCATTCCATTTTTATTACTGTTCTTCATATGACATTATTTCTAGCTCCCACACATTCCTATTTGGTGAGGGATAGACTGGAGGGATCACTATCCCATTGGGTTCAATTAGCTGTGGTCAACTCAAATCTTGTTCACATAAATAAATGTCAAGCCAGCTCAGTTCATAATATATATTTACAACTGATTTGGGGATTCAAATGCAAATATTTAAAAGCATGCTTGTTGAATATCACCTTGCTGTCCTGAACAGAGTAGATCACTAGGACCCTCAAATGATCCATGTGACTGACTATAGAAAACTTTTGTACATGTTAAATGCTCTCAAAGCCATAGAGGGCTGCTTTTGTCTAACAAAAGCCTCTTCAACTATTATTAGATTCTGTATAATCCACTCCCATGGAGTCTATATATGGTCACTCCAATTCACACAGAAAAGAATTCCAAATCCTATTACTGGGTATATACCCAAAGGATTATAAATCATTCTACTATAAGGACACATGCACACATATGTTTACTGCAGCACTATTTACAGTAGCAAAGACTTGGAACCAACCCAAATGTCCATCAATGACAGACTGGATAAGGAAAATGTGGCACGTATACACCGTGGAATAGTATGCAACCATAAAAAAGGATGAGTTTATGTTCTTTGCAGAGACATGGATGAAGCTGGAAACCACCATTCTCAGCAAAATATCACAAGGACAGAAAACCAAACACTGCATGTTCTCACTCATAAGTAGGAGTTGAACAATGGGAACACTTGGAAATAGGGAGGGAAACATCACACACCGGGTCCTGTTGGGGAGTGGGGGGCTAGGGGAGAGAGAGTGTTAGGAGAAACACCTAATGTAAATGACGAGTTGATGGGTGCAGCAAACCACCATGGCATGCATATATCTACGTAACAAACCTGCACATTGTGCACATGTACCCTAGAACTTAAAGTATAATAATAAATAGATATACATGAAAAAAACCCTAAGATTTATCCAGGAAAAAAAATGTAAAAATACAAATTATTGATATCAGGAATGAAAAAGGAGCAGCATTATAGATCCTACAGACATGAAAAATATATAGATGACAATGTTCAAAACCTTCAGGACATGAAATTTGAGAATTTGGAAGAGAGAAAAATTTCTCCAAAAATACAATTCATTAAAACTGTCAGAAGAAAGAGAAAATCTGAATAATGTGATATTCGTCAAAAATAGTGAATCCATTATTTTAACTTTCTCACACTCACATAAACCTAGACCCAAACAGTTTTACCAGCGAATTTTTCCAAACATTTAAGGAGAAAAACATCAATTTAGCAAAACTTCTTCCGAAGAATAGAAAAATAATGAACCCTTTTTAATTATTTTTGGAAGTCAACAAAACGTTAATTCAAAATTTGAAAAGAAGAAAAATAGCAGATCTAAATATTTTGAGAAGAAATGTAGATCATTGTAAACTAAGAAAAAGACTTCTTAAAGAAGAGAGAAAAAGCACTAAAGCATAAAAGAAAGTATTTATGTATCAGAGTATATAAAAATTGAGACTTTCTATTCATGAACAAAATACCATTAAGAGTGAAAACCAACCCAGACTGAGATATTCATATAACTCATGACACAAGACTCATATTCAGAGTTAAAGAGCTACAAGTTAATAAATAAAAGTCAGACAATCCAGTAGACAAAATTGGCAGAAAACTTGAACAGCCACTTCACAAATGAGGCTATCCACCTGGCCTGTGAGCACGCGACGAGGTTCTCAATATCATTAGTCACAGAGTAATGCAAATTAAAATCACAATTAGAAAACACTCATGAGAAACTTAAAAAAGAGAATGAGCTTAGAACACTCACAAAATACTAAGAAGAGAAAATACATTGGGATTGTTGAAGATGTAGAAGCAACCAGAACTCTGTGGGTGGGAGTTAGTACACCTATATCATATATATTACCTATGACCCGAAATTCTACTGCTAGATACATATCCAACTGTATACAGTGCACACGATGTTCACCAAAAGACATGCAATAGAATACGTGCAAAACATCTTTAGTAACAGGTAGATATCCACCAGCAATAAAATTAATAAATAGGTAGTCATATATCCTTCCATTGCAATACAAAATGGCAATAGGAATGAATGAACAATCTACAAATACACTCAACAATATGAATGAGTCACACAAACAAAGTGTTGAGCAAAAGAAGCCAGATGCCAAAGAGTATATGCAGTAACTCTATCTATATAAAGTATAAAAATGTTAAAATAATCCATACTGTTAAAATCAAGATGGTAGCTACCCTTGGGGAAGTGATGAACAATGACTGGAATGGGATGCATGGTGCTGGTGATGTTCTCTCTGGATGCTGGTTATACAGCTGTGTTCAGTTTGTAAAATTTTCTCAAGCTGTACACTTAGGATATGTGCATTTTTCTATATGTTATATCCAAGTAAAAGGTTAAAAAGTATCACTTGTGTATTTATAAAATATGATAAAGTCTATAAGTATTAGTATTAAAAATATTCACAAAACAAAGGGCATCATATAAACTTGTGATCATGGTTGCCATTAGAAAAAAAAGAACTGAGAAAACTAAGACAAGTTTGGAGGGGATTAATATATTTTTTAGCATAGACTTTTCCATATTACTTAAAATTTTAGCGTGTATTTGTAACACTCACTTTAAAGAAATTTTAAGCATATCAAAAATAAAATTGAATCAAGAATTGCTAAAGTAAATGCCACAAGGCCAATAAGCACATGAGAAGATCAAAATCATTAGTCTTCAGAGAAATGCAGTAAATTAAAACCAGAATGAGATACACTACGCACTCACTAAAATAACTAAAATTCTGGAAATAACAAGTGTGGGCAAAGATGAAGCACAACTGAAACCTTCAAACATTGCTGATGGGAGCGTAACATGGTTCATATACTGAAAAACAGTTTGGTAGTTTCTTATAAAGATAAACACACACTTACCACATGGCCTTGTGACTTCATTCCTTGGCATTTACCTTAAAGAAAAGTAAATATATGTCCACACAAAGATTTACTCATAGTAGCTTCATTTGTGATAACTCAAAACTGGAAACAACTCAAATGCCCACCAGTAAGTGCATGGATAAACAAATTGTGGTATATCCATACAATGGAATACTACTCAGCAATAAAAAGGAACAGACTTCTGGTATATACTACAGCATGGGTGAATCTCAGAAACATTATGCTGAGCAAAGGAAGCCAATTCGAAATAAAATATACTTTCTGACTCTATAACAGACAAAACTAAGCTATAATGACAGATATAAGATCCCAGGTTATCTGAGGCTGGGTGTACAATGAGTTCACTGTAAAGGTGTAAGAGGGAACTTTCTGGAGTAAACAAAATCTGTATCTTGATTATGGTGATAGTTACATGAGTGCATACAATTGTCAAATTCATTGTACTGTACACTTAAGACAAATATATTTCATTGCATGTAAATTATGCTCAATAAAACTGACTTTTAAAAGGAAACACTATCAAAATGATGCCCAATATATAATATTTGAAGAACTTACAAAAATTGATTTAAAAAAAAAAACGGGACTGAAACAAAAAAGAGAGACAAAGAACATGAACAGAAACAAGTCACAAAATGGACCACAGAAATTAACAAACATAAAAACCCATGCAACCTTATTGGTAACCCCAGAAATATAAAATCAAATGACAAAATATCTTTACCTATCAAAATAGTGAAAATAATTTTCATGATAACACCCCCTCCACCTCCCAGGTTTAAGTGATTCTCCCACCTCAGCCTCCCAAGTAGCTGGGATTACAGGCAGGCGCCACCACACCTGGCTAATTTTGTATTATTTTAGTAGAGACGGGTTTCTGCATGTTGATCAGGCTGATTTCAGACTCCTGACCTCAGGTGATCTGTGGTAGCAACATAATTGGCATGATTACTGAGAACATTCTAGTAACATGTATCTTTAAAATACCATATATTTTGTTTGTTTTTGTTTTTTAACTTTTATTTTAGGTTCGGGGGTACATGTGCAGGTTTGTTATGTAGGTAAATTGCATGTCATAGGGGATTGGTGTACAGATTATTTCACCACCCAGGTAATAAGCATGGTACCCAATAGGTAGTTTTTCTAGCCTCACCCTCCTCCCACTCTTTACTCTCAAGCAGGCCCCAGTGTCTGTTCCCTTCTTTGTGTCCATGTGCACTCAACGTTTAGCTCCCACTTATAAGTGAGGACATACAGTAAAATACCAGGTTTTTTGAGCTAGCAATTTCTCCTTTAAGAAGCTATCTTAAAGAAAAAAGTAAAAGATGCAGACAAATCTACATAGAAAGCCATAGAAAATATTTTAGAATTGCAAACAATTTCTGTGTCCGACAATTATCAACTATAGAGTGATCAAATAATGACACACCCATGACTATTTTGAAAAGGTTTTAATGGGATGGAGAGATACTGATTATAAATGTTATGTGAAAATAGCAGGATTCAGCTTGGTACACACAGTATGATTCTAAATATCTATTTCTCCTCAAGGAACTCCTCATCCAAATCAATTGGATAATCATCCAGCCCAAATCCATACATTTTTGTTAAAACTCAAGGCACAAGTGATTATTGAACTTTGTTGCATTTTACCCTGAAAACAATTTTGGACTAAGTCAAATAGTTATGGGCAATCATTTCTTGCAATTGAGAGGGTGGTAGGTGTGGCGAGCTGGTTGTCTTGCTACCCTCCTTCATAACTGTGTCACAGCTTCCTCTGGAATAGCAGGATGTGTATACTCAGTATTCTCAAAACAGTCAAAGTGGATAAAAAATGTAATCCACCATCCTCCAATTTAATTCTTTTCAAACACAGAATGCACTCACCTCAAATTAGTGGTCCTCTCTTCAGAGGACATGAGCCCTTACCGGAAAACTATGACAACTTAGAATAGCAAGCACTCAGATTCATGAAAAGCAAACCCATTCACTCCTTCTCTATAGAAACAATGGGAACAATTAAGGAAAAAATGTGTCAACCATCATGGGTATAACATTCTGAGAGCCCTAAATCACAGGAATACATAATGGATTTTTCGTACACCTGAATTTACCCATCACCCAGTTGCTTATCTTGGCAAGGCACATTTGTATTAGGTAGGACATGCTATGTTACTATTCCAGATAAAGAAATTAATTTAAGCACTGATAAGCCAAAAAGTATCCTTTTAAAGCAATGGGCTTGTTCTGACTATTCGAGTATCTTAACCACAAGGTGAAATTAGTGGAGAAAGGGAGACATTTACCCAACATTATGTACTTTTGTTGAAATAGAGAATAAGATTCAAATTAAAGGCCTAATTGATGTGGAAAAAGAGGTTTCCAAACAAAGAGACAGAATGTAGATTTTTAAATAAGGCTGCTGCCGTAACAAGTTGTTGGCATAGAGTTTTGATGTTGTGTCCTCAGTCTTGTGAATGATGCTAGAACATAACATTCTGAAGCACAGAGCACACAACCATCAGTGCGTGCACTCCTGGCCTGGTGGATCCGTCTTTGCCACAGCAATTAACTTGCTGTTCATGAGATAGCCTCCCCCATCAGACTGAGAGCATTTTGAGGCCAGAGGTTCTCATCATCATTGGATTCCAGTGCCTAATGCAAAGTAGGCATTCATATACCTGTATTGCTAAATCATGATTACATGAGTGACAGGAAATCTATGAGTGACAGATAATTCTAGCTCTAAATTGAAAAGGGCTTTGTGTAATCTTACCCAAATGAAGATCTGTTTTCAGTAGCTGGCTCTGTTTGTCCAAAGTGTCCTATCTGCCATTCTCCAGTCAGGTAAACAGGGCTGATTATGCGCATAGTGAGTCAGTTAGTTGTGCCAAATTCAGCCGTCAAAGATTGCAACCTAATTGATCAGATCAACATAGGTGTACATTTTAGAATCATTAAAATTGCTCTATATTAGTAAAGGAAGTTAGATACTTGTTGTGAAAATTCACCATTGAATATGGATTTTGAAGGTGTTTCTCCTTTAGTTCATGAGTTGTTTATGTCCAGGCAGACTCTTTTTTAACATTCAGAAGGTCCAGGACAAGACTATACATGCAGGTCCATATATCATGTGCAGAATACATACATGTCACAAATCAACCTGGCAAACTTAAATAAAATGCCTTCTATCCTCACACCTTAGCAAATATAACTACATGTCTTCGAAGGTCAGATCAAAATACTGAAGAATTCTCCAAGTCCCTGGAGTTTCTCAACAGGAGGTGGTGGTATAGTGAGAGTCAAGCCCTGACCCCCAAATAACCCATCAGTGTGCTTCCCAACATTCTCTTCCTACTCCTATCTCTATGTTCAAGGGTCCATGAACACAGGCCTGTGGCCTTCCCAGAATAAACATCCAAGCTCAGTCAACGCCTATCCACCCCGAGGGAAATAGCTGCTCCTTATCCATCCTTTGGACCTAGAAGCCCACAGATCAGTGACATCTGAGTGCAGGAGGACAGACTGGGAACAGCAGTGCAGGCTCTAGAAGCAGCTCAGGGCTGGGCTGGGAATTCCATGACCCCTCCTATCTGGGACATGGTTCCAGAAGTAGAAACCACAATTCCTTAGCCCTGTGAAAACCTTATCCCCTAGATAGGGATAAGGGCCAGAGGTGAACAAGAACAGGACCCAGAACAAGGGCCTCTCTTGCCAAGAACTAACTACTGGCCTATGTATAAAGAACCTCTCTATGACTGTGGTTTAGAGTTCATGTTCATACCACTGTGTAATCCAGTATCCTGTGAAGGCTGTTGGTGATGGTTATTAGGACAAGATTTTTTTAAACTACCGTAGGTCAATGATCAAGGAAATGTGTGATAAAAAGAAAAAATCATTGCATGTTTTTTAAAGCCATCTTCAATATCTGGAATTGTCCTAATGTTACATGGACCTTTTAAATATTCCATGTCCTGAAAAATGCGACAAAGCAACAGCTTTAAAGTTAAAAATGTAACTCTTACATTTAAAAGCTTACTCATTCTCCATTGCCTCATTTTACAGGATTTTCGAGGAAGAGCCAGCAATTTTCCGCAGCAATAACAATCCTGTGGCTAACCTATCCTTTTTTAAGAGTAATTTACATAATAAAAAGTGAAATATTTCCTATTTAAGATTATCAAATCCATGTTAAAAGAAAAGTAACAAGTATAACAAGAGTAAAATAGGAAAATAGATTCCAAGTCAGTTCATCCAAGAGTTGGGCAATTACAAGATGAGTATTATCATCTGTGGAACATCAGTTCAAAGACACCCCCTACTAGCGTGATGATTGCTTTTCAAACCAAGTGCCAATTTGCAATGCGTAACAGGACAGTGCCTTTACCTACATGGTAATTTTCCATGTTTCATTCTCACAATCCAAGCTGTTTTTAGTTCAATAAGTGCACAAAATAGAATGAACTCTTTTTAAACTCTACATTAAAAGAGGAAATTACACACAAGTAAGTGCACATGTCAGAAATGTAAAGCTCAGTGAATGTTCACAAACTATCCCAGATCAAGAAACAGAACATTATCAGCACCCATCAAGTCCCATCCTGAGCTCTCTCTTCTAATAACTAGTCCCGACAAGGGTAGTCACTATCCTGCCCTTTAACACCTAGATTTATTTTGTCTAGTCTTGCATCTTATGCAAGCGACAGTCTTCCATATTGTAGGTTTTTACTGTAAAGTGTGTGCATTCTCATTGCTGTGTAGTATTGCAGTGTATTAATACAACACAGTTGATTATCAAATCTACTGTTAATTGGCATTTGGGCAGTTTCTGCTTTCTGGCTGCAAGGAATAGTGCTGCTACAAACATCCTAGTATGTCTTTCAGTGAACATATGGACACACTTCTGTCGGGTATATAGCTAAGTGTGGAAATGCAGAGTCATAGGAATGCACATCTTCAAATCTTCAACTTGAGTAGGTAACACACCAATTTACAAAAAAGATTACCAAGTTATACTCCCACTGCAGTTCCCTCTCCTAATGCTTACCTCATAAAAATGATCAACACACATGTGCGTCTCCTGATGTGGTTGATAAAAGGATGAAGGGAATGATGGAGAGACACTATCAGATACAGGCAAAGATAAAATTTAGTCTATTCATGTAAAAGGGGAAAGGTATCAGCGCAGAGATGGCTATACAGAATAGGAGAAATGGTGCAGTCCTAGGTGGGGGAGGGTGAGGCAGGCAGGTTTCCATGACCATGAGTCCCCAGCGCAGTACCCAGTGGCCAATGATACAACTTGAGATTGTTCCAAGAAGTTCATCCACATACCCCATCGTCAGAGATTCTTGACACATTTCTGGGTCACAGCTATTCTGGAAGCTCTGGCTAATGCCTGTCTGCTCACTTTGGGCTAGTAGCTGGAAAGAATCTGAATCCTAACACATTCCTGAGTGTTTATTACTACGAGAATGGGGAAAATCAAGTCAATTTCTCAGTAAGAGGCTGCCTGGGGTATTTTCTTGGACTTCTCCAACAAGCTACAAACTCCTTAAGTATAGCATATGTGTTACTCATCTTTTATCCCAGGCATTAATGCACTAAATGGAACACAGTTAGGTGCTCAACAGATGCTTTTTAAACTGAACTGGGTAAAGCAATTATTATTACTTCCACTTTACAGATGAGCAGAGCTCCAGGCACTGAGTAAGCCCTCCCAAATATGGTAGCTACAACTAGATTTTACACCAAAGCAATGGTATTTCTACTCTGCTAGAGTATTTGACAACATGTCAGAAATCCACTTATCTGAATGACCCCAAGGAACAGAGTTAGGAAAAGAGATTTTACTTCAATATAAAGAAAACATTTCTAATATTTGAAGATGTCTAAATATCACTTGCTTCAGGAGTTACTACTTATAAAAGTGCCACTTCTAAAGTATCTCCTATGCTTACTCCACATAAGGCATTTATTGGATACAGTACAGCCACTGAGGGCACCAGGAAAAGCAGAAACAGTCATAGTCCATGTGTTCATCCAAGTGACATCAAATCTATAATCACAAAAATAAATGTAAAATTGTGACTGTGATAGAGGTGTATGGTCTAGGATATGCCAGAGGGGTGAGATGGAAGTGGGGGCTTAATCTCAACTACCAGTCTCCCTAAGGAAGTGATATTTAAGCCGACACTTAATGACTGGTTAAGAGTCATTAACCATTAACTAGGGGAAGATAAAGGAAAGACTGTTCTAAGCAAAGGCCCTTAACCCAGGGGAAGAGAGAGATGCTTGAGGAATGAAAAGAAGGCCAATGTGGCTAGAACAGAAGTCTAAGAGGAGAAATTTGGAACACCAGACCAAGCAGCTCACAAAGCATCCTGCAGACCTTACTAAGAATATTGGTCTGTCCTGCCAAAAATAAGTGTGAGTTTACTCAGAGTTAACGTCCTGACTTTCTCTAGAAATTTTTGTTAAGGAGCAATCCAAAACAAAGACAAAAATGAGGTTGGTGACGTGAACTGAGGAATTTTGGGATACTGGTGAGGACATCCTTGTTAAGGCTAAACATAGCATCAGGGCTGATAAGGAAACAAATTAAATCTAAAAGATCAGGTAATGAGGGGCAGACAAAACATCAACCGTCACAATAGGCAGAAATAATTCCATCAATAAGAATATGCAGGCCAGTCACAGTGGCTCACACTTGTAATTCCAGCACTTTCGGAGGCTTAAGGCAGAGGATTGCTTGAGGTCAGGAGTTCAAGACCACCCCAGCCAACAGAGTAAGATTGTCTCTATTAAAGAAAAAAAAAAAATCAAAGAATAAGCAGAGGTAGTTAAAATAGTAGGGAAATGATTACAATAATAGAAAATTTCAGACTTCAAGGTCCAAGCTTCAGAATAGTTTTTGTTTTGAAAAGCTTACAGTGGATATGAAGGTGACAAGAGATAAGAACATCAAGAAAATATGAAGCCATGGTTTTAGAAGGGTTGGCTATGTAGAAAACAGGGCCGCTGAAGAGGACTGAGGCATGAAAGAGGACAACTTTCAGACAGATGCTGAAGTCACTGATTAACATGGTAAGAATATCTTCAAGATCAGGAGGTTTGAGTGGTAAGAATGGGGCAGGAAAAGAATATTTGAGAATTACCAAAAAGTATTTAAGATACTGATCAGACCTACTCAAACCAAATGTGAGCCCATTAATTCACAATGGCTAATAAATAACTTCTCCTAGAAGAATATTTTTTTAAACATTAAGACTCTGATTGTAGCCTGGGGAGCTTTATTTTCTTTATTCAATTTTTTAAGGTCATAGAAATCCAAGATCAACAAGTTCTTTATTTGTTTTTGGTTAGGGGAAGGATGTAAAATTCTAACTTTAGAAAAACACAGGGATTGAATTCTGCAATCCTCCAGTGATGTCTCCACTCCGGATGCTTTAGGAAGAACCCTTTCCCTGATGCGCTGTGCAGGCTGCAACAACTTTTACATCAGGAGGATCTTGATTTTGTTCTCAAATGCCCTGCAATTTTATTAAGAGTGAGGAAAGAGATGGAAGCTAAAAAGCTACCTAAAATCAGACCATTGTAAGATCATTTGACAGTTTGAAAAGTCAAAATTCACAATTTTTTTAAAAATTAGAAGTGGTAAGGAAGGAGATTTTTAGAAAATAATCATCCACTTACATGCTTTCTTGACCAGAGAAAAAGGGCAGGTGTAGGTAAGCCTAAAACATAAGCCTTTAATGGAAGATACAAGGCCTCTACCTTGTACATGGGCTGCCAAATAGATGATGATATGCCACATGACTTGAAAATTGTAAACTGACACATTCTAAAGCACGTCCGGGGAGCTGCTTGAAATTCAGGAAGTGTCTGCTTCCAACCGGGCACATTTGTTCCTTGGCTCCAACTCCAAGTATTCCATATTTCCTCTGAGACCATGGCTTATAAATCAGATGAGATTGGTCATCTTGCAACAAAATGGATTTTTTAAATGTGATTTTGAAGAGATTGGAAAGTGTAATACAACAGGTTTTTCAGTCTTCAGTGCTGAGAAATGATTGTTTTATTGATGGCTCTATTGAGAATGTGATATTACTCTAGAAAGACATAGGCCTGTAATGTTTCCAGGAGCCATATCATTAGCTGTTTTATTCCAGGGCCTAAATGGTCAGATAGCAATTAGGTGCTTTACTCTAAAAGATAAAATAATGATGACTTAAGGGCTCCAGTCATTGCTTTTATTTCTGAGTTAATCGGGGTATTTTTGACAAATACACAAAGGAAAGCTTTAGTGAGGAGTTCCAGTGAAATCCGGATACTCCAGCCTAGGTACTTGGTTAATTTACAATATAGGTGGGTGGTTCACACTTCAAACCTCACTATTACTAAAGAGAAAAATCCAAGCAAAAGTTATTACATCCCAAAATGGTGCTATGTTCACATTCGTAGAGACATTATATACTGCCAGACTTCACAATGACGTATGCAATATAAGGAACAGTGTTAAGGTCAAAACCTTGATAAATTAATTCATTGCTGCCTTTCCAGATGTCCAAGCTCTAGAGGGCCTTATACTTTATTTTAACCCTCCACAGCAGTCCAGGGAATATCCATCCCCACCATGGCTCCTCACCCCCTGGCTTGCATTTAATGACAAAAATTCATGCAAACTGGCTGCTCTTACAGACTCATGAGGAGAGGGCTAAATCTGGAACCAGGTGGATGATGGCCGGTTAATTGGATCTTTCTTCGCCAAACACCAGGGGACAGCTGGTTTGCATTGTTGTTCTAATGAGCAATGCTGAAATCGAAGCTGAGCACATTAGTTGGAGCTCTTCTGGTGCTATGTACAGTCTTGGAAATCACACTTATCACTGCCAGAGGCTTTTATGATGAAAAGAATAAAGTTTCCATACTTTAAGGAAAAAAAAAAAAAAGCCTAACAGATATTGGAGGAAGGCAGCAGTATTTCTTTGTTCCCCCATTCCAGTCCTCACATTCCTAAAAAGTCATTTCTTCTGTTCCATAGTCCCTTATATGGACACATATGTCTGATGGGATTGCATGTGTTGCAAGTCACATGTACACACACCTCGCTGGGTAATGCCCCATGAGAGGGGACAGTATGAGCTCCCAGTAGAAGAGGCAATATGAGTTTAAGCTTGTAGTCTGGGTAGCCAGAGCCAAAGGCCAAAATTCATTTGAAAAGATAAGAATTAAGCACAACTATGAAGTAGCTTTTAAATCATACTCCTTAAGAGACAGGGCATGCAGTATTATAACACCTTTCTTAAATATTTCAGAATGAGAAAAGGGGCGATTACTTGGAATATTCCCACTGTAAGTGTAAGATCTAGGAAGTGTTAGTAAATTGATTAATCAGAGCACTAGAATCACAGGACCCTCTACTCTTTCAATAATCAGGTCTCTAAGGCCACTCGCTGGTTACATGGATAAAGCCCTGTGTCGTGAAGCTGTCAAACGTTCAGCCTTCAGCCAAGACTGCTGAAGCCACTGTAATTGGGTCTGTTTTCATTTTAATTTTTCAGAAAGACATGTCTTTGTTTTCAGTATGAAATACTGAAATGGTTCCAAATGGTGTCAAGCTATAAAAGGTTTAATAAAGTGCCTAAGCTTTGAATGCTTTTCTTTTTCCCTTCAGGACAGGCAGGAGGCATACAAAGAATGATGAAGGTTAAGGAACTATAAAAACTGATCAAACTGAAAAGTTTTCTGGCAATAAATTTTATCATTTCTCTGGCTCTCATTTTGTTTTCACAAATTTCCTTTTGGTTTCCTCTTTATTCTGTAATTTAAGATCTTAACATTTTCGCTGAGAGCATATATAAGTCTCCCTCTTCACTACCTAGAGGAATGAGGTGTTACTCAGCATTAAAATGCGTCATGCTGAAACCATTCCCTTACAAGAGACTCATCTAAATGATAATGAGCATGAAAAATTGATTATATCCTAGGTTGAACTGGTCTTTGTATTTTTCATCTGGCAAATCTAATAGTGCTAGAATAGGTCTGAAAACATAAACAAGCCAGCAGTTCAATTAATAGAATAGTGAGAGCACATCTACAGGATGATACCTATATTAGAAAAAAAAAAAAAAAAAAAAAAAAACCTCCCAAATAATAGTGATTCATATAGTAATTTCAACAGAAAAAGGCCACTATGAATTTTTAACTTGCTATTTAAACTTGTGCATGGACTATTTTCTTCAGACTCTCTAGTCGAAAGCAGAAGATGGAGTATAAAAAGTTTTCAGGCATAGCAAAATATGAATTGCAATTACCCAATCTTCTAATAAACAGATAACCTGATAAAAAAAATTAGATGAGAACAGTAGTGCCTATATGAGACTCTGTGTGGAGTCTTTCTGGATCTTATCTCCTTTTAATTTTCTATCTTTACTTTTTTGCCCTTTAAAAAATGTACCCCCTTCAAGATTTCTACTTTCCCCTCTCTATGATACTTTCCGAACTATGGTTTTAGTCTCAATCTCTCTCCAGATTTACAAATCTACATGCCCATAGGAAGTCTCCACCTATTTTGTATACTACAAAGACAGGCTCCAATTTAGCATCCACAAACCATCTCCTTCTGATCTCCTTATTTCTGTTAATGACGCCCCTTCTTTTTATATCAGTCTGTGGTTTTCTCTATCATAACATGTTCTATTTGTGATTTTCTGCCTAACCTCCAAGCATACCTCTGAACTATCTTCAGGGTAAAGAATGTTTTATCTACACCCCTAGAAATTACTTTCCTATATCCCTAAGGATTATTACTTAATAATATAGAATGATGGATGAATATATAGATTAATTATCTCATGGCACTTATTTCTTACTACAACTATAGGGCTGGCACTTTCAAGTTCAAAAATGAATATGAAAATTCATATTGGTATTGGTATTGTTATGAACAAATGAATAGCAATTGGTAAAATTTGAATCTGGACTAATAATTGAAAATTGTATTATCTTAATGTCAATTAACCTCACTAAATTTTATTACAGTTATGTGTTAGAATGATACGTGGTTATACTGTCACAATATCCTTGTTCTTAGAAACTGTGTCCTAAAGTATTTAGGAGTGAAAATATTAAGAAAGCTAGAAGTCACACGGTAGTTGTCATTATTGTTGATATTGGAAATAGTGACTTTATTTTTAAAATTAAACTGCTAAATGTGCTAAATTCAGATCTCATAGGATCCAGTCTTGTGCTAAACCAGGACAATTCTGGAACCTCATTAAACCTCTTACTCCTAAAGGAGTTCTGTCATGCCTAATCTCATATCATTCTAATATAATAAATACCTGGCAATCCCAGAACAGAAATAATCAGAAATTCAGCGGGCATTTGAGTGGTTAAATGCAATAATAAAACAAAAGTCTGCTTACACAGTCTACACCACATCATACATTTTTATTAAGCAAATGCCTGTTTTACCTACCAGGACTTTGGTCACATCTATTAAGAAATGTTAAAACCTGTAAGTTGATAAATTCAACTTCAAAAAATCATGACCTGGACCTGTAAATTCCATTAAAGATTTTTTAAAAATCTACAGACAAGAACAACTTTGCTCCTTCAAATGGGTTTCAGATATTCTCCTCTCAAATCTCTACCATGTATCACCTGAGAACTTGGAAAGAAATGTATATCCTGAGCTTTCATCTCTTCTAGGAGAGAGATGCAAAAGCAAAGACAGAGAAAAGAAGACAGAAACAGAGAAACAGATACAGAAAGAGGTAGAGACAGAAGCAGAAAGAAAAGGAGACAAGAAGAGAGAAAGATAGACACACAGAGACAGAGAGAATAACAGAGAAAGGCACAGGCAGAGAGACAGGAACAAAGACAGAGACATATGCCCCACCCCATGGCCTCAAAAGCTTCCAGCACTAAAAGGAACCTTAATGGCCACTCTCCCAGAAGTGTTTCAGACTACATCACAGAAATTCCTAGGATTCTTGGCAGACCTGAAGTACCATTTTCAGAACAGAAGTTTAACTTGACCACTCCTTCCACCAGAGCTGCCCTCTGCTTATATATCGGGGCTTATATTTATTATCCGCTTATATATTGGGGCTCTGAGTACTATTTCATTCAATGAAATAGGTTCAATCCCATCATGATGCATATGACAAAACTGAGACCAGAAAGGTTCAGTGACTTGTGGAGGATCACACAGCATCAGAGTGAAGACTGAAACCCAGCTAACAGAGCCTCAACCTTTCAGTGCCCGTTGTACATCTGCAGTGAGTCCATTGCAAACCTCACTGTACATGTAAGTGATGAGCTTAATTCAAATACAGATTCTTGTGCGTCAGTCCAGGCAATTCTAATTCAGTGGGTCTGAGATGGAGCCTGAAAATCTTTTACCTAGTGTCCTGGGTGATTCTGATTCAGCCAGTCACAGGCCAACATTTAGGAACCACTGTGGCCTCTATTCATGCATGCATTAAATCTTGCAACAAATGCAATCTATATTTAATCAATGCTGTGCACAGGGCTCAGCATCCTGCTACCAGGTTCCTGCTATCAGCTGGTTCAGGAGTTTAGAAGGCTTAAAAGTTAATTTAGCACCAACGAGAGAAGTAATTTATAGCCTGAGTGTATGTGTATTTGCTCCCTAGGGACGGCTCTCAGAGGCTGGGGAACCAACACATCCGCCTTGGCCCTAAGGCCTCTTCCAGATGGCTCCTAAATGAGCCGGAGGAGTCAGCAGCAGCTTTTCAGAATCCTCCTTACCCATCCAAATGGTCTAAGCAAAATGAGAACTTTTAAGGAATCTTAGAAATAAGAAACAACCTTCCTGGGTGCAGGAGACAAAAAGGGGCACCAGCTACCTCCATCTGCTTCTCACTGTTCCATGGCAGAAGCTCTCAGGGAGACATGTAGCTGGTCATACATGCAAGGTGGACATGCCCTGCTGGAGATGCCAAACCAGCAGCATGGTCCCTGGTGTGAAGGAAACTGTAGGCAGATGCCCCCGCAGCTGCTCCACCTCACAGCAGGAGCCTTCACCTGATGGTATATCTTCCACTGAGTAAACATTACTATTGATCACAAATATCAGGGTCCACTCCCATTCCTAGGATGAGACTACTCCTCCCAGCTTCTTTGCCGTTAGGCAGAGTCAGGTGACTAATCCTGGTCAATGAACTCTAAGTCGAGGTACCATTGTAACTTCTAGGCAAAGTGGTAAAAAACTCAGGCACAAGCCTCCAGCTCTTCCTTCCCCGGGCGCTGTGGACTGGAACCCACATACCAAGATAACAAAGATGTTAAAAAGAAGATGGGATTCCTAGATCACTGCTTGGAAGGGAGTTGCTCTGTAGAGCATCAGGACCTGAAAAATACCACGTAGGATCAAGAAATAATTATTCAGTGCAACAAGTCATTGAGGTCGCAATGTTAATTTAGCCTCTCCTGACTCAGCTCCTCCTCTCCCACACCTACCACTTCCTATTCCTATTAGGACAGGGATTGCTGCCTACCCAGGCATCTCACCACATCTGTTATAACAGAAATAAGGGCTTCACTCTCACTAATCAGCTTCCTGCAAAACCCTCTGAAAGAATTAGGGTCTGAAGTATTATTGGATCATCTGCTTTGTGGTATTATCTGCTGAGACATATTTTTAAAAATTATGAATGAATACCTGTTTCAGAATGTAGAAAACACAGAGGTCCCTGTAAAGACCCAATATTAACATTCTGGTTTAGGGTCAAATCCAAGACTGATTTTTTTTTTTTTTTTTGAAACAAGACCTTGCTCTGCCACCCAGGCTGGAGTGCAGTGGCATGAACATGGCTCACTGTAGCCTCAACCTTCCAGGCTCAAGCAATCCTCCCACCACAGCCTTCTGAGTAGCTGAGACTACAGGTGCATGCCACCATGCGCAGCTAATTTTTTTGTAGCGATGGGGTTTCAACTGTGTTGCCCACAATAGTCTCAAACTCCTGGACTGAAGCTTGTTTTAAAAACAAATACATGGTTCAAGGATCAGAGTAGAGCTCAGGGCTGCTCCACATCAACCCAGTTCCCCAGGTCAGTTTAAAATCCTTAATTTCACAGCAGATGTATGCAAAGAGAGGATCGAGACATTATTAAGTAACTCTCCTCTCCCTTCACAATGGTGATTAACAGAATTCCCCTGCACAAAGGGGAACTACCAAACAGACCCATGTCTGCTTTAGGAGTGGCCTTTCAGGACTCAGAAAATAGAGGTTAGATACGCTGATCTCCTTGCAAACTACACCAACAAGTTGACCTCCTGTGCAGCCTGGGGTGCGTGCTGCAACCAGCCCAGCCAGGCAGAACCGGTGTGGAAGGTGGTTAACACCTCTGCAGTCACTGTGTGGTTGTTTATGCAAAAGAAATGCAATTCATGCAAGAAAAATAGTCTCCAGATGAACTGAAGCAGAACTTCAAGCCCCTTGGTATTACCCTGACCTGGCAGAAGCTGCTGCAGCAGCAGAGCCCACATAGAGGTCGTCCAGGAGGTGAGAAGGACCTCAGTTAAGGTGGGCTTCCATGCAGCCATAATCAGAATGGTCTGGTATTATGTACAATGGATTAAGCTGCAAAGGATGAGAGCACTGTAACTGAACACTCCAATCACACGGTTTATTGACATGTAAATTCTTAACAAATATCGGTATTTTATCCCCATTCATGCTGCCCACAATTCCTATTTTTTTACCCTGTTTGGAAACATTTTTTACCCTTCTATGGCCAACCAATCTTACAGGAATAGGCATAGAATTGATCATACAAGTCCTTGGGCATCCAGGAATAGGTTCCTCCTACATCAAGGTTGGAGCATTGAGGCCGAAGCATCCAGGCAAAAAGACAGCATGCCTGGCTCCAGGTCTGTTTCTGAGTGGCAGCATCTTGTCCTCGCGAGTCTGTTTCTCAGTGAAGCAGGTAGAGCTGACTGAGGGCTTCCCTTTTGGTAGTCACTTTATGGGCATCCACCTATGTCTCCTTAGCTTGAAAGTTGGCGCACCCTAGCACATGATGTTGTCACGCCTCAGAACACCCCAACACAGTTGGTCTAATCAAATTTAGGCATTCCAGACATTTTGGCAGACATCCGAGCTTACGAACTCAATACAACATGTTCACATTACTCCCATAAATTGCATTCCTAATAACAGGAAACACATCGGGTTTTTAGCCACTCTCACCCACAGACAATGTTGACAACAGCCATGACTCTGAAAATGTTGCAGACTATTAATGGGGAACAAACCAGAGATTGGTTTTTCCCACCTAGTAACGTGATCTGCATTAGTAGAATCAGTTCCCAAATACCTATCAAAATCAGCTACACAGGAAAGAAGGCAGGAACTCAAAAACCACTGTGAGAGCCCAGTCATCACCCATGTGACTCCATGTCTCAAATCGAACTAGCTAGAGAAGATGATTTGGTGGGAAGGTCCATTATCATAAGACATTCAGCTTTCCAGAATCCAGCCTTCGGCCAAGCCAGTGCCAGCACAATTCCTGTCCCCAGGAACATCCCTCTTACTTCTCCCCTTCAAAGTATAATAACTTGAAGCTGGATACAATGACTGAAATTTCATATACTCCTATACAAAGATTCAGGGAGAAACTCCAGGGTCTTCTAAAATTTGAGATCCAGCATCCTATGACTGAAGCTCAATAGCACTTTGAACTCCTTTCCATGTCTTTAAGAAATACGTTCTGCACATAACTCTACCCAGAGTTAAATAGGCGTAATAAATCTGCTCTGATTTCTGCCGAGTCATGATGAAATTCAAATCTGAATCATGTGCTGAGGGATCACATATAACTGGAGTCTTCTGATTCCAAAGCCCCTTTGCCAGACTAACTCTGAAAACATCGTTTTAGTTGAATAATTATTTAAATGTGTGCTCATAGGAAATATTATCAAATTATAGTAAATGAACAAATGCAATTAAATAAAACTATGACTCCTCATAAGCACATAACGATCTGAGATGTTTGGCCCCAGGAAATGCAGTTAGAATGGACATTAATCTCTGTCCGCTGACTCAGGTGTGCACCATAGTCCAGGTTTTAATAAACAAACTTAATTTCTGGCTCAGTCCCCGTCCTGCAGCTTAGTGAGGATGCCCGTGTCTCCAGGGTCATGTCAAGGTCATCTGTCTTCATAAATTATTGCTGAGATCCCAGATTTACATGTTCTCTCAGATCCAGAAAATTCTTGTGACTTCTATGCTCTGCCAGAGGTAGGAAGATAAATGGAAGGCTAGAAACCCCATGCCTGAGGTCAAGCCCTCTACTACGCACCATGCAGCCATCTCTTTGAAATCCATCTGGCTGCCTTACCAGTTACCACCATGAAGATGGGCCTGGTTTTAGACCCACACGGCCCAGATGGGAGAATTGTGCCTTCCATCAGGCAGAAACTCATTGCTTCTTCCAAGTTAGTCTGATTCTTCCTCCAGACTTTCTCCTTTCCCTCCTATTGCCTCTGCAGACGACCTCATCCTCTTATAAACTTAGGTTTTTAACAACAGACATGATGATTTATCATAGGCTATTTTTGTGTTCAATAATCTAACTCAAAGAACAAAATAACCCTTGGTTTAGAAGCATAAAAACAAATCCAAATACACAGATCAGTCCCTAAATCTGTTGTAGTATATTTCCATAAATACTAGACTATTTTTAGAATCTGCCCACAGAGCACCAAGGAAGAAGAGTAAACCATCAGAAGTAAATTAGAAAAAAATAAAATGAACCTTGAATAACTGCACTGCATAGCCTATTTGATTCATTTCTCTTTACCAATTAGAGTCACTCAATTAAATCAGATGAATTTTCGCTTAATCCAGTGGATTCAAAACTCATTAAAACAATTGAACAACTTCCGTTAAGGTTTTTTTTTTTCTATTTATACACACCCCATCAGATTGGCTCACAACACCATGAGAAATTGTTGGCAGCCCCAAGTGAACTATATTGAAGTTACTCTCTTACTTCAGGCTCATTCAGCCTAGATTTTTTTGGCTTAAAGATAGTATTTCAAGTCTTCATAAATATGCATGTAAAAGAACTTTTAAAACTTAGACTTTTTTTTTTTTTTTTTTTTTTTTGGCCTTCCAGGAATTTTTGAAGTTACAGGTGTCTGGGCTAAGAAGAAATACAAAGTAGTCAATAAACACATCAAATTTACTAGGACTCAGAAGAATTATAAGATGAAATAACATTGAGATGTTCCACTCATTGGCTATGAAGCTGCCAATTTTTAAGTGCTACAAAAGTATTGGTGAGACTGAAGGGAACAAGGATAGGATCTTCTTAAGCTGTTGGTGGAGGAGCAACCCTTTTGGAGGACAAGCTAGCTATAGTTGATGAGAAGCACTGGCTGTTCTAACAGATGAACCCCTAATATCAGGAGCTTAACACAGTAAGTTATTTCTCAGTTACCTAGGGTCCAAGGGGGACAATCCTGATTGGTGGTAGGCGTCCCTCATCCTCTCATTGACAGAGAGGATGGTAGAGCCTGACTGACAGCCTCCACCACCTTGAGTGTGGCTTCCAGTGCTACCCCGTAATTCGGCACTCAACTGAGAGACCAGAGAAGAGGAAGGCCATTGAAAAGGCACACCTACATTTCAACAACCTTGTCCAGGAAGTGACACACTTACTGCTGTGAGTCCAATGGGTGAGAATCAGGCACACAGGCCCACTGAGGGGAGCTGGGAGCACCTGCTTCCTAGCAACAAATCTCCACTACAGATGAGAAGCATGACATTCTCCGCCAAAGTAGCAAAATAAATATGCAAACATACATACATACATGTCTTTTAAAATAGTTACATCCTTTAACCAAACAATTCCACTTTAAGACATGTATCTGAAGTAAATAGATATGTGGGCAAAGATACATACATATAAATACATATACTTATATATGCATAAAGGTGATATATGTTTTAATAGCACAAAGTAGAAAGAGCCTTTAAAAATTAAGCAGACTGATCAAATAAATTCAGGCATATTTATTTAATGGAATACTGCTGACAAAATAAGAATGATGCTATAAATGTTTGTTTATTGATTGTTATGAAATTTATAAGCCAGAATACATAAGATGATCCCATTTTAGAACAAAAAATCTTAATGAATATATAGATTGGTAACACACCATATAGAGACCAGATTATATAACTTTTAGCTTCTAAAATACGATCCTATCTATTAACTTAGAAACATTCCAGTTCTGAAGGGCTAACTCTGGCTAAAATAGTCTCAAGAACCTGACTGACAAACTGGAATGCTGATTTGTCATTTTGCAGTGAAACTATACCCCGTAACTCCAGGACATGCCTGTTTCTTTTCTCTGAAAACATCTTCACCCGGTTATCAAGAAACTAGGAAATCAAGCTTCTTTATCAAAGGTTACTTCATGAGCTCAGACCTCAAAAGAAAGGGAATTTGATGCTCTCGAGACATTTTTTTCTGGACTGGAGAATCAATGCCATTTCAAGCAGTCAACTGATATTGAATGCGCTACCACTTTATAATATGAGCTGTGCTAGACCCTGAGGACACAAGAGTGAACAGCACGAAATCTGCCATTTCAGAACTCAACAAGGAGCAAGGGAGGCACAGGTGTAAACAGCAATTGTGACCCGAGAGCAGAGCTTAGTGAGGGACACCCACAAGGTGCCAGGAGAAACACCCAGCTCTTTTTTGGGGATGAAGAAGGACTCACAGAGAAGACAGTATTTGAGTTAAATACCAAAGAATGAGAAAGACTTCCAAATACAAGCAAAATGAGGAGGGACCTTCCAGGCAAAAGGAAAAGCATATGCACCAGAGAAGTCAAAGATTGTGAACTCTGGAGAAATCCAAATAACATTCCCAAACTTAAACAATACAGTACATGCAAAACACCAAGACTGGTGCTTAGAACACAGAAGGCACTCAAATGTCAATCTCTTTTATCTTCCCCTTCTCAAACTGAAAGGATATAAAGCAGAATCGGGGGAAGAATTGAGTTTTGTAAAGCATCTACGTTTGGGGGCTCTTTTCAAGAAAAAGAATACAAAATTAGGTTCAAAGTCTGGGAAGCAGCCTATGCAAGTGAGGGGCTCCAAAGCTAAGCCTCACTAACTACTCTGCATACACCCCGAGCAGAATACAGAAGGAGAATATTGATGGTGGAGATGGAGGGTGAGCAGATGTAGTGGGAACACTGTGATGCACTGCCCAGGTCCCCCTTCAGGAATAATGAACTTACTTCCCTCCTCTTGGGTTGCTGCAAAGAGAATACCCTCAGCTAGTAGCCCCTACAGGGATTTGCTTTAGCTGAAGAAAGTAATTCACCTAAGGCACACACCGCCTTCCTGCAGCATCCTATGAGGTTGACACAGAAATCCAGAAAACTGTGGTATCATCGTGAATCCCCCACAGGAGCCAGTGATAAATGGAACCCTGACCCAGGTCCAGTTCATGGTGAGCACGGTTGGTTCACTGACCCACCTGGTGTCATTTCCTGGTCACCATTTCCTGTCGGATGCATCACTGCAACAGACACCCTTGCTAGTCGGCAGAGCCCCTACATTTGCTCCTTGGCCTGTGGATTGAGACTTAGGGCAGTGTGGAAGGCCAAGAGGTTACCTCTGAAACTGCAAGCTCCCACTACCACCAAGACAGAAAATCAAAAATAAGACTGTCTCCTCGGGATAATGGCAGAGATTCATGCTGTACCGAAAGAACTGAAAGATGAAGGGTGATGAGGATTACCACTTCATCAGCAGCAGCATTTAACTGACCGTTCTGGTTCCTGCAAAAACTACAAGTATCCCAAAAAAATTACATGGATTACCATAAATTCATCCAAGTAATAGCCTCAATTGCAGCTACTGCGCCACAAGTGAAATCTTTGCTAGAGCGGCTTCAGGCACATAAGGATGTGGCCATTAATCTGGCATTTTTTCCGTTCCTACTAGAAAAAAAGATCAGAAACAGTCTGCATTCAAACAGTCTGAAATGAAAAACAGTAAAAACTTACAGCCATGCTCCAGAATTACGTTAATTCTCCCACCCTCCCCTCTGCCATAGCATAAGCTAACAAACCTGACTGACTGGACTTCTGAGATGGCATGGCACTGACCCACTCTATTGATAACACTGTTCAAACCAGAGCAGATAACAAGATACAGCAGGTACACCGGAGGCCATGGTAAAACACATGAACTCTCAAGTATGGGAAATATGCCCTCCAATGACTCAGGAGCCCAACATGTCAGTAAAAATTTTACATGTTTAGTGGACTGGGGCAGACGAGGAAGGACGTCATCTCCAAAGTATGATAACAAATATGATAACTTGCATCTCCCTCATAAAGAAGAAGCGCATCAGGCATGATCAGCTACTCTGGGTTCTGAGGGCAGCATATTCCATACCTGGGAATATTGCTTCAACACATCTACCAAGTTTCCAACTTTTAGTGAAGGTCCAGAGCAGGAAGAGCTGTCAGCTTTTCACCGGGATTGGAGCAGGAAAGGGATATACAGAAGGTCTAGGCTGGAGGTCAAGCAATCTGTCTTTTGGGTCATATATTCCAGCAGATCCTATGGTAATAGATACCTCAGTGGTCAGCAAAGATGCCATGTGCATCTTATGGCCAGTATCGGTGGAAGAATCATAACACAGATCCATCGGGCTCTGGGGCATGCCACCTGTCACAGAATTAATTATGCACCTTTTGGAAAATGATTGTTAGCATGTTACTGAGCACTGGTGGAGATGGAGTGCCTGACCATGGGACACCAAGTGATCAGGCAGTCAGAACTGCCCCCTTGTGACCTGGATATGTCTGAATCATCAAGACATGGGTTGGACAGGTCCAGCAGTAATTCACTGTAACATGAAAATGGTACTTGTAGGATTAAACACAGTTGCACCAGAGAGCACGACCAAGCTGTACAAGCAAGTAGACCAGACCACAGGTCATCCACCACTGTTGCACCAGAGTCTGTCCCTCAGCACACGCCTGTGCTCACATGTGTAATTTCTTTTGATCAGCTGATAGGAGAAGAAAAAGCCTAGCTTGGTTCATAAATGGGTGAGTTCAATATATGGCTGAAAGACAAAAATGGACGGTGGCTGCACTACAACTTGCTCAGGAATTGCCTTGAAATACAGTGGCAAGGGAAGATCCTTCCACAAGCAGAGCTTTGGGTGCTGGACATGGTCAGCTACTTTGTAAGAAGAGAAGTGTCCCAAGGATAGACTATGCATGGACTCATGGACGATAGTAAATGGCTTGTTTGATTAGTCCGGAGCCTGGAAGAAGGAAGAGTGGAAGATCGGGAGGTCTAGGTAGAGACATGTGGATGGATATACAGGATGGGACAAAGTATGAAGGTCTTTACATCACATGTCTATGCCCATCAGAGGTAATTCACCACAGAAGAGGCACTAAATAACCAAATAGACGGAATGACTCAGCCAGCTTCCGTCAATAGCCACCCATGGCAGACATTATGGACACATGAAAAGAATGGCCATAGTGACAGGGATGGAGGCTATGCATGAGCTCAACAGAGTGAATTTTCACTTACCAAGAGTGATCTAGCTGCTGCAACTGCTGAATGTCTAACCTGCTAACAGCAGAAGCCAATGCTGAGCCCCCAGTCTGGCACCATCCATTAAGAGGCCAACCACCCAAACTTGATAAGCTAACTACATGGGACCCCTCCCTCCATAGAAGGAGCAGTTACTCATCCTCACAGGAATAGATATCTATTCTGGGTCTGGGGCTTGCCTTTCCAGTTCACTGGAAGAGTTGGTCATTTGAAAAAGCATGACACCTCTCTCCTCTTTCTTCCTCTCTCTCCATGTGACTCGCCAACTCCCCTTTCCCTTCCACCATGATTGGAAGCTTCCTGAGGTCCTCACCAGAGACAGATGCTGGTGCCATGCTTCGCATACAGCCTACAGAACTGTAAGCCAAATAAACGTCTTTTCTTTACAAATTACCCAGTCAGGTATTCTTTTATTGCAATGCAAATGGACTAAGACATGGCTCCCCAGTCCTCCACCAGGAACAAAGGACTCACTCTCACCTTCTGAGAGTGCTGAAGGCAGAAGCTCTCAGCTATCAGGCCCCCATGTGGACTACCTTGGCTGAAGAGAACTGCCTAACCTAAGGTCACACCCCCATCCTATCATGGCCAGCATCCAATAACTGATTGACATGGGAGTACAATGCCTGGGCTCTGGCCCAACTCAGGACAACTTCAAAGGGTCATCTCAGCTTTAGGTCTCCCCAGAGAGATGGCTGAGACCTCTATTGGAACTGTGTCTCATGGCTCGATTTCTCCCATCACCCAAGGATCCTGCCTTCCTTCTACAGATGTTGGTCACAAGGGCACTCCCTAATGAACCCTGAATGTTCATCTTCATCTCAGTGTCTGCTTCACAGGGAACCCAACCTATGATATGCACCAAAATATAGGCACCAGAGACACTTGTGTCTGTCAGATAAGTTCTCTCCCCAGAATGGTACTTGATTAATGCCAATTCATTTACGATCTAAATTACATGCATCATTATCTGTTAGTAGATAAGCAAATATATGATTCAACTGATCATAGTTTCTCCTCATTAGATATGAATATTGATGAGAAACAACTTACTATAAGAGGTCAGAATCCCATCTTCCAAGGTGGCCCCAGAAGTCCAGGGTTTGATTAGACTTTTTCTTTAAAAATGACTCACTACTAACCTCAGATAAAATCCCTGATTCATTCTTGTTTTGAAAGCAAGAAACTGCCAGAAAGATTAATTACACTTCCAGTGAGCTAGCCTTTTCCGTGACCAGGTTGTTCCCTGGTTTCAGCAGCAATACTCGAGGTCAGATCATTGCTTGTGATTTCTGGAAGTTCCTTGCTCTAAGACCGCCCACCTTGACTGTCCCAGGAAAACAAAAAGCACAGAAGAACTCTTGTCTATCTTCTCAATTCATTCTTTCCTGCCAGGTACGCTCCTATTACTTAGGCTGGTCAGCAGCTCATTTAGGTGCTCTGGAACCCTTTAATTTCTAGGGAAGAGCAAGCAAACTATTGTCTTTAACTCTTGTTTCCCTGAAATGGCACCAAGGTAGAAAACGTTGCTCTTTTCCAACTGTAGAAGTACATGAATGCATATAAGTAATTCAACTAGATATGAAACTACGAATTTGTCTGAAATAGCAGAAATCTCCAAGTGTGACCTGGCCCTCTCCATATCAGAATGGTATTAGGGAAATTAGGTAACTTTACAGGAGAAGAGAGGGGGAAGATAAAAGGATGACTCTGTGTGCTAAACTTCTTATGTCACCCAGGGCCTACACTGTCCTGCTGTTAATGATCCTTTGTTAAGAAATGGTCCTGTTCATAATTAAAATAATAATAATAGAAAGGTTCTCTGTTATCCAAGATCTTACCCCTCCATGTCAAAAAAACTCCTAGCTTAAAAACAACTTATAACCATGATATAAAATAACTATAATTAGGGCATTTAGTTGTTATCCGAACTCTGCTGCTAAAGAAGAGCTACTTTCATCTCCTGAGTTCTACTTTTTCTCATCTGTTTACAAAAACAAGGAAGGACAAGATAGGGCTAGCTTTCCAAAAAATTTTAATAATAAGTGTATTATATTGGAAATAATAAAAAATTATTTTATTATTGAAGCAAAGCTTTAAAGGTAACTTCTAAGTTTCCATCCAATGCTAAAATTGTATAAACTTCCATGTGACCATGTTGAGCTAAATTGCATTAGCTAGTTCATCAACCCCAGCCCATATCTCACCAAAATATGGCTTTAATAGCAATCTGTACATCAACAACTTGACATGACCCCGCCGGACCTCTCCTCGGAGCTCCAGATAGATAAATAGATAGATAAATAGAAAAGTAATGAGGCATGTTTTTCTCATGATTCCTTTTGCTGAAATACCTACATATTTGCATCTTAAATTTTATTTCTCTTTAACTGTGAAGGTATTATTTGGAACTTCTGCTCAGATTTCAGCAATGTTAAAGGAGAAATGGTGTCTACCTACCAAATTAAAATTGTTAAGAATGATCACTTGTTTCCATGGCAGTTACACAATGTCGATTACAATAAACAGTCTTGATAGTTCTTCTTGGGAAAATTAGTAGTGGGTCAAGAAAAACAGAAGCTAAGGAATATTTGTAATACTCTCCAGGAATGAGATATCAGCCCTGAGTATTATGCAGTGGAAAAGTTTTGAATTACCATCAACTTTCCTTTTCCAAGACTATTCTAGTCAAGCATCTCAAATTCTTAAATCTTGGAGATTTAATGAGGTCCCCAAACTGTTCTCTAACCTGGAGATTGCTGAGAAAGGAATGAGTAATGTTGCTGGTGGTAGGAAGGCAGACAAGTACAACAGTCTAATGAAAATTAAAGGAAACACACAAATAATGTTGGGAAAGCAAGAGTGAATTTTTTTTAATTCAGCCTGTGATCAGCTCCTGTGCCTGTCCCTACCTTCTTGTAAGTGAATTTTGTAATGCAATCCCCAACTGTGAAGATACATAAGACATTCATTAGGTCCTTGGGACCTCAGGCCAACGGCACTCTTCTCATTTAACTTATCCTTTCACTGCTGCCCTTTGGCCAGCTCTGCCGCTGAGGAACAAACCTAACACCAAGATTCTAAGCCAGGTCTTTCATCAGCACCAAATTCAATTTATAACACACCCAAGTGTTACCTCCCCCAGTGAAAATGCTCAGACGATGTTTTGGAGGCAAGTCATGTCCAAATTGCATGATAAGTGTAACTGAACCCCTGAATTGATTTTCCTTTTCCTCCACCCTCTATCCCTTCTCTGTATTTCTGAACTAAAGGAGAAAACATAGAAACGAGGCAAGGCAGAAATCAATCACTGAAGCTGATATTCCCTCTTCACATGATCCAGGTCAACAGCTACTGTCCTCTCAGTCTACCGGTGTGACTTGAATAAAGACCTCCTCCTTAAGGTAAAGCATCCATCGGTCTTGGACAAGAGAGAAATTTACAAAAGGATACATCAAAAAAAGAAAAAGAAAAAGCCTCAGAGGAACACAGTCAGCATGAAAACAAGACCAGCCACCTGTGCTATTTAAGATCTCCTCTCCCATCAACCACTGGGGCCTCAGAATAAATAGTTCCCATAAACTCCCAATACAGAGTGAGGCTCCCTGGAAGCATGCTTTAGAAATAATTAAGGAAAAGGGAGGCTTAGAGACTCTTTTTGTGAAGCCATCTGTGACTGCCCTAACATACTTAGCTGTACGTGTGACTCACATGCAACTTTAATGATCATAGCCCATTTTTAAATAACTGTTGTATCACTGGTCATAGTATTATCTAGTTTATCCATATGTTTACGTGTTTATTTACCCTACTGTAAGGGGAGATCTGCTGGGGCCTGGAGCCACGTATTAACGCTCTTTATAGCTCCATCACATAGCACAGTAAGTGCTCAGTGTTTGTTGAATAAATAGGTCAATTTAAAATGCAGGAATCTTTCAGGATTTCTTGATTAAAACTTTTTTAAAGTTTTAAAAAGGAACACTTTTACACTGCTGGTGGGACTGTAAACTAGTTCAACCATTGTGGAGGACAGTGTGGTGATTCCTCAAGGATCTAGAACTCGAAATACCATTTGACCCAGCCATCCCATTGCTGGGTATATACCCAAAGGATTATAATCATGCTGCTATAAAGACACATGCACACATATGTTTATTGCGGCACTATTCTCAATAGCAAAGACTTGGAACCAACCCAAATGTCCAACAATGATAGACTGGATTAAGAAAATGTGGCACATATACACCACGGAATACTATGCAGCCATAAAAAAGAATGAGTTCATGTCCTTTGTAGGGACATGGATGAAGCTGGAATCCATCATTCTCAGCAAACTAACACAAGAACAGAAAACCAAACACCGCATGTTCTCACTCATAGGTGGGAATTGAGCAATGAGATCACCTGGAACGGGAAGGGGAACATCACACACTGGGGCCTGTTGTGGGGTGGGGGGAGGGATAACATTAGGAGAGATACCTAATGTAAATGACGAGTTAATGGGTGCAGCACACCAACATGGCACATATATACATACGTAACAAACCTGCACATTGTGCACATGTACCCTAGAACACAAAGTATAAAAAAATAAAATAAAATAAATAAAATTGCTCAGCCAATTTATGCCGTTTATTTTTCAAAGTTTGTATGTGTATAGAAATACTCATGCTAAATTATGCGATATTAAATAGGCATAAAAAGTTATAAAGTCTAGCACAATTAACATTAAGCTGGCACTTTTTTTTTTAATTCCAAGGGTTGTTTATTTGAGATAACCAACAAAATAGACAAATCTGGCAAATCCAATCTAAGGGCTCTTTCTTTAGATCTAAAAAGAGCCCTTATTTTTATTTTAGGGTTTTTAGGTTATCTTAAAAGTTAAATTTAAAATTTTAACTTTTATTTTAGGTTCAGGGGCACATGTGCAGGTTTGTTAAACAGGTAAACTTGTGTCACAGATGTTTGTCGTACAGATTATTTCGCCACCCAGGTACTAAGCCTAGTACTCAATAGTTATTTTTTGGAGGTTTTTGTTTGTTTGTTTGTTTGAGATGGACTCTCACTCTGTCACCCAGGCTGGAGTGCAGTGGCACAATCTCAGCTCACTGCAAACTCCGCCTCCTGGATTCAAGTGATTCTCCTGCCTCAGCTTCCCGAGTGGCTGGGATTACAGGCGCCCACCACCACGCCCAGCTAATTTTTGTATTTTTAGTACAAACAGGGTTTCACCATGTTTGGCCAGGCTGGTCTTGAACTCCTAACTTCAGGTGATCTGCCCACCTTGGCCTCCCAAAGTGCTGGGATTACAGGGGTGAGCCACCATGCCTGGCCTCAATAGTTATTTTTTCTGGTCCTCTCCCTCCTCCCACCCTCCATCCTCAAGTAGGCCTCACTGTTTGCTGTATCTCTCTTTGGGTCCATGTGTTCTCACCACTTATAAGTGAGAGCATGCGATGTGTGGTTTTCTGTTCCTAAGCTGCCATCTTCCTTAAGAAACAAAACATTACCTATATAACTGGAGAGTTCCTTGTACCTTTCTCTCTCATCCCCACCTCCACCCCTGCCCCCACCCAGAGGTAAAACCTATCCTGAATCTGATGTCTACAAAGTTACCATTTTAAGGAAAAACAACAGGTGTTTCAAAATAAAAATAAGCATGATGATGTCATTTCTTCAACTCAGCATGAATAGAAGTTTGCATGACACAAAATTTTAGAATGTGATTGCAATTATTATTTTAAACTGCACAGACTTAACAGTGGTTTTTACATGGACATCAAAGGAAATATTTCAAACAAAGACTTGTACCTAACAGGGTCAGGAAGTCTTTTTTTTTTTTTTTTTCTTTTTCTTGGACGGAGTCTTGTTTCTGTCACCCAGGCTGGAGTGCAGTGGGACGATAGTGGCTCACTGCAACCTCAACCCTCGCCCGGGTTCAATTGAGTCTCATGCCTCAGCCTTCCGCCAGCAAGCCTGGCTAATTTTTGTATTTTTTGTAGAGATGGGGTTTTGCCATATTGGCCAGGCTAATCTCAAACTCCTGGCCTCAAGCAATCCTCTTGCCTCAACCTCCCAAAGTGCTGGTATGATAGGCATGAGCCACTGCACCCGGCCCAGGAAGTCTTTTGACTCACATGCTGCCATCCCCTGGTTAGGAAATCTACCCATTTTAACCCTTTTGAGTCTTCTTTCCATGTGGCATAGATCATGGCAATCAGGAAGAAAGGCACATTCATGGAAAGTGCACCAAGGCTAGAAAAAAATGTTCTTCTGAAGCCAGAGGAACAAGGTGAAGATAGGTCTATCACTTAGAAAGGAATGGTAAATATTAACAGGCAACATCAAGAGCTACTGCACACAATTCTTACTTCGTATTTATGTATGTGTTGGGGGAAAGAGAGGAAGAGATAGAGAGAGTCTAGCTGGGACAAGATGGGGGATGATCAAACAACTCATCTCGAAGTAAACATGAAAGTAAAACAGAATCAGGTCATATTAAGTGAGTCCAATCCTTGAGGACCAAACAAATTCCATCCAAAGAGGATGAAAGAACGTCCAGATTTTATCTCTGAACCACTGAAGCTATCTTTTGGGGAATAATTTTTTTTTTCAGTGTCACTGTCCTGATTTACCAAAAAGGGAGAAAGGATGGATCTCAGAAAGACCAGAAAAAATTTAGGCTAGTTTATGAAACAGTAGACACACAAAAATTAATGTGTGGTGATTCCCCAAACCACTGCTAGGTCACCTAATAATATAATGGCAAATTATTCTCATCTTCTTTTTTAATAAAAGTGTTTGACAAATTCTCTATAATGTTTCTGGATAAGATGATTAACTGTAAGTTAGATGATAATAGATTTATATGGATTTAAGCTAGAAGAACTAGAAAGCAGGTCAATAGATACAGAGATAAATAGATAGATAGATGTAGATTGATTAATTGACAGATATAGAGATTTAAGACCACTCTAAATTCAAACTCATCCATGCTGTTCATGTATTTAATCAAACATTTCTTTGGTTTCCTGTGGGAAGACACTGATTACCTATTACTCAGTCATGAACTTCTTTCCTTGGTAATAAAACAATGATTTTGTTTAGGCAACAATATTTCATTTTCCAGGCAATGACTTTTCATTGGTCTAGGCCAACCATAGCAATCCCAATCCATTTGGCCCAGTGATTGTCCAATGAGGCAAAGAATAGTCTTCTGGGCCCTTCTGGGAAGGACTTTCGTCCCTGAAAGAAGAAAGGCACACAAAGAGGGGGTTCTTTTTGCCCCTACTCCCTTCATTCCTGCTGCAGATACTTTTATGTGAGAGCCTGATGCTTGGGGCTATGGCAGCCATCTTGAAACCATGAGACCACAAACATGAAACTCATCCTCTGAGGACAACAGAATAGAAAGAAGAAAAGAACCTAGATCTTGATGACATCATTTATTCACCAAACAAGCCTGAAATTGCATTTCTCCAGACTTCTTATTAAATAGACAATAAATGTCCTTATGGTTTGAGTCACTGTTAGCTGAGGACATCCTGACTGCTGTGCTTCTCAACTTTAAAGGAATGAGGAAATGACCTCAGGCGTTGCAGTTGGCCAGAAAACTTTGGCGAGGCTTCTAAAATGGGAGAAAAATTCTTGGTCTACAAATTTATGTAGCACATAAATAATATATCACTGAAGTACCATGGAGAATAGTAGTCCCACTCTGTTGTCCCTTGACCCAACCCTATTTAGTAGGGTTTTCTCAGGTCAGGGTCTTGCATTTTAGGAGGCACATGGAAAAGTCAAGTGCCAGTAGCAACTAAAATGAGGAGGAACATAAATATAGACATATCTGAAGGGAATGGATGAATTATTTTTATACTGTGTAATAAAAGACAAGAAGAATTATGATGGCTAATTCAAACATCTGAAGGTTTTTAATGCAGTATAGACAAGAGAACAAAATGTTCTGCCCACTTTGCCACAAAATTCCTCCTCCTACATTCTCTATCTATCTTTATATAGTTACACCATTCACCCAACTGTCAATGGCTCTTTTATTAGGGCTTCTCACATCCCCATACTTCTCTCCATTTCTTTTTTTTCTTTTTTTTTTTTTTTTGAGACAGAGTCTTGCTCTGTCACCCAGGCTGGAGTGCAGTGGCACTGTCTGGGCTCACTGCAAGCTCTGCCACCCTGGTTCATGCCATTCCCCTGCCTCAGCCTCCCAAGTAGCTGGGACTACAGGCACCCACCACTATGCCCGGCTAATTTTTTGTATTTTTAGTAGAGAGGGAGCTTCACCATGTTAGCCAAGATGGTCTCGATCTCCTGACCTCTTGATCAGCCCACCTCAGCCTCCCAAAGTGCTGGGATTATAGGCGTGAGCCACTGCGCCCAGCCCCTCTTCTATTTCTAATGTCACATCTTTGGCACCATCGTCTCTCCCCTGGACCACTGCAGTAGCTCTCTCCAGTCTCACGGCTCCCAGCACAGCTTCCACGGCATTTCCAACATGAGCTCTCTAAAAAACAAACTTGACCTAATTGCTCCCCTACTAAAACTCTTTCAGTGCTCTCCGTTGGCATTCAGAGTACAACCCAATATTCTTAACCATTCATAATTTGGCCCATGTCCATTTTTTATACCCCCATCCCGTTACTTTCCTGCAAGTACCTTATGCTTATCCCAAGGTATTTTCAGGCTCCTTAAAACATACCAAACTGTTTCAAGCTTCTGTGTGTCTCTATCTTCTCATTCCATATCCACAAGAAGAAAACCAACATTCCTTTCAAACTCTTGCTCAAAATTCTTCATCTTTGGAGTCCCTAAAGCTCTCCTCTCCAGGGACACTAGCATACACAAAGTATCCCAAAACCCTAGGCCAGGCAGGAGAATAGGAAAGGCATGGGCTGCAGTAGACAGGACCACCCCAGAGACTAGAGGGGCCAGATTCAAAAAATCAGATAAACTATGTAAATGAAACTTCACTTTCATGAAACCAGACAGAAAGATAAAATCTGGGTAAAACTCAATAGGATAGAAATGGGAGAAACCAGGAGAGAACGAACATCTGACATGGAGAATGGGAAGAGTCTGTATAAATTATCTGAGCCACTTTTGGGGGCATGACTATAACCTTGGACATGTGTAGAGAGGGAGATATTCAAGGAACCAACTAATAGGTACTTTATTTATACCTGTCGTAGTAACTATCTCATCACATTGAAATTGGATATTACTCTTTGTTTCCCCCTCTGTTCTCTATGATTGTCTACGGAAGGGACCATGTCTTATTCATCTGTAACCCATACTTCCCCAAGCCACACCTGCGTAGGAGTAAAAGTAGGTTGAAATTATCAATCAAAACTAGTATTTCTCTGCCTCTGTTCATACACTCTCTTCAGAGATCCTCCAAATTCCTTCAAATTTTTCCTAGCTCAGGAGTCCCCTCAGGACGCTCAGTTAGTCTTCTTGGTCACCTTGTGCTATCCACCATTTTCCTTCTCTTGTGATCCTGCCCCAGCTCAAGGAGTAATACTTTCTGTGGCTTATAAGTCCCTTCATGATGCTTGGAGTTGTGGCAGCCATCTTGAAACCATGAGGCCACAAACATGAAACTAAGCCTCTGAGGTCCACAGAGTAGGAAGAAGAAAAGAATCTGGATCCTTTCTACAGGTGATCTGTGTGGTAGCTTCAGTGAACAGCACCAGCACTGTTCAGTGAAGCTACCACACAGATCACCTGTAGAATCCTCTAGAATCCACAAAAGGAGCGAATTCCCATGCCCTTACCCATGAGTCAGGCCAATTATAGCTTCCTGCTGGCCTGGCCTTCTGCTCAAGCCTCAGCATTTGTTCTGGACTTTGTTCAATGAGCTCCAAACATAAAGAGAACTGAACTCTTCATTGCCATTTGCTTTAAGAGGCAGTATTTCTGTAGGCTCATCCCTGAAATTTTGGTTAAATGATTCTAAGCATATTTTATGGTTCCCTGTCCTCTGAGTGAGGACCCAAATCCATGGAGAATTAACCAGAAGTCAAATGAGTTGTAGACATCCTCTTGCTTTCAGGATGGCCTTTCTCACAAGAGGCCTCATGGGCCTTGACAATCTGTCTTTAGGTTGAAGTCCTCATGCAGATAGATATCTGACAACTCCACCTTTCAGTCTGAAATTTCTTTCATGCCTCTCTGTGTCCCTAGTGTGTAGTACATGCCTGACATATAAATGTATGTTCAGTAAATGTTTACTAAATGAATAAACAAGGAAATGTTTTTCAAAATGAAAATTTAGAATGATTACATTTCTCCAAAAAAGATTTACAAATGTTCAATAAGTACATAAAATAATGCTTGACATTATTAGCCCTTATAGAAATGCAAATCAAAACCATAACAAGCAGCTATTTCATATTCACTACAATAGCTATGATTAAAAGGGTGAACAATAGCAAGTGTTGGCAAGGATGTGGAAAAATCAGAACCCTTAGGCATGGCTCATGGGGATGTAAAATGGCATCACTGCTGTGGAAAAATTTGGTAGTTTCTCAAAAAGTTAAACATAGAGTTATCATGCGACCCAGTGATTCCATTTCTAGGTATATACCCAAGACAATTGAAAATATATATTCACACAAAACCTTGTGGAACACAAATGTTCAAAGCAACACTATTTATAATAGCCAAAAAGTGGAAACAACCCAAATGTTCATCACTTGATAACGGATAAACAATGTATATCCATACAATGGAATATTATTCACCCATAAAAAGAAATGTAGTATATGCTGCAACGAAGAAATGAAGAACATGCTAAATGCTACATGCTACAACATGGATGAACCTTGAAATGCCATGCTAAGTAAAAGAAACTAGACCCAAAGGCCATATAATATATGATTCCATTTATATGAATGTCCTAAATAGATAAATCCATAGAGACAGAGAGGAGTTAAGTCGTTTTTCAGAGGTTGAAGGAAGGAGAGAATGAGGAGTGACCACTAATGAGTGCAGTGTTTTGAGGGAGATGAAACAGACAGTGGTAATGGTTGCACAACTTTACAAATAAACCAAAAACCACCGAATTGTATACTTTTAAAAGGTGAATTTTTTGGTATCTCAGTTTTTTAGTGCCCCTAGAAAAACTAGGACAATTGGGTGGACATTCTATCATGTTAAATTATAAATTACAAAGTAGATTTTGGTTCAATTTTTTAAAGTACTTTCTACTTTTAAAAATTGGCATGCCTACCTATGAAAATAAATTCCTTATTCAGGTAGTGAGCTGCCTATCTCAAGGATTATTCAAGATAGGCTTAGCAGAGGTGTTACAGAAGGAATTCGTACACTGCACTTGATATTAGACTATGTTATAAATTCTATATCGTGTTATGTATCTTGCCCTATGCAAATAAGTCACTCTATTAATAAATAAATAAATGGCAACAAATCTCTAGAGGACGCATTAACAAACAAATCTTAGCAAAGCCTTTATTAAGCTTATCTTTGTACACAAAGTTGAGCAAATGCTAACCTTTTCAGGGAAAGCTTACTGTGGATCATGGCCAATTTATCCCTGGGATGTAGAAAAGTGAACCCCACATATTCTATGTTGAGTTTGATCAGCTGCTAGAGAAATTATTTTGGAAAGAAAAAAAAAATAATGACTGATAAACTCCAGTTGCCCAGCTGAGTGAATATAAACACTGCTGGCCAATACTGCTCATGCACGCGTGGCTGGCAGAGGCCACTGGAGGAGAATCTGCAGTTCCAGGGAAGGAGGAAGAAGGAAGGAGGGAGAATGGAAGTCTGTGCTGGTTTTCAAACCACGTAAGAACAGAGACAGAACAACAACATTGCTGGACATCAGAAATAATGTCAACAAAGTCTGCAGAAGGCACTTCATTCCAATATTTACAGTACTCAGCCCAGTGATGGGCAGAGAGTAGGCACTCCTTATAATTTTTTCCCCTTATAAAAAATGTTTCCTTTTACCTTTCCCTACCCTCATATTATGTGTTAAATTTATCACCGCACCAAAAACAGGAATGTTGGAGTTCTAACTGCAGCACCTCAGAATGTGCCATTATTTGGAGAAAGGTCTTTGCAGATCAAGTTAAAATGAGGTCATTGGGATGGGCCCTAACCTAATGTGACTGGTGTCCTTATAAGAAGAGGAAATTTGTACACAGATACACGCACAGGGAGAACGCCGTGTGAAAATGGAAGTAAAGATTGGGGTGCAGCAACTACAAGGCCAGGAACACCACCGATGTTCCTTACCAGCAAACCACCAGAAACTAGGATAGAAGTGTGGAACAGATTCTCCCTCACAGCTCTCAGAAGGAACTCACTTTGCGGACACCTCGGTCTCCAACTTCCGGCCTCCAGAACTGGAGATGATACATTTCCATTGTTGAAGCCACCCGATATATAAGACTCTGTTACGGCAGTTGTAACAGACTAGTACACTCTATGTGCCACCCCCAGCAGCAGCAGCACTCTCCAACCTTGTTGTCATTGTCATTTTCTAGTCCTGGCTTCCTCTTACCAGAAGTTGAGTTTAAAACTACATTGAAAGTCCGGCCTGTCAACAGGAAGCAGCAAAACCCACAAGCATCCAAGCTGATTTTTCCTCTGTGAGTACAGTCTGTGTCCTCTAATCATCTGCAGCAAATGAAAAGAGCTAAAATGGCATGATTCCTCTCACCCCCATTCTTTTTCATGATATGTCATTCATCTTTAGTAGGGTGGCAGAAAACTGTCCTTAAAATGGCAATTTCATGAAGTTAAGCATGATTTTGGATAAGTGAGCCCCAAGGGCTCAATAAACAAACATGAACAGATGTTCCAAATTGGGGAGGAATATGACAAAAGAAGAAGAGGGAATAATGTTGCCAGACTGACATTTCATACCCAAGGCTCTGTCTGAGCTCTGAGCCACCAGTACACCTGCTGCAGGAACAGCATTTTGATATGATCTAATATACTCAGTAATGAGTTCAAAAGTGCAGCATGCACATAACTTCATTCTAAGGACTGTAAATTAGAGTGATCTTCTAATGAGGAATAATAAGTCGCATTTCCCAGCCTATGCTTAGGAAGTCACAAGCAGTGCAACTCTCTGGCTCAGAGGAAAAGGGCCCACCCTTTCTCTTCCTCCATGCTAGAGCCCCTGAGGAAGGCAGTCATCCCAAGAATAGCACTCTAGCCCCACTGCAGCCAAGCTCCTGGCTGCAGAGTCAGGCACTGCACGTCCACAGAGCTGGGGGTGCTCCAGCCAGTACCACCCAAACACTACCCTCCCTAAGTCCAAAATTTGTTCACAGTTTGCTAAAGACAGGTATAAATCAAGAAACTGGGCTGTAATTTACAGGGTTGTAGATTACAGGCTCATGCCTGTAATCCCAACTCCTTGGGAGGCCAAGGTGGGAGGATCATTTGAGCCCAGGAATTCGAGACTAGCCTGGGCAATGCAGGGAGACCCCATGTCCACAAACAAAATAATAAAAACATAAAATAAAGAAGTTAAACAGAAAAAACAGAACCACATACTCTAAGAAAAAAAAAAAATCTTGCACCCAACCATATAAAGGCTATTTCAGAAAAAAAAAAAAAAAAGTAATTCAATGACAAGTTTACAGCTTTAGGACAGGGTGCATCTTTTGTGTACTTCAGCAGTTCTGAATCTGTTAAATCATCCTTGAGTGTCTACTCTGTGCCCAACATTGTGCAAGGTGCTGATGTAAGGCTGTGGATGAGACAGACACAGTTGCTGTTGGTGGAGATGCAGTACCAGGCACAAAACCAGGCTTGGGGGTCAGAACCAGAGTCCCATCTCAATTCTGTCATTTCTTAGCTAGATGGTCCTGGAGAGGTCATGTAACCTCTCTGAGCCTCAGCTTCCTCATCTGTAAAACAGAGATAGTAATATGTCCTACATCATGTTTTGTAAAGTTTTTAGTACTGAACATAATAGTCACTTGAAAATGGTAGCTATAATTATTTGATGTTAATGTATAAATGCTGATAAACATATCCTTATAGATTTGCCTTTAAATGTCCTTCATGAGCGTATATTCTGCCTTCCCAGCTAGAGGTGAATATTCATCAGGGCAGACACCATGTCTTCTTTTTCTTTGATATCCTCCAACTGTTTAGAGCTGCCTACAATGATGGCTGCCTCACTGTCCCACATCAGTGTCCTAGACAAGCTGTAAGAAAAAAGCCAGAAAATTACATAGTCGAGAATTATAGACTGGGTGCGGTGGCTCAGGCTTGTAATCCCAGCACTTTGGGAGATCGAGGTGGGCAGATCATGAGGTCAGGAATTCAAGACCAGTCTGAAAAACATGGTGAAACCCCGTCTCTACTAAAAATACAAAAATTAGCCAGGCATGGTGGTGCACACCTGTAATCCCAGCTACTCAGGAGGCTGAGGCAGGAGAATTGCTTGAACCTGGAGGAGGTTGCAGTGAGCCAAGATCACACCACTGCTCTCCAGCCTGGGTGACAGAGTAAGACTCCATCTCAAAATATATATATATATATATATATGTGTGTGTGTGTGTGTGTGTATATATATATGTATGTATATACATATGTATGTGTATATATATATGTATGTATGTATAGGTAATGGTGCTGCTCAGGAAGAATTAATGGAGTGACATGAGAAACAAGACTTGTAAACTATCAATTGTCATAATTGCAAAGTCTTGCTGCATCCTCAAAACAGAAAGTCTAAAGCTCTGTTCTTCCCCCTGTTTAATGAAAACCAAACTAACCTTGAAACAACATATTCTCTGGCCCCAAGAATAACGAAAAGATTATTAAATCTATAGGATGTCTTGCTGTTGTGTAAACTTAAAAGCAAATGTATGTTCCCATAGAATACTCTGGTTTTTAAATCTACAAAGATTCACCTATTCCTGAATCATAAAAAATATTTTTCAAGCAATTTCCTCATCCTGAGAGAGAAAATAAACTGTTTCTTCTGAGACATCAACAGCTTTCCTATGAAACCAAATGTTCTCCAGGACAAAAATTTTTGTCTTCCAAAGAAAGACTATTTTCTCCCTTCATCAACAAGAGATAGAACCTGCTGTTTTTAATTCATAAGGTACGCCCAACCTAAAATGGTTCAAGAATGTTTTCATACATTGCTTCAATGTTTCAAGAGCATCATAAGAATATATTTTAAAATATAATCAAACAGCTATATGGAATATGCTTTTCCATGTTTGATCCCCTCAAAAGTTACATAGATGTTTTCTTAAGGAGAAATAAGAATAGATTGTGTTATAACATTTGATAAATTCCTCCTGAGTCAAGAATAATACGGAGTGGTTGCAGGAAAATAGAAAATTCCAGGCAGCAGTTTCACATGACTAAGCAAAAGGAAATTGTTGAAATAGGTGCAGAAGCTATGCGTTGATAAGACCTTGGAAAACAGGGTGTGGACCAAGTTGGCAAAGACCAACTGGACCCAACATGACACTGGATTTGACCTAGGTTTCACCTAGGACCTCATTTTATACTCATTGACTGACTCAATCACACACCTAGTCACTGTGAAAAGTGGTTTGGAGATTTCTCAGAGAATTTAAAACAGAACTACCATTTGAGCCAGCAATCCCACTACTGTGCATATACCCCAAGGAATATAAATTGTTCTGCCATAAAGATACATGCACACACATGTTCACCACAGCACTTTTCACGATAACAAAGACATGGAATCAACCTGGATGCCCATAAACAGTGGTCTGGATAAAGCAAGTGTGGTACATATACACCATGAAATACTATGCAGCCTTAAAAAGGAATGAAATCTTGTGCTTTTTAGCAACACAGATGCAGCTAGAGGCCATTATCCAAAGCAAATTAAGACAGGAACAGAAAACCAAGTGGGAGCTTGGAAGTGCCATGACCATTCCAAGATGATATCATTTAGATTTGTGTCCCTGCCCAAATCTCATGTCAAATTGTAATCCCCAGTATTGGAGGGGGAGCCTGGTGGGAGGTGATTGGATCACAAGGGCAGACTTCCCCCCTGCTGGCCTCATTATAGTGAGGGAATTCTCATGAGATCTGGTTGTTTAAAAGTGTGTAGCACCTCCCTGCTTTCTTCCTCCTGCTCCTGCCATATAAGATGTGCCTCCTTCCTCTTCATCTTCTGCCATGATTGTAAGTTTCCTGAGACCTCCACAGCCACACTTCCTGTACAGCTTGCAGAACCGTGAGCCAATTACACCTCTTTTCTTTACAAATGACCCAGTCTCAGGTAGTTCTTTATAGCAACGCAAAAACAGACTAATACACAAGAACACTGATATTTGGTGTAAAAATGGGTGGCACCACAGTTCCAAGAAATCTCCACCTTTTTCAGGAATTTTCATGAATATTCCACCCTTTGGTTAAAAACCCATAAGCATAGAAACCCGAAGCCCCATTGTGTAACTTTCTCTTGAGGACACACACACTCCCCTTTCGTGTACTTTTTTCACTTTGCAGTAAATCTCCATACTTTCTCTATTTTCTGACTCATCCTTGAATTCCTTCTCACAGTGGTGTCAAGAGCCTTGACAATGACTGAAGTGGAGGTCCCACTGGTGCCTGGGAACCTCCCCAGTCCACCGGTATTACACTTTTGCTCAAAAATGAGGTATTCAATGACAAACGGGAAGTTACGCTTGCTAAGGGGAAAAACGATCATTAAATGTTTCCAAGAAAGTCATTGAACATAGAAAAGATTGTCACACACGTTCAGCCCTTTAGAAGTCTCGTAACTCCCCTTAGATGCTCCTGAAAGAATTGGTGAAGTAGACAATGGCTGTATTGGAAGTAGATCCTCCACAATCTGGCCACATTCCTAACTCTGCTTCATCGCCACCTTCTGCTGCTCTGCCTGCTTGGCTTGGCAACCCCATTTATATCCTCACTAAGCCCAACCTCTCCAGACCGCACCCAGCCCCCTCCCCATGAGCTGCTGATGGAGCTGCCACCAGCTTGTCCCAGCCTTCCCACACCTGGGCCCAGTCTTCAGGGGCCTCCCTGACAAGATTGGGTCATGACCCAGAAGGACTGATTCAAGCAGCCAACTGCTTGTTTTGAATGATTTAATCTACTTGAGAATAGCAACCGGAATGGATGGTACTTTGAGACTTCCAGCTCTGATTCTAACAACTTGTGACTAAATCTTCCCAGAAGAACTAAATAGAGAAATGCCCCATCCATTTAAAACCTAAACCAAGAAAAGATGATCAGTGCTAAAATAATCTAACCTCAGTCCAGGACTATTATCAGCAGATTACTGGGCTGGTTTAGACCTTTCCAAAATGAAAATGCAGGCTTCTCTATGCATAGATGTGTGATAAAGTCGGGGGAGGGAGGGAGAGCAGGGCGAGATGAGCATCTTTATCTTAGCATAACTAAGAGCAGATTATCCCTCACCTCTGAGGTTTGAATAAAAGAGAAAGAAAGCTGAGGAAAGCAATTAAGACGGCTTAATAAGGGTCTGAGAGGGTTTCGCTGCAAGCAATAATAATTCAGCTTAGGTAGTGGAAGGCAGGAAGAACGATTCAATCCTATTTAGTCATCTGAAGCCAGATCTGCATGTGGTACTGAACACTGGTCATTTGTATTTGGATAATTCACCAGTTGCCACTAAGAAATTACCCTAGGGAATGCTTTCTGGGACGGATGTGGGGGAGGGGAGCCAAGGACAGGCTGTGTCCTCTCACCTTATTGTTCAGAGCCTGGAATCATTTGCATGGCCCTCTGAGGATGAAGTCTTTTCTGCCATTTGGTAGATTGCCATCAAATTTCAAATGACATGATGCGCAGTAGATTTATGCACCGTGAAGCGGATACTGCAGGGGTTTGGTGTATTTGTGTTTCATTTCCAGTTAAACAATACACAAGGGGCTGTCACACTAACAAGGTTTATAATGATTGACTTGTTCAGCCGTATCGAGACCTTTACTTCAATAGAGCAGAAGCCTCAATAAACAGGAAATTTATATTTGAACAGATGTCTGTCTAGAAGGGTGGTGCCATATTTCTGCTTGACTTGGTACAAAATGAATCATGTACATTTCCCTCCAAAACACAGGGCATAGCTAAATTCTGGACAATTGACTGGATCTCTGGGTCACTAGCATCTCCTGTAAAATAGAATCTCTTAATATGTGTGTTTAAATCGTCTGAAAGAAGAACTATCAAGTATAATTCAATACTTGGCTGTGCTCATTTTTAAGCATAAATTAACAATTTTGAAAAATACAGTCATATCAGAACAAAAAGAAAACAGTTCTATCTCTGTGATAAGGAGCAACTTAATTCCTTGAGCCTCAATTTTCCCATCTAAAAAGTAGAAATAGCAAAACCCCATGTACAATGTTGTTATGAGAATAAAAGGTTGTCATGATAAAAGTCTAGGAAAGCCTAGCACACAGTTGTTGTCTGATAAATATTTGTTTAACAAAATATACACAGATCATCTAAGTGACCCTCTAGAGCCATCTGATCTCGCCTTTGGTGGATGAGTTCATCTTATCTGTGACAGAATTAAGAACAGTAAGAACATTCAGGAACAGAACAGCACAAGACACGGTGAGAAGAGAATGCTTTCCTGAAACCTAATCCATCCAGTGAACCAGACAGACATGACAAGTGTGGTCACTGCCGGGGACTGATTCCCTCAGGAGCCAGATAAAACCTGCTAAGAGAAAAAAGAGTTGAGGGTTGTTGAAGAGAACAATTTATTCTCACCTTGGATTCAAAAATACTCAGCTATGTGTTGAATGAATGAATGAGTGAATGAGTCAATAAATGAGAAAACAAACACATACTTATGTAACCACCTCCAGAGTATTTTAATGAACCATTCATGAATTCAGAATAAGTTATTGGGCCCTTACCATGTGCCAGACTGTGCTAGGGTCTGATGATAAAGGAGTGGGAAGACTGAGTAGTCCTTGCCTTCTAAGAGCTCACAGGCTAGTAGGGAGATAAATAAACAAATAACCACATAAATGAAGACAGGAATCATGATAAGTGCTATGATGGAAGAACAGAGAGTGCTATGCGAGTATTTATATCATGCAAACCTAATTTCTGGGACCTGAGGTATGTGTAGAAATTAGTCAGGGAAAGAATGGAGGAAAGAGAGTTCCAGGCAGAGCGAACAGCCCATGAGAAATCTCTGAGGCAAGGGAGAGATGGGCACATTCTTAGAACTGGAAGACAAACTCAGTAGCTGGAATAGCAGAAGCAAAGCGAAGACTGACAAGAGTTGGCAGGAACCTAATCGGGCAGAGTCTTATTGGTTATGTTATTAATTTTGTATTTTATTCTAAATGCAATGGGAAACAATAACATGATCACACTTTTGCTTTTAAAAAAGTCATTCTGACTACAGTGTGCAGAATAAATCAGAACAATATAAAAGTAGACATGGGGAAGCTATTGAGAAGCTATTACAGCAACTCTAACATGAAATGCTATGGGCTTACACTAGGATGTAGAGATGGGTTTAATACGTAATTTCGAAGTAGAATTGAACTTGAAATTCAAATGGCTGTCAGGGCAACAGAGTAGACGGGGGTACTACCTATGGAATGGAGTATACCAAAATAAGACCATACTGGGGAGTGGGGAACGGGGCAGTAAAAAAGGTCAAGAGTTTAATATCAGATAATTCAAGCTTAAAATGTCTCCAACCACTAAAGTGGATGTGTCTATGGCTCAAAAGAGAAGTCAGAATTAAAACATCAACTGGGAAGCTACAGACATTTATGAACTATGAGTAAAACCACCAGAGTGACTGAGATTGCCCAAGGAACATATAGAGGAACAAGACAGCTCAACGTTCCCATGGAGGTCAAGAAGCCTGGGAAGGAGAAGCTATGGGATGGGAGGAAAACGGAGAGTGCTTGGTGCCAGGGAAGTAAGGTAGCATTTCCATAAGTGCATGCTGAATGTTGTTCCAAACAAAGAAAAATGAGAACTGAAATGAGCCCACTGGATTTAACAACACCCAAGTAACCGTAGTAAGTGGTGATGTCATGGAGTTGTGAGGGCAGAAGCCAGTCTGGAGAGGGTGGGAAACACCGAGGTGAGGAAGCACGTGGGCAGGAGCAGACCAGGCTTGGGCGAGGGTGGCTACAGAAGCACAGTCACAGGAGAGAGGCCAGAGTCACAGGAAGGGGCAGCCATGGTTGTCATTTGTCACTGCTGTCTTTGTTGCTGTTGTCTTTGGGATTGTTCCTGGTGGGAGATACAACAGAATGTTTTATTTATTTATTTATTTATTATTATTTTTTTTATTATTATACTTTAAGTTTTAGGGTACATGTGGATAACGTGCAGGTTTGTTACATATGTATACTTGTGCCATGTTGGCGTGCTGCACCCATCAACTCGTCAGCACCCATCAACTCATCATTTACATCAGGTATAACTCCCAATGCAATCCCTCCCCCCTCCCCCTCCCCATGATAGGCCCCGGTGTGTGATGTTCCCCTTCCTGAGTCCAAGTGATCTCATTGTTCAGTTCCCACCTATGAGTGGGAACATGCGGTGTTTGGTTTTCTGTTCTTGTGATAGTTTGCTGAGAATGATGGTTTCCAGCTGCATCCATGTCCCTACAAAGGACACAAACTCATCCTTTTTTATGGCTGCATAATATTCCATGGTGTATATGTGCCACATTGTCTTAATTCAGTCTGTCACTGATGGACATTTGGGTTGTTTCCAAGTCTTTGCTATTGTGAATAGTGACACAATAAACATACGTGTGCATGTGTCTTTATAGCAACATGATTTATAATCCTTTGGGTATATACCCAGTAATGGGATGGCTGGGTCATATGGTACTTCTAGTTCTAGATCCTTGAGGAATCGCCATACTGTTTTCCATAATGGTTGAACTAGTTTACAATCCCACCAACAGTGTAAAAGTGTTCCTATTTCTCCACATCCTCTCCAGCACCTGTTGTTTCCTGACTTTTTAATGATTGCCATTCTAACTGGTGTGAGATGGTATCTCATTGTGGTTTTGATTTGCATTTCTCTGATGGCCAGTGATGATGAGCATTTTTTCATGTGTCTGTTGGCTCTCTGAATGTCTTCTTTTGAATGTTTTAATACTGATCAGACAAATCCAGAGAGATGAGAAAGGCTAGAGGGAATGGGATTCCAAACATACATGGAGCAATTGGCCTTGGGAGGAAGAAGGGCATGTCCTCCGTGAGAACTGTTGTGAAAAGAGGGTGCAGACGCAGGCTGCCGGGTAGATCATGTGAAGGGAACGTGAGGGCATTTCCATCTGAGAGCTTCTAAATGTGAGGCAAGGTCATGTTATGAGATCAAGGGAGAGCGGGTAGTTTTAAGGATAATGAAGAAGGTATAAGACAGTCTTTCAGGAAAGCAGAATGGAGCGTCCTAAAAGAAAGCAGTACGAAGCTTGCCATGCCATGAGGAGAAGCCAATCGTGTTTGGTGATTGTGAATGCACAGTGTTATCATCGGCTAGGCCGTGAGATACTCTCCAACCATGCCAAGACATTCAAGAGTAGACCTGAGCTAAGAGACGTGGCTCACTCCTGTAATCCCAGCACTTTGGGAGGCAAAGGTGGGAGGATTGCTTGAAGTCAGGGATTTGAGACCAACCTGCACAACACAGTCAGATCCCTATTTCTACAAAAAACAAAAAAATTAGCTGGGCATGGTGGCACCTGCCAATAGTCCCAGCTATTCAGGAGGCTGAGGTGGGAGGATTGCTTGAGTCCAGGAGTTTGAGGCTACAATGAGCTATGATTGAGCCACTGCAGTATAGCCCAGGTGACAAAGAAAGATTCTGTTTCAAAAAGGAAGACTGGGATGAGTAGACCTGGAGAAGGTGGGTGGCTGGGTTCATCCAGACCTGGGATTTTGTCAGCTGGGCAGAAAGACAAATAGGAAGATATTTGCAACAATGAAATTGTCGTGTGAACAATGAAGTCTAAGCTGGACAAAGGGCATGTAGACACTCGAAGGGCTGGTGGGGAGAGAGAAAGCAGAAGGGTCCATGGACTGCAGATGCTAGGGGGATGTGAGCAGGGGAGTGGGGAAGATACAACAAGCAGCTTTCGGGAGTGGGGTGTGTGATTTAGAGATTCTGCAGATGGCGGAGCCTCCGGTGATGATGGCCATCAAAGCGTAGCCATGGGAGGCGCCTGCTCAACCTAAGAGTGGAAGAGGAAGTCCTTGTAGATGAAGTGCTCAAAAAACTGAAAGTTTGGAATGTTGAATAGATTTCACTGTGGATGTGTAAGTCAACTAGGATAAAGACAGATATTGAAGTAGACAGAAAGATTGGGAGCCAGGTTCTAAAGTCTTCAGTGAGAGAGACAGAGATTTACTTACCAAAAAGTAAGGAAATTACAATGAAGAGGAGGGGAAGAAAGTGGTACACCTGGATGGTTTTAGCCCCAAAGGATTGAAATGTTTATAAAAGGAAAGGGTAGTTACGGTCTAACTGTGTCACAAGGGAGGAAGAAAGACACTTACCACACCGTCTAATCCTTAAATAAATCAAATGTGAAAAAATAGCCTCTACCCAAAAGTGCCTCAAGGAATATAACAATAATAATAACTCTAAATTTTTTGAGTGTGCTGAGAATATTTTATGTGTTACTTTATAAAAACCATTATTATTCCCATTTTACAGATGAGGAAACTGAAGCTTGGAAGGTTAAAGTAACTTGCATTAGTCAGGTATGTAGTAAATGGCAGAGCTGAAGCCATAACCTGCAGGAAAGTTTCCATTTATTGAAATGTTCTTGAGGGCTTGTTAAGGACGCAGTGCTTCTTTTATATCTGGAGGGATCTTGGAGAAGCCATTATTATATGGACTAATGGTGGAGTATTGGAAGTTATTGCAGTTGGCCAGTTCGGGTGAAGGTGTTCATTTCACCCTGTGTCCTAGAGGAAAGAACTGGCCTTGCTCCCTTCCCTCCCCCTCTTCTCCTTTCCCTCTCTCTCCTCCTGCTACACAAACTCTTAAAAGCTGTTACTGCATTTATTTTTGTCTCCCCTGAGTCTAACATCGTGCCTGATTCACAGTAGCTGTTCAATAAATATTTATTGACCTGGAACAAGGAAAATGTCCAGACTAAACCAACAGACCAACCTTCTCTCACTTGCTGAGACTAGGACAAAAGAGAAGGGATAAGACAGATTCCTTTATTATCATCTTCTTGCCTTTCAAGAATGAGTCAGATATGTGGCCACTTTGTCTTACATAACAGTAAAGTGATTAAACATGTATGCTAGGCTTTTAAGGACAATCTTGGTTTTAAGGGAAGCCGCAGGCCTGGACAGAGCACAGTAATTTCACACTGGCGTGAAATTCTCCAATTCTCAGGGATTTGTCTTCCTACTTTCCCCAGGGCACAAAGACAGAGAAAAACTGATTCTCCTTTACTATAAATTCCCTTCCCATTCTCCCCAGTTTTCAATCTTCAAACATATAAGTATTAAAAATAAAGAGGTGGCTGGCAAGATGGCCAAATAGGAACAGCTCCAGTCTGCAACTCCCAGGGAGACCAATGCAGAAGGTGGATGATTTCTTCATTTCTTACTGAGGTACCCGGCTCATCCAACTGGGACTGATTAGACAGTGGGTGCAGCCAATGGAGGGCAAGCCAAAGGAGGGTGGGGAGTCACCTCACCCGGGAAGCGCAAGTGGTCAGTGAACACCCTCCCATAGCCAAGGGAGGTAATGAGAGACTGTTCCATGAGAGACAGTGCATTCTGGCCCAGGTGCTACGCTTTTCCCATGGTTTTCACAACCCGCAGACCAGGAGATTCCGTCGGGTGCCTACACCACGAGGGCCCTGGGTTTCAAGCACAAAACTGGGTGGCTCTTTGAGCAGACACTGAGCTAGCTGCAGAAGTTTTTTTTCATACCCCAGTGGCGCCTGGAACACCAGCAAGACAGAACCATTCACCTTCCTGGAAAGGGGACTGAAGCCAGGGAGCCAAGTGGTCCAGCTCAGTGGATCCCACCTCCACAGAGCCCAGCAAGCTAAGATCCACTGGCTTGAAGTACTCGATGCCAGCACAGCAGCCTGAAGTTGACCTGGAACACTCGAGCTTGGTGGGGGAAGGGGAGTCCACCATTACTGAGGCTTGAGTAGGCAGTTTTCCTCTCACAGTGTAAACAAAGCCATGGGGAAGTTCAAACTGGGCAGAGCCCAACGCAGCTCAGCAAAGCTGCTGTCGCCAGACTGCCTCTCTAGATTCCTCCTCTCTGGGAAGGGCATCTCTGAAAGAAAGGCAGCAGCCCCAGTCAGGGGCTTATAGATAAAACTCCCATCTCCCTGAGACAGAGCACCTGGGGGAAGGGGCAGCTGTGGGCACAGCTTCAGCAGACTTAAACATTCCTGCCTGCCGGCTCTGAAGAGAGCAGCAGATCTCCCAGCACAGCTCTTGAGCTCTGCTAAGGGACAGACTACCTCCTCAAGTGGGTCCCTGGCCCCTATACCTCCTGACTGGGAGATACCCTCCAGCAGAGGTCAATAGACACCTCATACAGGAGAGCTCCAGCTGGCAACTGGTGGGTGCCCCTCTGGGACGAAGCTTCCAGAGGAAGGAACAGGCAGCAATCTTTGCTGTTCTGCAGCCTCTGCTGGTGATACCCAGGCAAACAGGGTCTGGAGTGGACCTCCAGCAAACTCCAGCAGATCTGCAGCAGAGGCACCTGACTGTCAGAAGGAAAACTAACAAACAGAAAGGAATAGCATCAACATCAACATAAAAGGCCATCTACACAAACACCCTATCCAAAAGTCACCAACATCAAAGACCAAAGGGAAATAAATCCACGAAAATGAGGAAAAAACAGCACAAAAAGTCTGAAAACTCCAAAAACTGGAATGCCTCTTCTCCTCCAAAGGATCACAACTCTTTACCAACAAGGGAACAAAACTGGACAGAGAATGAGTTTGATGAATTGACAGAAGTAGGCTTCAGAAGGTGTATAATAACAAACTCCTCCGAGATAAAGGAGCATTTTGTAACCCAATGCAAGGAAGCTAAGAACCTTGAAAAAAGATTAGACAAATTGCTAACTAGAATAACTAGTTTAGAGAAGAACATAAATGACCTGATGGGGCTGAAAAACACAGTACGAGAACTTCGTGAAGCATGCACAAGTACCAATAGCCGAATCGATCAAGCGGAAAAAAGGATATCAGAGACTAAAGATCAACTTAATGAAATACAGCATGAAGACAAGATTAGAGAAAAAAAGAATGAAAAGGAACAAACAAAGCCTCCAAGAAATATGGGACTATGTGAAAAGACCAAACCTATGTTTGATTGGTGCATCTGAAAGTGACAGGGAGAATGGAACCAAGTTGGAAAACACTCTTCAGGATATTATCCAGGAGAACTTCCCAACCTAGCAAAACAGGCCAACAATCAAATTCAGGAAATGCAGAGGACACCACAGAGATACTCCTTGAGAAGAGCAACCCCAAGACACATAATTGTCAGATTCGCCAAGGTTGAAATGAAGGAAAAAAAATTGCTAAGGGCAGCCGGAGAGAAAAGTTGGGTTACCCACAAAGGGAAGCCCATCAGACTAACAGAGGATCTCTTGACAGAAACCCTACAAGCCAGAAGAGAGTAGGGGCCAATATTCAACATTCTTAAAGAAAATAATTTTCAACCCAGAATTTCATATCCAGTCACACTAAGTTTCATAAGTGAAGGAGAAATAAAAACCTTTACAGACAAGCAAATGCTGGGAGATTTTGTCACCACCAGGCCTGCCTTACAAGCACTCCTGAAGGAAGCACTAAATATGGAAAGGAAAAACCAGTACCAGCCACTGCAAAAACATACCAAATTGTAAAGACCATTGACACTATGAAGAAACTGAGTCAACTAATGGGCACAGTAACCAGCTAGCATCATAAAGATAGGATCAAATTCACACATAACAATATTAACCTTAAATGTAAATGGGCTAAATGCCCCAAATAAAAGACACAGACTGGCAAATTGGATAAAAAGTCAAGACCCCTCAGTGTGCTGTATTTAGGATACACGTCTCATGTGCAAAGACACACATAGGCTCAAAATAAAGGGATAGAGGAATATTTACCAAGCAGATGGAAAGGAAAAAAAAAGGCAGGGGTTGCAATCCTAGTCTCTGATAAAACAGACTTTTAACCAACAAAGATCAAAAGAGACAAAAAAAAAAAAGGCCATTATTTAATGATAAAGGGATCAATTCAACAAGAAGAGCTAACTATCCTAAATATATATGCACCCAGTACAGGAGCACCCAGATTCATAAAGCAAGTTCTTAGAGACCTACAAAGAGACTTAAATTTCCACGCAATAATAGCAGGAGACTTTAACACCCCACTGTCAATATTAGACAGATCAATGAGACAGAAAATTAACAAGGATATCCAGGACTTGAACTCAGCTCTGGACCAAGCAGGCCTAATAGACATCTACAGAATTCTCTACCCCAAATCAACAGAATATACATTCTTCTCAGCACCACATTGCACTTATTCTAAAATTGA
>NW_012105475.1:4904184-5011497 GCF_000951045.1 Mandrillus leucophaeus
ATAAAAACCTTTACAGACAAGCAAATGCTGGGAGATTTTGTCACCACCAGGCCTGCCTTACAAGCACTCCTGAAGGAAGCACTAAATATGGAAAGGAAAAACCAGTACCAGCCACTGCAAAAACATACCAAATTGTAAAGACCATTGACACTATGAAGAAACTGAGTCAACTAATGGGCACAGTAACCAGCTAGCATCATAAAGATAGGATCAAATTCACACATAACAATATTAACCTTAAATGTAAATGGGCTAAATGCCCCAAATAAAAGACACAGACTGGCAAATTGGATAAAAAGTCAAGACCCCTCAGTGTGCTGTATTTAGGATACACGTCTCATGTGCAAAGACACACATAGGCTCAAAATAAAGGGATAGAGGAATATTTACCAAGCAGATGGAAAGGAAAAAAAAAGGCAGGGGTTGCAATCCTAGTCTCTGATAAAACAGACTTTTAACCAACAAAGATCAAAAGAGACAAAAAAAAAAAAGGCCATTATTTAATGATAAAGGGATCAATTCAACAAGAAGAGCTAACTATCCTAAATATATATGCACCCAGTACAGGAGCACCCAGATTCATAAAGCAAGTTCTTAGAGACCTACAAAGAGACTTAAATTTCCACGCAATAATAGCAGGAGACTTTAACACCCCACTGTCAATATTAGACAGATCAATGAGACAGAAAATTAACAAGGATATCCAGGACTTGAACTCAGCTCTGGACCAAGCAGGCCTAATAGACATCTACAGAATTCTCTACCCCAAATCAACAGAATATACATTCTTCTCAGCACCACATTGCACTTATTCTAAAATTGACCACATAATTAAAAGTAAAACACTCCTCAGCAAATGCAAAAGAACAGAAATCATAACAAACAGTCTCTCAGACCACAGTGCAATCAAATTAGAACTCAGGACTAAGAAACTCACTTAAAACCACACAACTACATGGAAAGTGAACAACCTGCTCCTGAATGACTACTGAGTAAATAATGAAATGAAGGCAGAAATAAATAAGTTCTTTGAAACCAATGAGAACAAAGACACAACGTAACAGAATCTCTGGGACACAGCTAAAGCGTCTTTAGAGGGAAATTTATTCCACTAAATGCCCACAGGAGAAAGCAGGAAAGATCTAAAATCGGCACCCTAACATCACAATTAAAAGAACTAGAGAAGCAAGAGCAAACAAATTCAAGAGCTAGCAGAAGGCAAGAAATAACTAAGATCAGAGCAGAACTGAAGGAGACAGAGACACACACAAAAAAAAACTCTTCAAAAAAAATAAATGAATCCAAGAGCTGGTTTTTTGAAAAGATTAACAAAATAGTCTGCTAGCCAGACTAATAAAGAAGAAAAGAGGGAAGACTCAAATAGACACAATAAGAAATGATAAAGGGGATATCACCAACCACTGAATCCACAGAAATACAAACTACCATCAGAGAATACTATAAACACCCCTACACCAATAAACTAGAAAATCTAGAAGAAATGGATAAATTCCTGGACACATACACCCTCCCAAGACTAAACCAGGAAGAAGTCGAATCCCTGAATAGACCAACAACAAGTTCTGAAACTGAGGCAGCAATTAGTAGCCTACTAACCAAAAAAAGCCCCAAGCCAGATGGATTCAGAGCCAAATTCTACCAGAAGTACAAAGAGGAGCTGATACCATTCCTTCTGAAACTATTTCAAAAAATAGAAAAAAAGTGACTCCTCTCTAGCTCATTTTATGAGGCCAGCATCATCCTGATACCAAAACCTGGCAGAAACACAACAAAAAAAGAAAATTTCAGGCCAATATCACTGACGAACATCAATGCAAAAATCCTCAATAAAATACTAGCAAACCGAATCCAGCATCACATCAAAAAGCTTATCCACCATGATCAAGTCGGCTTCATCCCTGGGATGCCAGGCTGGTTCAACATAGAAGAAAACCTAGGCAATACCATTCAGAACATAGGCATAGGCAAAGATGTCATGACTAAAACACCAAAAGCAATGGCAACAAAAGCCAAAATTGACAAGTGGCATCTAATTAAACTAAAGAGCTTCTGCACAGCAAAAGAAACTATCATCAGAGTGAACAGGCAACCTACAGAATGGGAGAAAAGTTTTGCAATCTATCCATCTGACAAAGGGCTAATATCCAGAATCTACAAGAAACTTAAACAAGTTTACAAGAAAAAAACAACCCCATCAAAAAATGGGCGAAGGATATGAACAGACATTTCTCAAAACAAGACATTTATGTGACCAACAAACATATGAAAAAAAGCTCATCATCACTGGTCATTAAAGAAATGCAAATCAAAACACAATGAGATACCATCTCATGCCAGTTAGAATGGCAATCATTAAAAAGTCAGGAAACAACATGCTGGAGAGGATGTGGAGAAATAGGAATGCTTTTATGCCATTGGTGGGAGTGTAAATTAGTTCAACCATTGTGGAAGATGGTGTGGCGATTCTTCAAGGATCTAGAACAAGAAATACCATTTCACCCAGCAATCCTGTTGCTGGGTATATACCCAAAGGATTATAAATCATTCTACTATAAAGAAACATGCACACATATATTTATTGCAGCACTATTCACAATACCAAAGACTTGGAAGCAACCCAAATGTCCATCAATGACAGACTGGATAAAGAAAATGTGGCACATATACACCATGGAATACTATGCAGCCATCAAAAAAGGATGAGTTCATGTCCTTTGCAGGGACATGGATGAAACTGGAAACCATCATTCTCAGCAAACTAACACAGGAACAGAAAACCAAACAAGGCATGTTCTCACTCATAAGTGGGAGTTGAACAATGAGAACACACAGACACAGGGAGGAGAACATTGCACACTGGGGCCTGTTGGGGAGTGGGGGGTTAAGGGAGGGATAGCGTTAGGAGAAATACCTAATGTAGATGACGGGTTTATAGGTGCAGCAAACCACCATGGCATGCATCTACCTATGTAACAAATCTGCACACTCAGCACATGTATCCCAGAACTTAAAGTATAATTTTAAAATAATAAAATAAATAAATAGCCAGGCGCAGTGGCTCACACCTGTAATTCCAGCACTTTGGGAGCCCAAGGCAGGTGGATCACCTGAGGTCAGGAGTTCGAGACCAGCCTGGCCAACATGGTAAAACCCCGTCTCTACTAAAAATACAAAAAATTAGCCAAGTGTGTTGGTGCACACCTGTAATCCCAGCTATTCGGGAGGCTGAGGCAGGAGAATAGCTTGAACCCAGGAGAGGGAGGATGCAGTGAGCCAAGATCATACCACTGCACTCCAGCCTAGGTGACAGAGCGAGACTCCGTCTCAAAAAAATAATAATAAAGAAATGTGGAAGGGATAAGATAAGAGCCCACCACTCAAACCAGAGGAACTTGGTCTGTAATGATGTCATATTTCTAAAAATGGCAGTGTGTTAAGTCCAAGATTTCAGTCTGTTCTGATTGAGCATACAAGTATTGTGTTAGAGTGCTTCCATACTTAGGTCAGTCCCTCCCTGCAGGAAACCCATCAAAAGTTTTCACCTCTCGGGAAGATGGCTATGATTTCAGTATTTACATATTTTACTTAGTTTTCATCCCTCTTTCAAGTAATAGATTCTAGAACCCACCAAGATGCCATGACTGTGATTTGTGTCACAATCTGCCAACCTAGCCAGTGCTCTCTGAGAGATGTTAATCCTATAATGGAAGCAGGAGAACCAAAACCTTCTGAACATTCATCACTGATGGGTGAGGTCAGGTCAATGAATCGATGCACACTTAGATCTAGGCTTGACAATGGAAGAGGATGTGGACACAGTTACGGCTCCAATGTAATCCACCGTCCTCATGCTGTGTGCCTACAAAACATGCCAACCACTCCACAAATAGGGCAGCCCAGGGCCCCAAGGCCCAATCTCCACCCTCTAGGAGACTGCAATCTACAGATGCAAAATAGATTTTCTTTAAAATGACATTCAAATACCTCCTTTCCCTTCTTCATATTTCAAGATTCCAACGGAGAGGAGGCAGTGCCTTTTGCAGTGTTTCAGAGGTTGTCAGTAATTCGCTGCACCTTATTAATTCCTGATGATAAGCCTGTTACAATGGTGAGGCTTCAGGTGTGTCCTTCAAGAATGATGGAGGTAACATGGTGGTCCAGGCCAAAGACAGAGACCAAAGGGAATGGCTGGACCAAGAAGACCCAGTAATGACTTTCCAACAGCCACCACACTGAATTCTTATCCAATATCTTTACCCATCTGCTCAGAAGATACAAGAACACTGTGCTCTATCTTCCAACTTCTATCTAGGTTTTACTGACTCAGTGCTATCACTCAGTAATATCAATGCTTTCTATGTGCCGGACAGTTTCCTGGGTTTCTTAAATGTTTATAATTCTTATCCTGAAAGTTTGACCAGATTACCAGCCTCATCTTGTGTATAAGAAAACTGAGGCACAAAAGTGTGGCTAATAAATGGAGATGGAACTGAAACCCACACTTCTTGGGCTTCCTGGCCTTCATGTTTGACTATGATGCAATGGTGCTTCCCGGAAGATAAAACCTAAAATGGTTCAACGCAATTTGGCAGTGGCAGCCCTGTTGTCAGAGACTCATAACTGACTCTTCCTCCTCTCCAATCTTATCTCCTATCCGTAACACAAGCAGCAGAGGAGGCAGAAAAGATAGTGAGTCTGCTGAGCATAGAGTAGAAATGAGGTTGTGTGCTTCAACAGAAACATGAAGATAAAGGTCCTTTGGGTCACTTCATATTCCAGATACACCAGGAGAGACTTCTCCAGAATCAGCGAACTTGACCATGAAACATGGTGGGAGGGTAAGGTCCATGTTCTAAAATTATCACCCAGGGGGCTCCAGCCCACAAAGAGAAAGCATGCCTCCCTCCTGCTGCCACCCCACGGAGTGGCAAGAGAGTGAAAGACACAAGTCTGTTTCCCATCACTAATCATAACTCCAGACTCCCATGGATGCCTATGAGAAGAGGATCTCGTGCAGAAAAAAAACAAAAAACAAAAAATGGGTGTCATAACCTCAACAATGTGAGAAAAAGCAAAAACAGATCGCAGGAGCCTGCGAGAACAGAATGTAAGAGAACGTGAAATGTTCATAGTTTCAGTCGCATATACAAATTATGAACCAGTTGGGATTCACCAGAAATGTTTTGTGGGCCAACTTTTCAATGCAATGCTTTGCTCAGTCTGGAGAAGTGTGAAGAACTGGCAGCTGACTTATGGTGCCTTGTTTTGAGTGTAAATCTGGGTTCATCCCAGCAGCTTACATCTCCAGGGCCCTCCAACAACCAGCTGAGTCAGCAACTGCAACAGCAAGCCTCCCCATGGAGAAGTTTGTCACTAGAGACACCACACTTGAGTACAGCATATCGCAGCTTCCGAAGAAAAGCCCTAGGGTACTCCTCTCCAAATGCCCACAGGATGACTTTACAAAGCCATTGGAATTAGCCCATGCCTATGTCCCCTTCCTGAGCTCCTAGATTGGTACTAGACACTTAGTGAGGGCACCCAGTGTTGGGTGCTAAGAACTCTGCCACCAACTTTCACAAGATTAGCTTGTTAACTTCATAACGAACACAGCAAGAATAGGAAGATGAGTCAACTGCAGCACAGAGAAGGTAGCTGGCGTGCTGTAAGTAACAGCTAGGATCCAATTCACTTTACAACACAGACGAGGGTCTGCCCTGCACAGCAGCAGACACTGTGTTTATCCTGAGATTACTCAGACACTGCCATGATCTTTGAGGAATTGACAGTCTACTGGAGTGTGCCTCATCTCACGGGTTTCAATCCAGATTTTTCTGCCACTTTTTAAAATACTGTAACCACTCCCAAACACTTTATTGTCTGTATTTCATTTTGTGCTTAGCACAGACTATCCAGAAAGGTATTTATCTTCCTATGTATATGGGCCATATTTCTACCAGGATTTTAAGCTTTGTTATTTTTTTGAGATGAAGTCTCACTCTTGTCCCCAGGCTGGAGTATAGTGGTGTGATCTTGGCTCACTGCAACATCTGCCTCCTGGGTTCAAGTGATTCTCCTGCCTCAGCCTCCCCAGTAGCTGGGATTACAGGTGCCTGCCACCACACCCAGCTAATTTTTGTATTTTTAATAGAGATGGGGTTTCACCATGTTGGCCAGGCTGGTCTCGAACTCCTGACCTCAGGCGATCCGCCTGCCTCGGCCTCCCAAAGTGCTGGGATTACAGGTGTGAGCCACCACGCCCAGGTTTAAGCTCTTTGAAGGCAAAGGATATGTCATGAACCTCTTGTTCCTGTACCTAGCACTGTATCCTACACTTAATAGGCTAGCTTAGCAGGTTTCTTTTAATATTGGTGGTGGTGGTGCTGATGTGAGTGATTGAGATCAGTTCAAAGTAGAGAAGAAAGAATTAGAGAGTTTGCTCCCTTACTACCAACAAAAAGGTGTGTCTGTGTGGATATTATATGATTAAAATTCATTTCAGGAAACATTACACACTAGCAGCCTGTAATTCAGAGTCTAGGCTCTCAAACCAGACTAATTGCATTTGAAATCCATTCCCGTCATGTATATATTAGCTGGGTGCCCCTAAGCATGTTACTTAATTTCTCCGTGCCTCATTTCCCTCTCTGTAAAATGAGAATAATAATAGTAACAACCCACTCTCACAAAGACTGTGTGTGTTAAAACATGTAAAGTGCTTAGAACGGAGTCCAACACATAGTAAGTGTTCAACTAACATTAACTCTGGCTATGATCTTCAGATAATTTTGCCTCAGTGCAGTTAGTATATAGTCATAGGATTGGCAGAAGCAAATTACAGGGTAACAGACCCTGTTAATGGATTTATTTTAAATAATAACTTCCAAGGGGCATCCTTGGTTCAGTATGAATTTAGTTCAATGCTTCATCTGGAAAATGATAATTTTGTCAATAAATATTTATTAAGTACCCAATAATACTTAATAATTAATTGTGTGTCTCTGTCACAAAAATTTGTCTTCTAGCACACTTAATAAATATTTATTGACAAAATTATTATTTTATAGATGAAGAACCATCTTCTTCCCTCAAAGAGCTCAGAGTCGAGGGCTGAACCTAGCACAGTAAATGCAAGGACCAGGGAAAGCACCAAGTATCACGGAACACAAAGAAGGGCTACACCTGCCGTTCTGAGGCGGTGAAAAGACGTCTCTTGGAAAGGCCACATCTGTACCAAATTTTGAAGTAGCGGTGAGCCAGTTACAGAAGCGAGAGATAATAGAAACAATAATGATGTTAACAATTATAACACCATGTATTCTCATGTGTCTTTACCACTTACAAAATGTTGCAACGAAACTGATTGGTAATTGGTCCAAAATGTGAGCACATGAGCTGCACCAGACCAATCAGGGTTCTTTTCTGCCTGAGCTGATGGAGAATTGTGTCTTTATCTGTCTGGTTACAACAAAGGTGAGAAGACAGAGCCGCTGCTGCCATGTCCCCAGCTGAGCGGAGAAGCAGCTGTCAGGAGAGAATGAAGTTGCCAAGCAGAGGCAGAAATTAGAAAGATCATGTTTGATATGCTGGATCTAGTTGTCCGTAAAGCCAGCTCCCCTTGCCCTTCCACTTGGACTTACATGCACTGATGATGACAGCGAATACTTATAATTAATAATATTGCTAATGACCATGTATTGAGAGCTTAATATGTACTAAAGACTGTGCCAAGCTCCTCACACTGCCAGTAGCACAAAATTCTTTTATAAAATGTGGGCAAATATAAAGCAGTTGCCAGACAAGGAAGAAATCAGCTGCTTTAACTGCCTATTTCTTATCAAATTAAATTAAATCCCTGCTTAGCCAACAGCTAAGAACTGTGTCTCACTTAAGCAGCATCACTGGATAGTTAGTATAGACAATGAAATCTGGTTGTTTGGTGCTATTTTTTAAATATTCTTGCCTTTATTTGTTCTGTAAGTCCAAAGAGGCTTTGTCTAAAGACAAGGATTTATTTCTTACCAGGTCAATAACTTTGATTAACATGATATAAAAAATTTTAGTGTGATATACAGAAATCTCAGAAAGTAATTGTAAAACATTTTAATGCACTTCTTAAAATCTTAATTTACAAGACACTTTGTCTTACCACCACTGACCTTTCAATGCAAAAACTTTACAATTTTTGTTTGCCAATTATTTAAATATAGCCCACTTTTGATCACTTGCAGACTTGTATTTGGGGGGCAAAAGGAGAGACCGGTTCTATCAGGATGCTCCTCAACCCAGCATGCTTCCCAATCCATCGTCAATTTACTGCTCACCAGTGCTCTCTGACATCCCCCAGGCCACCAGCCCCACTCCAGCCCCATGCCGAACTCATCTTAAGATAAATGCCTGTACAGTACTCTGCCACCAATAGCTCCTCAGGTATGGATTTAACTCCGTTCATCTGTACAGCTCAAATAAAGTGTTACTCTCTAGTAATGTTGTCTGAAGGGTCTTTAAAATAGTCCCCCTGTCTGTTTCTCTTGCCAGGTGCAAATTCTTCCTTCATCAGCAAAGACAATTTGCTGTGGGACACGGCTCCAAATTGCCTGCATCCTCATTTATGCTGCTGGAGAACAGCATAAATGCTCCTTTTTCACTGTTCTACTACTTACTGCTGTTGCCAAAGACACCAGAAAGCAAGTCAGTTTCCACACTACACAAAGCATTAGAAAAATAACAACACAAACACACAGTGATTTGGTCCTTAACTGTATTCTGAGTACATATGATTTTAACACAATGTGAATTCTAAAATGTGGACTGGATGGATCGTTTTATTCCTCTTTTACAGATAACAGAGAGCACAAACAACTTGTTCAAGGTCACTGGACTGAAAGTGACAGAGCCAGGACTCTGTCCCACATGCAAACACTCCATGCATCATGCCTATGACACTCAGAGAAGAAGGCTATCATTAAAAAGATCTATGCTTGATGCTAGAAATTCAAGACCAGCCTGGGCAACATAGCAAGACTCTCGTCTCCACAAAAAAAGAAAAAAAATTTAAAAATAGGCATAGTAGAGCACACTGGTGCTTAGCTACTCAGGAGACTAAGGTGGGAGGATCTCATGAGCCAAGGAGTTCGAGGCTGCAGTGAGCTGTGAGCACACCACTGCACTCCAGCCTGTGCAACAGAGAAAGACCCAAAAACACTAAATCCCAAACAAACCTAACCAATAATAAAAATCATTTCAGTTTACAACCTTGGTTGTTTTTTCTTTACTTCATATTCTTTTTGCGATATATGATGCTTGTCTTTAATACATACATATTATGTTTGACGAAAAACTATTTAATATTTATCTCCTTTGGATAAACAGTCCAAACTGTTTCCAAAAATAACAATTCATTCTTATTAACAGCTCTGTGTGGAGTGAGCAGCAGTGGCACTTATGTAAACCATACCTCATTTCATACCTGGAAATGAAAAGAGAGAAGCAGCACAAACTGTCAGATGGAAAATGTTTTTCCAAAATCAGGCCTTCTGAAATGGCTTTTGGAGTAAAATGTCTGAGTATCCCCCACACTTCACGTTCTTGGCAGATAAGTCACAAAACTCCCGAGGAAAAAAAAGAAAAAATGTTTCCTTCTCAGTTCCTTCCCCGGGAGAGATTTTAAATGTTGATCACATTCTCATTAGAGAAAGAGTGTTCATTTGAGAAGAAGAGCTTTCTCATCCTATTCAAAACAATCCGTGCACAACCCAAGAGACTGGAGCAACACAATCATCAGCTAAAACCATTTTGGTGGTGTCCCTGGTGCCCTGAAGGAAGAAGCAACGGAAAGACAAGATGACAGGACCCTCACGCGGCAGCAGATCACAGAGGGCTGTGCCACAGAGCAGTTGTGCCCTCTGCATCCGGCACAGAGACAGCCAAAGAACGCTTGCTTTCTTTTTTAACTGAAAAGTTAAAAGTTTTTTAACTGAAAAGTTAAAAACAATAACGAAATTATGCCGGTGACAGTTCCGATGCTAGCCTCCAGGGGGCGCTGTTAAATTTCGTAGCTACTTCAACCAGCAAGTCTCCAAGGAGCCAAGTCAAAAACATTTTTCTCCAGCCAGAGCTTTCGTAACCCTTGCCAAACACAGACAACATCTAACGACAGAATATTTTAGGATCTTGATGTTCCTTGACAAGTCTATCATTACCTTCTGAAACAACCTTGAATATCATGGCTTTTTACAAAGTTTTCTTTAATTTCAAGGAGCAAAAAGTGATTTTTTTCATACCTCACAACTAAGAAATTAACATAACCTGCATGACTTATGAGGCTTCCATTAATAATACTTATTGCTTCTTCCCCTAAAATCCTCTACTTCCCGTTTCTATACAATTTATAAACACATAGAAAAGGAAGAATAAATTTGAACATGGACAGAAACGAGTCCCAGAAAACAACTCAATAGGATTAAACCCTCTTCATATATGCATATATACAATATATAATCTATATAAATAGAATCATATATTAATCATAAATAGAATCATATAATTTTATATGTATGTATAAATAGAATGTATATAATTTATATAAACATATAGAATATTTGTGGATATAAGAATAGAATCATATATCATATAGTCAGTATCCTCATGTATATAGCCAGGCTGTTAAAAATCTCACAATTATTAACAGATATTAATATATTATTTTAAAATTAACTTAGCGAGTATACAAAAGTAGCAAGATAATTTATTCTCAGTATTACTAATTACCAAGGACACTTAAGCAACCAAAAACTGAGCAGTCATTTTAAACATAAGTGCTTTTACGTTTGTTTCTGGTCCATAACAGCTTTTTCCCAACTGTATTCCCTTGTCAAAGTAGTTTTGAAATGCTGTAAACCATTCTTCACTTTTGGAGAAGCAAAATGCACAGACAGAAATCTGTTGAACTTTGTTTATTCAATCTAGCATTTCTCAAACTTATTTGAGCACCAAACATATTCTTCATTGACTACCTTTTAATTTCTCATGCAATTTATTATAATAAACAATAAAAATAGCATTATAAATATGGTTTGGAAAACACTAGCCTAGGGTATTCGTGCTAAGAATATTTAAGAATTTGTGAATACTGTGTTTAAATATTTATTTTTATTTTGTTCTTGATACTCAAAATTTCTCTCGGGAAACTATTTTATTATCCAGAGAATCTATGTCAGTATATATGATAACCTAAATTTGTCAGTTTCATCTCCATGTATCATGCTGTAATGCTATAAAAATTCACACTCGTATACTAAGATTTATCAGTTCCACATAATGGTAATATTTTATACTCCTCCAAAAGAAGCTGGAAGTATACTGCAGGCATTTTGTAACACATTTTTTCTAACACTACTGTGACACAGGTGGAGATTAATTGTTCCATTTCACAGATGTAGGAAAAGCATCTTAGAGAGTGAGTCACAAGTAAAGTTGGAAATAAAACTCATTTATTGAGACTTCAGAATGTAATCTTTCATCCAGATGGCAATGTTCCTCTATGAATTAAAAGTATGATTCTCTCTGTGTGTGGCCATCTTCTTGAGAAAAAAGTAAAATAAAGAACAAATGAAAAGCACTATTGATGGAATCTTCTCCACAACAGAAATGTTTGATCCAGGATCTTTCCCACAGGGTTCTGATAAGAAGCTAAAGGAGCACCCTCCACAGCTGGGCAGAGAGCACGTGGTGATACAATTCTAATGGTGAGCCAAAGAGCGTAGGATCAGTTATCAATGTCCAACTATCCACTTCCTTTCAAAGAACTACAACTGGAGTTTGCATAGTCATTTGCCCTAGGCCACAAAATGAAATATACAGCAGCCAAATAAGTTGAAATAATTTCAAATCTCTTAAAATAATTTAATCTTCTGCATTCATTGAGCATACTTAAAAGAGTTAATGATTATTAAATCATAGTTATTGTTGCTGTTCTCACTTTCAAATGGTTTGGAGGCTGTCTTTTCAGGAAAAGCTTCCTAATCACTTGCCCAGTTCCTCACATCCTCCTGCGCGCGCACACACACACACACACACACACACACACACTCTCTTATTTTTCAGTCCCTGCCAGGACTTTGTCATTCCTTTCAAAAAAAAATTGACGGGCATAGTGGCTCACGCCTGTAATCCCAGCACTTTGGAAGGCCGAGGTGGGTGGATCACCTGAGGTCAGGAGTTCAAGACCAGCCTGGCCAAAGTGGCGAAACCCTATCTCTACGAAAAATACAAAAATTAGCCAGGTGTGGTGGTGCACACCTGTAATCCCAGCAACTCAGAAGGCTGAGGCAGGAGAATTGCTCCAACCCAGGAGGCAGAGGTTGCAGTGAGCCAAGATCACGCCACTGCACTCCAGCCTGGGCGACAGAGTAAGACTTCGTCTCAAAAAAAAAAAAATCAAAAACACAAACTGTTGGATTTTTTTTCTGTCATAACATTTTTGCTTTTAGCATTTAACCTCTCCTCCTGGCGCATTTTGCTCAGCAGAAATGCTTCTCTGGGCAAAGTCATCTGTGTTTCCATTTTCAACATGAGGACAACAAAGCATGCTATCCCCAAAGTTTCCATTGCCACATTTAGAACCAATTAGCCCTCGGCTGTAAGATTAAGCTAATTCTTGGCCAATTCTGTTACTATTCAAGGAGAATTTTTAAGGATCCGTAGACCAATGCTCAAGCTGGAGTAGTGTTCAGTTCTTCTATCAGCGGTGCTCACCTGCCTTTACGATGCCTCTTAGGAACTGAAGTCTAGTCCCAGAATCTGAGTACAGGGCTGGGCTCCTCCGCTCTTGCCTGCTCAGCCCTCCCGGTTGCCACTCCCTGTCTTGAGGCTTTCTGGCATATTTCCATCATCTGTCACCCACTGCTTTGTCCCTGTGCTTTGCCAGATCATCCAGATCATTTCACTTTGCCAGCTTCCAGGCATGCTCCTCAGAGACCCGCCCGCCCTGAACACCATGTCTGCTTTCCAGGTCTCTCCTTGGCCACCTCTACAGTCCATCAAAGTACTACCAATTCCAAGCACTTGAGTACTAGCATCCAAAAATATTCACCTGTTCCACAAACACTGAGAATCTGGAAGAACAAGAGACTGGAAGTTTTACTAGCAGGACAGTAGACACTCACAGCACCACGTATAGAAAAGATGATGCACACAATACAGAAAGAAAGACTGAGTCCCTGTCACCTCAGACAGACACCTCCCACACCAACCTCTCCTCCCTCCCTGTGAAACTCACCTCCCAGTCACCAATGAGGAGAAGTCAAATCGTCAGATTGAAGTTTGGCTGTCCATAGTGCACACTTTAGATTCAGATTTTCTTGGTTCCATCCCATGTCCATGACTTACTAACTATATAATCTTTGGAAAGTTACTTGGCCTTTCTAAACCTCAGTGTTCACATTGTTAAAATGACAGGAATAATCATTTACCCCATTAGGTTTCTCTAAGTCCTAAATGAAGCAATCCACATAAGGCAATGAGCAAGTACTGAGGCTACAGTTGACATTAGATAAATGGTAACTAACTAGTAGTATTAAGCCCTTTTTTGTTACACCCAAACAGGAAAATAAGAAATAAACAAAAAACTGGTGCCTGAGAATTTCAAAAAGACTGGGCCCAACTGCTGTATTTTTTTCCTTTCACTTTTATGCCTCACTCTGATCATGCTTATTAGTAACTGCTGGCCCCTGACACCATGACAACCAGTAAGTCAACAACTGCAGCATTTCTCAGCAGCTGAATCCAACCCAGCAAACTCCACGAGACTCTTGAGTTCTCTTCAACATGCTGCCGAAGGGTGAGAGGTGCCTTTCTGCTTAAGGAACTATTAAATATCCTTGAACACTCTTAAAGAACCCTTGCCCCACGTAGAACAGGCTTCCAAGCCTTTATTCACTGGCTCAGTGGACTTCGTGCCATGCTAATAATTATTCTGCTGGGATGCTGATTCTAAGGCTGAAGTTTTCAGTGCTCCAAAGCAAGCCAGGTTTATAGTCTTGACCTTTTTCAGAGAGAGAATGCCACCGTCCTCCGGGTCCCCTACTGCCAATTTCACCTTGGTGATTCCTCACAATTTGAAAACATTATCTACAGGGATGCTGCAGTGCTGCACGTCACACTGTGCAGACTATTTCTAAAGAACGGCAAAAGTTATCCAGCTAAAGAACTGTTTTTCAAAAGTGTGGGCGCTGACCCACTAGTGAGAAATGAAATTTAGTCTCTCTCTAGAGACCTGTTTTTAATAAAATAGAACAGAAATGAAATAGAATAGAACAATATCAGAACATGTCCTACTTAGTAAGGGTAAAGCGGCAGTCATGTTTTAATTACACATTTAGGTATGTCTGTACTAGATCATATTGTAAAAATGTAATTCTTACTCTGGATCCAGATGAAAATTTTATGGAAGTTGCAGATCTAATGGGATGACTAAATCAGTATCTATCCATTTTTCTACACATAACAATAACATTTAAGAATCTGGAGGATTGAACACTGGAAAAATACCAGGGAATCTACAGTAAAATTTAGCTACATGGCTAAAAGTTATTCAGACATCAGGGAAAATTAATTCAAGCCAGCTTACATCAAATAGCTGGAAATCTAAATAGTACTTAAAGAATGTAGGTATGACAGCACACTGCCAGAGCCCAAACTGTGTCACTGGTTGACTGTGTGATCACAGCTCCATAACTTAGCATCTGCAAACCTAGGGTTCCTCATCTGTGAAATGAGAATGAAAGTAGAGTTACTAGAAGAATTAAATGAATTATTATAATGAATTGTTAAAAATACATTATTGAGATTGGGTGCAGTGGCTCACACCTGTAATCTCAACACTCTGGGAGGCTGAGGCAAAAAATTGCTTGAGGCCAGAAGTTCAAGACCAGGCTAGGCAACATAGCCAAACCCCATCTCTACAAAAATAAAAAGTAAGAAATTAGCCTGGTGTGGTGATCCACCTATAGTCCTAGTTACTCGGGAGACTAAGAGGGGAGGAGACCTTGAGTCCAGGAGTCTGAGGATGCAGTGAGCTCTGACTGTGCCACTGCACTCCAGCCTGAGTGACAGAGTGATACTCTGTTTCAAAAAAAAAAGAAAAGAGAAAAGAAAGAAGGAAATGAATTACACAGCACTGAGCACCAGTGCCTAGCACAAAGTAAGCACGTTTAGCTGCTATTTTATTTGCCATTGAAATTGGTAGTTATTATTGTTGCTTATAACAGGCAAAAATATATTGTTGTCTGAATAACCTTATCTCACAAAATAACACCCAGTACACCATGAAGACCAAATAGCCACCTTCCCCACTTTACCATCCAGCCTATTAAATTCGCAGTGACTCCAAACCCCAAATCTGCCTGAATAATCCTGGGACTCCATTTCTAGCCACAACTACCCAAACAGTAGGTGTAGACTTGTAGAAGTGGGGTTAATGCCATGATAGTTTGTTCTATGGAGTAATGGCCAGTGTGGGGTCAAAAATAAACACACATACTTTATCTAAGTTGTCATCTGTGAAGAAAATGTGGCCTTTTAATCATTTTTTCATAAAATACCAAAAGGAATTCCAAAGAACTTTCAATTTTTTCACGACCTTAATAATTCACCTAGAGCTATTTTTTAATAAAAATAAAAACTCATTTCTCTTTTCTCCCTGCTTCAACCCTGTCAGGACTTTCTCAGTGGTGGAAGAAGGGGAGGAACGTGCAACCCACCAACGACAGGAAGCCCCGTGGCAGAGGTGGCGAGCAACAAACCTAATTGTGCCTGAACATCGATAAGAACAGCATTTTCCAGCTTTCACTGTCTTTGTTCTATTCCCACCCATGGCTGTGCTGCACTTCACAGCAGCAAGGAAAACTTAATGCAGAACTTTCTTTCTGCTTTAGGGTGGCTCGAATGTGGGAATCTTTAGTAAAAAAGAAGTTCCTCCCAGCTCCAGACTGCTTAAGCAGACTGTAAATGAAATCAGGGAGACTTCAATGGGGACATTTTTAAAACTCCATCCTCCTGCTGGGCTGTCTTAATTCTAGCATGCAGTTCACAGGTCCTCATAGGGACAGGGCTTCAAAGAGCTAGCAAGTCATAGTTTCACGTTCACCGTCACAGAATTTTAGCTTATGCATCCAGGGAAAGGAATTTCTTAGGACCATGAAAACACAAGTGATTCTGGTTCTGATTAGAGGGCTCAGTCTTCATCCCATAAAGTATATACGTTTATTTCAAATGTACAGATGATCAAACTGAGGTTGACAGCAGCCAAGTAACTTATCTGAGTTTGCATAGCAAGCAAATAGTACAGTCAACTTTGGAAACCAAATCAAAGAGCTCCTCTGTTACCCACAACATCCCCTCCAGCAATGGTAAACATCTCAGACTTCACACTGGCTTTCACAAACCACCTCACAAACCCATGAGAATAGAGGAGAGGCTATGTGGATGCAGAACTGAGCTGAGCAGAGACTGGGGAAGCCCAGTGGAGATTTTCTATCTCCCTCCCATTCACAAATACACTCACAGATCAGAGTCTATAGTGACATCAATAGAGGTTGGGTTCTCATCCCAGCTTGGGAAAAATGTGTCCAAGAGTAGTCTGGCACCAAGCCAAGCAAAAGCCATCAAGGGTGGAGCCAGGCTTCCCTTGGGAGTAGAGTGACACAGGATAGGCTGGACATTCTCTGCAAACAGGAAGCCTCATTCTGTCTTAGAGAAACAGCACTGGCCAGGCACAGTGGCTCATGCCTGTAATCCCAACATTTTGGGAGGCTGAGGTGGGCAGATCACCTGAGGTCAGAAGTTGGAGACCAGCCTGGTCAACATGGTGAAACCCCATCTCTACTAAAAAAAAAAAAATGCAAAAATTAGCCAGGAGTGGTGGCACACACCTGTAATCCCAGCTACTAGCGAGGCTGAGGCAGGAGAATCACTTGAACTGGGGAGGCAGAGGTTGCAGTGAGCCAAGATTGTGCCACTGCACTCCAGCCTGGGCAACAGAGTGAGACTCCATCTCAAAAAAAAAAAAGCATCAAAATTGATAAATCGCATTTTTAAAAAATACATTCAATTTATCAGTGTCTAAATAAACAGCTCTTCCACTTGAAACAATAGGCTGAAGATGTCATAATATCTAGTTAGCTTCTCTAATGCCAAATAAGAGTGTCATTAGGTTCTATCCATATCTAAGCTAGAAACAATGCCGTGAAATGTTAATAAAAAACTTTTAAGGCATACGAAATTTCCTAGTTGAAAAATGAATTATCTATATTCCCAAAGAAACATACAGGATGCAGACCATGGTTATTGTTTTAGGAAGCAGACAACCCATATTAATGTTGTCTGAAGAATTCTTTTTTAGCTAAACATTAGCCATAACTAGGGAAGACATTCGCATAACTCAGCATCATTCAAAATCAAAATGCATATAGAATCTGATCTGAGATCATTTTCAAAGCCCTGCTCCTATCAGATGTTCAGGCAGATGAAGAAATTTTATACAAAGCTCCATTCTTAATGAAAATCCATCTCTTCTTCATTCTTCACCTCTGGCTGATCATGACAAAAAGAAGCTTTCCACTGAAGAGAGTGGATTGAGTAGGAATGTGGAAGGCGACACATAATGTGTATTCAACCCTTCGCCTGCCGCCGGCTCCTGGGATTTAACTGGCTTTGAAATATGTATAAGCTAGGGGGACTGTTGTATTATTCATCAAAGATTTATCAGACCTTCAAACTCAATTATATATAGTGACCATGGGACACTTAAAAATAATAATAACAAAATGGGTAATGAAATTATCTTTTTCAGAAATGCTGTCTAGGAAAAGAAAAAAAAAAACAGTTGTTTAATGTTGATTCCTAGGCCCCTAAATAAAAATTATAATAGTCTTCTCTCATCCCCCAACACTTATTTTTTTAAAGCACCAACTCAGTTGTCAAGGGTCCCTTCCTCAACTGTGGCCAGTGAAAACCAAGATTTCCCTATAAAGAGTCAACGCCTTCATTTGGTAGATAAACATTGCAACAGACCTCTGAAAAAGTCATCGTGGTCCAAAAAGTTGAATTATCCTTAAAAACAGAAAAGGAACCAAAAACACTCTACTAATGCTTTCTAAACCTAGATTTTTGTTTGTTCATTTGTTTGTTTGAATGGAAAGGAAGTTGGATGCCATGTGATATGACTCTCCAATTGTGCAGATAAGATTGCACAGATCTAATTGTACAGATCTGAGCCCCAGCGATGCTGTGACTTGGCCAAGATCACAGACAGATAATCATATTTATTACTTTGCTCAACAAACATTTATTATGTCCCTAATATGTGCTAAGCATTACATGCAGCATAAGGTATACTGATAAAATAGCCCTGGCCCCTTTCCTTCTAGGGCTAAGTGGGTACCAGGACCACTAAGGTATGGGCCTCTCCCAGTGATCCACTCCTAACCCACCTACCAGACCCAGTCTATGAGGACCTGTTGAAGGCAAACAGTAAAAAAAAAAATGTAGATTTCCATGAAGCTGAACATACTCTTTTTAAAGGTGTCCGAAACCCCAAGAGTGTCTTCCTTATTTTGTTCTGTTAAAATTTCCTGCCTTTGGTGCTGGGAAAACTGGCTAGCCATCTGCAGAAAGCTAAAACTGGATCCCTTCCTTACACCTTATACAAAAATTAATTCAAGATGGATTAAAGATTCAAATGTTAGACCTAAAACCATAAAATCCCTAGAAGAAAACCTAGGCAATACCATTCAGGACATAGGCATGGGCAAAGACTTCATGACTAAAACACCAAAAGCAATGGCAACAACAGCCCAAATTGACAAATAGGATCTAATTAAACTAAAGAGCTTCTGCACAGTAAAAGAAACTACCATCAGAGTGAACAGGCAACCTACAGAATGGGAGAAAAATTTTACAATCTACCCATCTGACAAAGGGCTAATATCCAGAATCTACAAAGAACTTAAAAAAATTTACAAGAAAAAATCAAACAACCCCATCAAAATGTGGGCAAAGAATATGAACAGATACTTCTCAAAAGAAGACATTCATATAGCCAACAGACACATGAAAAAAATGCTCATCATCACTGGCCGTCAGAGAAATGCAAATCAAAACCACAGTGAGATACCATCTCACACCAGTCAGAATGGCAATCATTAAAAAGTCAGGAAACAACAGGTGTTGGAGAGCATGTGGAGAAATAGGAACACTTTTACACTGTTGGTGGGACTGTGAACTAGTTCAATCATTGTGGAAGACAGTGTGGCGATTCCTCAAGGATCTAGAACTAGAAATACCATTTGACCCAGCCATCCCATTACTGGCGATATACCCAAAGGATTATAAATCATGCTGCTATAAAGACACATGCACACATATGTTTATTGCGGCACTATTCACAATAGCAAAGACTTGGAACCAACCCAAATGTCCATCAATGACAGACTGGATTAAGAAAATGTGGCACATATACACCATGGAATACTATGCAGCCATAAAAAAGGATGAGTTCATGTCCTTTGAAGGGACATGGATGAAGCTGGAAACCATCATTCTGAGCAAATTATCATAAGGATTGAAAATCAAACACTGTATGTTCTCACTCATAGGTGGGAATTGAACAATGAGAACACTTGGACACAGGGTAGGGAACATCACACACCAGAGCCTGTTGTGGGATGGGGTGAGGAGAGAGAGATAGCATTAGGAGATATACCTAATGTAAATGATGAGTTAATGGGTGCAGCACACCAACATGGCACATGTATACATATGTAACAAACCTGCACGTTGTGCATATGTACCCTAGAACTTGAAGTATAATTTTTAAAAATTTCTGCCTTTTTTATGAAATGATAGTGACAAAAGATAATAGGGGCTTTTATATACCTCACTTAGAAAACTAATTTTTCTTTTTTAAAAGCTCCTTGTCTATGAAATCCAAGTCCAGGATTCTCGGCTTCCCACCACAATACCCTCTTTCTGGGGATTAGCAGATGAAGAGCTCTACTAATGCTATTACAAGAGCAGAGGCGGAAGCCCCCAGCTGGTGGTCAGTTGAGGTGAGCCAAGTTTAGCTGTTCCTTTCTACATCTGGAATTCTGGCCTTAAAAAAGCATGTTAATAAGGTTAATACAATGTCCCTTGGCTCTGTGACTAACTGATATTGAGACTGGAAAGTTAGGCTGCCAAGACAGAGCCAAAAACCTCCTCTTTTATGAAATGGATTAATTAGTTAATATTTGTGGAGTGCTTGAAAGTGGCAAAGGGTTATGTTTATGCTTTACGCAATCAACATTCCGAAAAAGTGATTACGAACTGAGGAGAGTGTGTACCTGTCGAGAAAGCAACTCAAGCAGTCTCTGAGGGTTACATCATTAACCTGAACATAAATGAGCAATCCGCTTGTAATTTCCTGGGTATGTTTCCCCCTGAGCGTAGGATCAAGAGCCCCGAGTATAGCTTCTCTCCTTTCTAGATCCAGGAACAGCAGCAGCCGGCTCTTGTTCCTATTGCTGGATTTTCCAGTTCAGCTTATCCTGATTCTGGGCCCTTCTGCCAGAGGAAACAGGGAGGTTAGAAGTGAAGGGGCAGGCTCATAAATGCCTCAGTAGTGAGTAGTGAAGCACAGCCCTTTTTCATCCGTGGTTGACATAAACTGCGACTCCACTCTCCTGCGCTCCCAGGGGAAAATGCTTATATACCCAAAAGTTGTGTCTTATAAAATTCCTAGAATCATCACAATAGCAACCATTTATTGAGTGCTTACCAAACTTCAGCACTTGGGCTAAGTGATTTCCACAATTATGCTATTACATTCTCACGGCAGTCTTTACTGTGTTATAATTAGCCTCAATTTTTAGTTGAAAAAATTGAAAGCTAAAGAATATAAATAACCAGAGGGGCTTCAGGATGGCTGAGGAGAGGCATCCAGCACTCACCTCCTCCACAAAGAAGAACCAAAATGGCAAGAAGAAAATCACACTTCAATAGAGGGAAAGCCATTGGAATTCCACAGAGAAGTGACAGGAAATATCCAAGGCACAGAAGGAGATGGAAACTAGGCAGCCTGCTGAGAGGAACTGGTTGGGAGCCCAGAGAAGGTCTCCACTATGGGGAAAGGGTGAGTGAGAGATCCCCAGTAGTCTACATTTCCACCATGGAATCCTGCAGCCCTAGCCATGGGAGAACCCCCAGCCCTCGCAAGGCCCTGAGACTAGTATAGGGAGCTGCCTGGACTGTGCAGTGGCATTGCTGCAGATAGGGAGCTCACACTGCGTCCTACACACACACCCAAGTCCCAAGCAACTGCAGCACAGAGCCAGTTTGAGAGTCCAGCTTCACCAGACTGCATCCTGCCCTGTGACCCAAGGGTGCCTCCATCTCCACATCTCTAGAGCCCTACTGACATCCCCACATGTCCACCTAGAGGGCTGCAGTAGTGTGACACTGGTTGGACCCAGTGGAGTGGCTGGGTCCCTAGCACTCTAGCACACACAGAGTCCTGCACCCCAGAGAAAGGACAGTGTAGCACCCTGAGGAGTCCTCCCCTAAAACAAAGGGAGCCAAAGTGTATGCCCCACAGAGCCTGAAGCCTGCCTGCCTGGGGCCACTACCACTGACAGCAACCCCCATCCCCCACCCCTCCCCCAGCAGCAGAACCACAGTGCACTTGCACACACCCTGAGGACGGGCTTTCCCTACTAACCACCACTGCTGCCTCCACCCACAAGCTCCACTGAGAGGTCTGGGAATCACCCTGCCCTGCCCACCACAGCCCATACAGAGGACAGGCCCACCTGGCCTGGCACTGCTCTTCCAGTGCTCAAGCAACATACCCCAGGGGTTTGGGGATCACCCCACCCTGTCCATCACTGCTGGCATCTGTGCACTCCTCCCAGGTATCTGAGGGTGGACCAACCCAGCCTGCCACCATCATCACAGTGGCATCCACCCTCATGTGCCACTTTGGGGACCAGGGGACTGGCCTGCCCAGTCCATCACAGCTACTGGTAACACAAGCATGGGCCTCCTGGAAGCCTCAGGGTTGTCCCACTACTGCTATAGCCACTGCCACACCAAGCACACTGTCCAGAGGCCTCAGAACCCGCCCTGAGGTGCAGCCCACCACTGCCACTGCCAGCACCTGAGGAAGCCACCTGGAGATCCAAGAATCTCCCACTTAGACCTGCTAACATTGGTGTCCACGTGCATCAGCTGAGAGCCCAAGGACAGGTAATAAACCTGTACATGTACTCCCTGAAACCAAATAAACGTTGGAAAAAAATTCATTCAAGATTTTCAGCAATAGACTATATCAAGCAGAAGAAAGAATTTCGGAACTTGAAGACAGGTTTGTTTTAAATAACCCAATCAGACAAAAAAAAAAAAAAAGAACAAAGAATTTTAAAAGAATGAACAAAGCCTGCATAACTTAATGGGACACCATAAAATTATTAAATAGTCTAATTTTTTAGTGTTCCAGAAAGTGAAGAGAAGCCCAAAGTCATAGAAAGCCTATTTAGTGAAATAATTGGTGAAAACTTCCAAGTCTAGCAAGAGATTTAGACATCTGGATACAGGAAACTCAGAGATCACCATGTAGATACCATCTAAAAAGGCTTTTTCACAGCACATTATAGTCAAACTGTCAAAAGTCAAAGACAAAAAGAGAATTCTAAAAACAGCAAAAGAAAAGCATCCTGTCACATATAAAGGAACTCTCATCAAGCTAACAGCAGATTTCTCAGCAGAAACCTTAGAGGCCACAAGAGAATGAGATGATATATTCAAAAATGCTGGAAAAAACCCCTGCCACATAAGGATAATAGACACAGAAGGGTTATCCTTCATAAATAAAGGAGAAGTAAAGTCTTTCTCAAACAAGAAAAATCTGCGGGAATTCATCACCACCAGACCAACCGTACGAGAAATACTTAAGGGAGTCCTACACCTGGAAGCAAAAGGATAAAATCTACCATCATGAAAACACAAAAGTATAAATCTCACTGGTAGAGTAAACACAGTAATGAGGAAGAGAAAGGACTCAAATGTTACCTCTAGAGAAAACCACCAATCCATAATGATAAACAGAAAGAGAGATAGAGAGAGAAAGGAAGGGAGGAAGGGAGGGAAAGAAGGAAGGAAGAAAGGGAGAAAGGGTAGGGGGAGGGGAGGGGAGAGGAGGGGAGGGGATTTAAACTGCACTTTAGACCAAATGGACCTAACAGACATCTACAGAACATTTTATCCAACAGCTATAGAATACACATTCTTCTCATTAGCACATAGAACATTCTCCAGGATAGACCGTATGTTAGGCCACAAAACAAGTTTCAACAAATTTTTTTAAATCAGTATCATGCCAAGTATCTTCTCAGACCACAATGGAATAAAACTAGCAATCAATAATAAGAGGAACTTTGGAAACTCTACAAATACATGGAAATTAAACAACATGCTCTGGAATGACCACTGAGTGAAGGAATAAATTTAGAAGTGACTCAAAAATTTCTTGAAGCAAATGACAAATGGAAACACAAAACACCAAAACCTATGGGATATAGTAAAAGCAGTGCTAAGAGAGAAGCTATAGCAATAAATACATACTTCAAAAAAGTAGAAAGATTTCAAATAAACAACCTAACAATGCACCTCAAGGAACTAGAAAAACAAGAACAAACCAAACCCAAAATTAGCAGAAGGAAAGAAATAATAAAGACCAGAACAGAACTAAATGAAATGGAAACTGAAAAATATATATATATAAAGAATCAACACAATGGAAAGCTATTTTCTTAAAAGGATAAACAAGATTGATAAAGCACTAGTTAGACAAACCAAGAAAAAAAGGAAGTCCAAAAAGACAAAATCAGAAATGAAAAAAGAGACATTATAACTCACACCATAGAAATATAAAAGATTATCAGATACTTTTATGAACAACTATATGCTAACATACTGGAAAACCTAGAGGAAATAGATAAATCCCTGGATACCTACAACCTACCAATAATGAACCAAGAAGAAATAGAAAATCTAAATGACTAATAATGAGTAAAAAGATTGAACTGGTGATTTTTTTAAGTCTCCAAAAAAAGAAAAGCCACGATTGGATGGCTTACTAAGAAATTCTACCAAACTTATAAAGAAGAACTAAGACTAATTCTCCCAAAATTATTCCAAAATAATTGAAGAGGAGAGAATTCTCCCTAACTCATTCCACAAGGCCAGCATTACATTGGTACCAAAACCAGATAAGGACACACACACACACACACACACACACACGTACACACACAGAAAACTACAGGCCAATATCCCTAATAAACATAGATACAAAAAATTATCAACAAAATACTAGCAAATCGAATTCAGCAACACATTCAAAAGATAAGACACCATGATCAAGGGGGATTTATCCCAGGGATGCAAGGATGGCTCAACATATGCAAATCAATAAATGTGATAAATCTCTTCAACAGAATGAAGGACAAGAGTCATATGATCATCTCAATAGGTACAGGAAAAGCATTTGATAAAATTCAACATCCCTTCATGATAATAACTCTCAATAAGCTAGGCAAAGAAGATATATACTTCAACATAATAATAGCCATATATGACAAACCCACAGCTAACATCCTGAACAAGGAAAGCTGAAAGCCTTTTCTCTAAAAACTGGAACATGACAAGGTTGCCCCCTTTCACAACTCCTATTCAACACAGCACTGCAAGGCCGGGCGCAGTGGCTTATGCCTGTAATCCCAGCACTCAGGGAGGCAGAGCAGGTGGATCACTTGAGGCCAAGAGTTTGAGACCAGCCTGGCCAACATGGCGAAACCCCATCTCTACTAAAAATAAATTAGTATGGGCATGGTGGCATATGCTTGTAATCCCAGCTACTCAGGAAGTTGAGGCAAGAGAATAGCTAGAACCCAGGAGGCGGAGGTTGCAGTGAGCCGGGATGCTGCCACTGTACTCCAGCCTGGGCAACAGAGAAAAACTCTGTCTCAAAAAAAACAAAACAAAACAAAACAAAAAACACCGCAAGTCCTAGCCAGGGCAATCAGGCAAGAGAAGGAAATAAAAGGTATCAAATAAAAGGCCTCCTGCTTCAGGAGCAGCAGGAAAAGAAGCTGCTACTGAAGATATACCAGATTGTCCTGGTGCATAACCTACTTCTAGGAATAAAGGAGCCTTTTTAACAGAAGATGTTAATGCTCTGTGTTACTGGGGCACCACTTGGTAATAAACTGTTACTTTTAAATATAAAATAACCCTGAGTGGATTCTTCCAGTTTTTTCAAACTATGAAATTAAAAATGTGGCCAGGCAAGATGGCGCATGCCTGCAATCCTAGCACTCTGAGAGAGCGAGGCTGGCCAATCACCTGAGGTCAGGAGTTTGAGATCAGCCTGGCCAGCACAGTGAAACCCTGTCTCTACTAAAAATACAAAAATTGGCCAGGCATGGTGGCACATGCCTGTAGTCCCAGCTATTCCGGAGGCTGAGGCAGGAGAATCACTTGAACCCAGGAGCAGAGATCGCACCACTGCACTCCAGCCCAGGTGACAGAGTGAGACTCTGTCTCAAAAAAATATAATAAATAAAAAAGAAATTAAAAGTGTAAGTGTTCACATGCAAACAGCATCAAATATATTTGAATGGGAGTTTATAGTAATGTAAGGAGAAACAGGGGCAATCCCAGAAAAGTAAAGACCTGTACCTTTCCCTTACTACTTCAAGGGGCAGGTCACACTATGAACTATCTGGGACCCAATTATCTGAGGCCAAGGATGTCATCAACATGGATACTGGTGACAGAGCATTCTCCGAGAAAGAGGGTCATTGCAAGTAGAACAGACTTCAACAAGGAACCTGTGGTATGAGAATTCTAAGACAGCCCCAGATTCCTACCCCCTGCTATGCATACCTTCTAGATATTTCTGTAAAAGGATTTTACAGATGTAAATATTCCCGAATCAGTTGACTTTAAACTAGGGGGATTATCCTAGGTGTGTATAACCTAATCAGATGAGCCATTAGAAAATCAGGGAGCATAAAAATGGGAACAATAAACCCTGGGGATTTGAAAAGGAGGAAACCAGGAAGAGAGGAAAGGGTTGAAAAACAACCTATTGGGTAGTATGTCCACTACTTGGGCAACAGGTTCATTAGAAGCCCAAACCTCAGCAGCACACATTGCCCATCTAACAAACCTGCACATGTACCCACTGAATCTAAAAAAAAAAATTTAATTAAACTGAGGCACCTTTAAATATTTAGAAGTTTTTTTTAAAAAAGAAAATAAAAAGAATCAAAGCAGCAGCAGACACCTCCTATTGGCCTTGAAGAAATACACCACCTGCTGAGGGCCGTGTGGCAGAGAACAGTGGGCTGCCCCTAGGAGGCCTCAGCTCTGAAACCACACAAAAGTGAATTCTGCCAAGAACCAATGAACTTAGAAGAGGTCTCGGAGCTCTGGATGAAAACAGCCCAAAAGATACCTTGATTACAGGCTCATGAGATCCTGAGCAGAGGACCAGCCAGGCTGCGCCTAGACCCCTGGCCCACAGAAACTGTGAGATAGTAAATGTAAGTTTGGAGTAACATGTTAAACAGCAACAGCAAACTAATACAGGGCCCACCGCAGAAGCACACAGAAGCAGATGCAGTAGGCTATAGGGACTCCAGGGGTGTAGATGCAGGAGACAGAAAAGGTCTAAGTTTTCTCCAGCTCCAGAAAAGTCCCTCTCACCCCTACTGGAAGCAGAGGAGCTGGGCAGAGAACTGCAGCAAACAGATGGGAGTGGGGAGAACAAAATCAAAGAAGCACTCCTCTAAGTGTTTGTTGAAGCAGAGGACTGAATTGTTTTACTTGCCTGGTGATATGCCTGTCTTACTAACCTTATTATCCCAAGGAGCTTTCTCCTTTTTTCTCTCAGGGACTGTACAATGGCATTGGCACAAGGCCATGAACTTGGCACAGTGTTAACGATTTTGCTTAAGCCACCAGCACTCGGGGAATAAAGCAAGACACTGTGATTCACTGCTCACTGCCTAGAGTAATAAAATGTTTCTAGTTTTATCAAGTAGGTCTACTGTTCATTTGCTCATTCTTAGGATATAACCCAAAGTCCTAATTAGGTATTTCCAGCATCCAATGCATTCTTCTAGTAAATTCTTAAAGTAGTTTTTTTAAACTTACTGTGAGCTTTACAACTTTTTCCCCTCTGGGTTCATAGAGTACTCCATTCATTCCCTCACAACAGTAATATTCTTATCATTGAATTATAGGTGGAACGCTAAAAACCTAGACTATGGTTAGACTTACCCGGAACCGTAAAGTCAATTTCAGATAGACTGGACTACTCTAAAGTCTCTTTTTTCTATATAACTAGGAACTTGTGTGTGTGTGTATGTGTGTGCATGTGTGTACGTGTGTGTACATATTTTACTTGATAATTCTTCAGGGGTCATTTCCACAGTCTGGGTTGCTAGCTCAATAGCCTCTTGTTCCCTGATCCAATCTACCAAGTTCAACATATTCCCAGAACAGTTTGAGCTAATTACTCAAACAATTAAGAGTGGTATGTAAAACTGTCCTTTGGTTAAGCAGTAATTCACATGTGGTAAAAGTTTTGAATTAAAAATAAGGACACATCAGGGTTAGACAATGGGGCAGAGTATGTAAAAATCAGAGCTGCCTCCACAGCCAGAATATATCTTTTGGCTGGGCACCGCAGCTCACGCCAAAAATCCCGAACTTTGGGAGGCTGAGGTAGGAGAATCACTTGAGCCCAGGAGTTCAAGACCACCCTGGGCAACGCAGTGAGACTTCATCTAGATATTTTTAAATGTTTTCATTAGTATATATGTTTACATACCTTCACAGACATACTTTAAATACATTCGAATGTTTATAGGTTCAACATCATCAGGAAAATTGTGTTGAAGCCAGCCTGTGCTCACAGCATAAGCTCTATAAATGCTTGATAACTGAGTGTTTTGCATGTATCATTTCACTTATGCCCAGTTATAACCCTTGAAGGTGAGTATTGCTGTTGCCATTTTGCAGATAAGGAAACTGAGATTCAGGAAAGTGAAGTAGCTTGCTCAAGGGCACACAGCTACTAAATGCCTCTTGAACAAAACACATAAATAAAGGCCAAAACCAACAAAATATCTTGAGGTAAGTCCCTCCAAGAGTTCCCTATTACAGTCATGGGCTGTGCAAGACAGACTGAATATACAATAGTAGTCCCATAAGATTATAATAATATGGTATTTTTTACTGTATCTTTTCTGTGTTTAGTTGCGCAAATACTTACCACTGTGTTCCAGTTGCTTACAGTATTCAGTAGGGGAAAATGCTGTACAAGTTCATAACTTAGGAGCTGTAGGCCATACCACATGGCCTAGGTGTCAAGTAGGGTCTAGCCTCTGGGTCTGTGTAAGCACACTGATGTTCACGCAATGACACAATCTCCCAACAGTGCATTTCTCAGAACATATCCCTGTCACTAAGCGATGCATAGCTGTATTTTGTTATAGTAAAATTATATTTTGTTATTCTGGTAGAACGCGTATTTCTAGCGCACTAAGCCTAAAGGTAAAACAGAACTGACACCCAGTTTTACTTTACTACGTAATCAAGTAAATCAAATTACACATTCAGAGGCCAGTAGAGGCTATCCCTTTCCTTTGCTTCTATTTTTAGGGGGGGGGGTATTTTTATTTAGGTGGAATAATTTTTATTATGATCATTATTTAGCGTATAGTTTCAAACACTTTACATGGAGTAATGTATTGAAACCTCAGAAAAATCCCATGAGGAATTTTTAGGTGAGAAAGCTGAGGCACAGAGAGTTAAATAACTTGCCCGAGGTTACAGTGAGTAAATGGAAGAACCAACATTCCATCTCCAGGCGCCAGGCTTTCAGCTACTAATGAAGGGAGGGAATTAAGGTCCTGGCTGTTCTTCCCACTGCCGCACTTTCTGTGGCACAAGGACTCATGACCTTTTTCTCTATTAAGGAATGACAGTGATTAAAGAAGGGGAACTGGTTTTGAATGGAATTTTGTGTTATAAGAAATGCAGTCTAGTCTATTTTGTTGCTTGGAGAAAACTGTCCTTCCTCCACCACACTGCAGCTTCCAACTGGAAATCCCCTTTCCTTCTCCATGCCAATCAAATGGATCTGTCCTCTCTACGTTATAGCAGCAAAGTGTACTGATGACACAAGGCATGCCATTCACAGTCAACACATGGAAACTTTTTATATATAGCACGATCTCAGCTCACTGCAACCTCCACCTCCTGGGTTCAAGTGACTCTCCTGCCTCAGTCACCTGAGTAGCTGGGATTACAGGTGCTCATCGCCACACCGGGCTAATTTTTGTATTTTTAGTAGAGATGAAGTTTTACCATGTTGGCCAGGCTGGTCTCGAACTCCTGACCTCCAGTGATCCACCTGCCTCAACCTCCCAAAGTGCTGGGATTACAGGCATGAGCCACCGCGCCTGGCCAACACATAGGAACTTTAGCATTGACTTTTAAATACTGCTTGAACCTAGGTGGATAAGTGTAATTGTAGGGTTGTGGGCACCATGGCAGGTTTGGAGAGCTGCATTAAGAATGGTGAGCCTCTAGAAGAATGCTTCAAATTAGGGGCATCCTGAATGATACTGATAGGTGCATACTATATAATATATGGTGTTATAAATATGAACGTATATGGCATTATAATGTCAAAAAACTTTTAGGCTTAAATAAAAGTAAGTTAGCTTTAAACTGTACATGGCAGATTCAAAGAATTAGATGGGTAGATTCAATTCATGTCTATAAAAAGCAATAGTAATTATAGAATTCTAGAAGTTTTGAAATTTAGGATAACATCTTATTAATACAGGAAGATTTAGGTATAGATATTTCTAACTGTCTGTTCCTGACCCTGATGCCCTAAGAGGAACACTTGGTTCACACCTTGAGAACAAACATCAGTCTAGTAAAGGAGGTTCACATGAGAGGATCAGATCTGAAGATGACGGTGAATCACCAACTCTGGAATTTGTACATATCCACACGTTGCCAGCAATGGTTTCCCCGCATCTCTTCTTTTTCACCCTGACGGAGAATGCCAAAATTAAATAATAATTGAACTGTGGATTTAAACTGTGTAGGTTACTGCCACAGCTACTTCAGGAAGGAGCCCTGGGCTAGACATTGGAAGACTTGGGATCTAATTACATCTCTGCTATTAACTAGTCAAATCACTTAACATCTCTGAGCCTCTCTTCCCTGTTCTGGTCAATGGAGAGGGATAGGTTAGAAAAGCTCTAGGATCTCTAAAAGCTTGAAAATTCAATGATTCAGAACAAACTATGGCTACCTGCAACAACACAGGTGAAATTCACAGATGCATCATTGAATGAAGGAAACCTCATATAAATAAGCATATTCTGCGGGATTATATATATTTATATATACATGTAGTTGCAGAATATATATATATGTAGTTCAAAAAAAGACAAAACAGCCTATCTTGTTGATAGTGGAAGAGGGCCTTCTGGGGTGCTGCTCATTTCTTCATCTGAGTACTGGCTAAATGGATCTGAGAACTTGGTGACAATTCACTGAATTGTAGACTTATGCTTTGCACACTTTTCTTTATTATGTTATGCTTCATTTTAAATGTTGTTTTCTAAAAAACTGTTCAATAGTTCAAACCATGGTGCATTCTCAAATTCACGAAGTAACTGCAAACTCTTCCTTTTACTCTGTGCTGCAACCATCTGAAGAAAAGGAGAAAAGGGAGGCGAGCGGGCAAGCATTTGTTGAGCATTTACTAAGCACCAGGCACTGTGCTATGTATATTACATAGCCTATCTCTACTCTCACAGTAAGGCTGTGAAATAGCATCTGCCATCCGCATTTACAGATGAGAAAGCTGAGGCTCGGAAACTGCAAGAGACTTGCCCAAGCTCCTGTAGCAAGTGAGCAATGCAGCCGTGCCTTAAAGCTGGATCCGTCTGCCAAGGTCTGTAATGCTCTTTCCACCACGTCTTGCTTCAAATTACTGCAATTTAGGGCTTATTTTTTTAAAAACTTCAGTCCTGAGTTCTTACACACAAAAATAGTTTGAGAAGGCTGGAAAATTACTTTACCAAAGTTTGAAACCCTCTGCAAGGTTCAACGTTTGCAGTAGTTCCTGCAAGTTACTCACTGAGTAGGAAGTTATAGAGGCACTTGGCCCGTCTTGGCTCATCACATGATGTGTGCTTGAAAATAAAACTCTTCTCTTATGAACCATTCCCTCTCAAGGATTTAAAATAACTCTCGGTATCTGAAAGATCCTCTTCAACCATAAGAGAGTGCAGTTGCTACTACTTTAAACACACACACGGGACTCACAAACACTGAGTGTATGCACTCCAGGAACCCCATTTAAATGGCAAAGACTCAGGGTGATGGAGATAAAAGGCTGCCCAGCCAAGGACAAGAACAGAGGTCCGGGTCCTGTCTGGCCCAGCTAGCTGAGAGGCCTTGGGTATAGCCATGGGATCTTCTTGGTGCTTACTCTGTTCTTTACCTAAATGAGACCACTGTAACCTACACTCCGAATAAGTTTGTTGTTGTTGTTGTTGTTGTTGTTGTTTTAATTTACACGCAGAGAATTGTGATTGCTTTAGATGATCTATAATATTCTATCTCATTCATATGCTTCCTCCTCTGGAAAAAAAGTATTGAATGACTTTAAACCCTTTTAGATAATTTGGTTTGTGACAAAATAGCAAAATTGGAAATATTTTAGTGCCCTCCTGCCTCTCTTTTTCTCTCCTTCTTTCCTTTGTCTCCCTTAAGTCATCCTGGTCCATCCCAAAATCCTGCACTCAGGACCCTTCCTGGGCCTGCTTTTCTCTTTCTTGCCAAGAGGCCAACATCCCAACCTGTCTCCCAATAAACTTCCCTCTTTCAGTGTGGATGATGTGCAAGGTATCAGAAAGAAAGTGATAGGGTTGAAAGTGTTCTTTCTAAGATCAATTTTCCAGAGTAGTCATATTTTTAAAGCAGAACGTATTTATCCACATATATTCCTGATAGACGAAATATGGATTTCAGCTTGTGTGCCCAAAGAAATGAAAGAATTCTAGCACTGTGGAGAGACTGGCACTTTTTAAAGAAGGTGGCTACTCCCTGTGATGCAAGAACCTCACCCATCTGACTCCTCACTCCTAGGAGATACTTTAAGGATCAAGTCGCTGAATCACACTCCTTGATCCCCTAGGTGGTTGTGTCTGCAGGCCTTTTCTCCTATATCTAGATTAACAGGATTTCAATGAACTATAGGCATACATTTATGCAGGTAATATTTCAAATGTCACACTATCCAAAACTCGTGGCAAATAAGTGGTATAAACATTCCAACCTGGCTGGAATATAAGGCGATGATTTCTATGAGAGTCCATACTCAGTTCCTTGTTCAGCTCCAAATACTCATTTTAAGACTATTTCTTTCTTCTCATTTCCAATGCTTCCCATATGCACACACAACCACAAAGTAAAAACAAAGCAGGAACTAGATTTGTGATCATTAGGATGTTGGTGGTCTGATGCCACTGTAAATAAAGGACTAAACCTTGATGATGGAATCTCTGGCACAGTGTGGAGTTACAATACCCTACTAGCTTTTATTGAGCATCATCTAAGTGTCAAGCATTAAGATCTGCCCTCAGGAGGTGTAATGGGTACAAAAACAATACTTAGAAAGAATAAATAAGACCTACTATTTGATAGCACAACAGGGTCACTATAGTCAATAATAATTTAACTGTATATGTTTAAATAAAGAGGCCGGGCCTGGTGGCTTGCGCCTGTAATCCCAGCACTTTGGGAGGCCGAGGTGGGTCGATCACCTGAAGTCAGGTGTTCGAGACCAGCTTGGCCAACATGGTGAAACCCTGTCTCTACTGAAAATAAATTAGCCAGGCATGGTGGTGGGTGCCTGTAATCCCAGCTACTCGGGAGGCTGGGGCAGAAGAATTGCTTGAACCCAGGAGGCAGAGGTTGCTGTGAGCCAAGACCATGCCATTGCAATCCAGCCTGGGCAGCAAGAGCAAAACTTCATCTCAAAAAAATAAATAAATAAAATAAATGAAAGAGTATAATCGGGTTGTTTGTAAGTCAAAGGATAAATACTTGAGGGGATGGGTGCCCCATTCTTCATGATGTACTATTTCACATTGCATGCCCATATCAAAACATTTCATGTATCCCATAAATATATACATTTACCGTGTACCCACAAACATTAAAAATCAAAATAAAAAGATCCACCCTCAAAGTTACTGCCATATCCCAGTTCCTTTATCTCTGGAGAGACACTGGTGTTCACCTAAATGCCTGTGATAAGAACACCATTATACATCCACCCCTCCCCACCTTGTGCCCCAGCATCACACAGTCTGGCCATGCCAGGTCTACATGCTTAAAACATGACCCAGAGAGACATAAGACAAGCTCAGATGGGCAGGTTTTGGGATCCACAGAGAAGAGCCATTTTTAAGAAGAATGCTTCTAAATTTCCTAAGTCACATTTTTAAGCAAGTGGAAATAAATTGCTGTTGTTGGAAAATAAGAACATATCATAAATCAAAAAATACTTCCTAAGCAGATGTTTACCCTCATACTCTCCAGAAAACTCCTACACTTTGCCATCTCTGAGCCTGAATTTCCAACTTAATGCCTGTGTCAATTGTTTATAAAATGCAGATCTAGCCATTCCCTATTTTATTAGTATGTAGAGTGCCTCACACAGTACCTGGCAAGTACTTATTGAATAGGCACCCAATAAATATTTGTTGCATGAATGAATGAACTGTTAAAATCTGTGAATCTGTGACTCATGTTTTAGACAGCAGAAATACAAATGATGTTTTTAATTAATTCTGCAACATATGGTATTGATTCTAAATATGCTTTATTAAACTATAAGCGAGCACTGAGATACTGATACTACAAAAGCAACTCTGCTTCCAGAATAAAATTACAGTAATGCATATCTAGACTTATTTGTTAAATACAGACTACTGATGTGCATTCATTGGCCCTTCATTGTGTTTGTATAGGAGTTTTTTAATGTTTAAGTTACCTGACTTCTTTTCCATCAGTAGAGGTAGGAAAGTACATCCATTAGGCCCAAGCAAGAGCTATCACCACTCTGGTGCTTGTCCAGCTACACCCCTCCTCATGGGGAGTCCACAGGGCCTGAAGACCACACCCTCTCCTAGACCATGCTTTGAGTATCTAGGACCCCAGGGTTCCCAGGTCAGACAACCCCAAACCTGCTTTTGGAGCCTGTGCAACACCACTTCTGGGGTCCTTCCTCCAGAGGGTGGAGCCCATGACTAGAGTGCTCCTCCACTAGGACTGAGAAGTGGTCTGCACGGTAGAGAGGGAGGCCCACACCATTGCATGCAGGACAGAGCCAGGGATGGAGAGGGAAGGGGCTGGCCTCAGGCCAAGGACCAGGGCTTGCTCTCGCTGTGCTGCCACATTCCTGCACAGACCACTAAGGAGTCCAAAAATTCTCAATTCAAAGCTTCTTTCCAGGTTGTCATGAAGATGTATGTGTCAAGATGGGAAGTTACATTTTGGTAGCTTGATGTATGGCTTATCAGTGTTTAGATCTACGATTTGTGAACCTTCATTTATACTCATGCCTCTTGCTTTTGAAAATATTAAGCATTTTTTTCTCAATTTTTTTCTTGAACTTCAAAAATCCAAATATACCAAACGTGCTTAATAAAGTATCACAAGTTAGGCCAGGTGCGGTGGTTCATGCCTGTAATCTCAGCACTTTGGGAGGCCGAGGCGGTTGGATCACATGAGGTCAGGACAAGACCAGCCTGGCCAACATGGTGAAACCCCATCTCTACTAAAAATATAAAAATTAGCCGGGCATGGCGGCAGACACCTGTAATCCCAGCTACTCGGGAGGCTGAGGCAGGAGAATCGCTTGAATCTGGGAGGCAGAGGTTGCAGTGAGCCGAGATTATGCCATTGCACTCCAGCCTGGGTGACAAGAGTGAGACTCCGTCTCAAAAAAAAAAAATTAATTAATTAAAGTATCACAAATTAAGAACTGTCTATTTAAACCTTTGAAATTTCTTATGCTCTCAAACTTTACCAAGAGAGGTACTTGGTCCAGATGAATAGGTTCTCTTGAAAGGCAGCCTGTACAAATCGACAAAGTTAATCTACAGGGGTAGTACTGTTAACAAATAATAATAATATTGAGCATTTAGCATGGACCAGGTACAACACCAAGTAATTTGTCTGCATGTGATTTCAACTAATACTCAAAAAACTCTACATTAGTGTATTAGTCCGCTTTCATGCTACTGATAAAGACATACCCGAGTCCGGGTCATTTATAAAGAAAAAAAGATTTAATGGACTCATAGTTCCACGTGGCTGAGGAGGCCTCACAATGATGGCAGAAGGTGAAAGGCATGTTTTATACGGCAGCAGGCAAGAAAGAATGAGAACCAAGGAAGAAGAAACCTCTTATGAAACTAGTAGATCTGGTGAGACTTATTCACTACTATGAGAACAGTAGCGGAAAACCACTCCCCATGATTCAATTATCTCCCACCAGGTCCGTCGCACCACATATGGGAATTGTGGGAGCTACAATTCAAGATGAAATTTGGGTGGGGACACAGCCAAACCATATCAAGTAGGTACTAAAATTATTTTATTTTACAGATGAGGAACCTGCAACTTAAAGAAGTTCAATAAATTGTCCAAGTTTCCACAGTTGGAAAGGACGGCATCCTGGGTGCCAGCAGGCTTAGAAGCCTGCACAGTGCCTGGTCTCTGCCACTGAGCTCTCCTGCCTCCAGCACCACAGTCCTCTCCCAAGCTCCACCTCCTCTCAGTTTTAGGCCCTCCAGTTCTTACCTTTGCTCAGCCCCACCGTAGCCTCAGGTCCCCAACCTTAGGTTTCCTGCGGCAATCTCTTATTTTATTGGTCATAGAGATGACCAATAGGGGGACTGATGTCTTTCAGCACACGCGTGCATGCATGCATACACACAAACCCACAACAGACACACAGAGGAGTTCACAAGAGTTCACACACAGGAGTCAGGGTATAACTTGGAATCAGGGAGTCTAAATCCCATGACGGAACCGAGGGAAGTGGGCTGAGTCCTAGAGACTGCAAAGAGAGAAGGGTGAAGCACGAGTGTGGAGCCCATGAGGTACACAGCATGCCAGGAGCGTGCTGTGTAAAGGACTGTCTGGTGTGTCTGTGCAGCTTGAAAAGGAACGGACAGAAAGGGACAGAACAAGAAGGCACAAGATATGAACCTCATCGCTGAAAGGGGGAAAAAGGGGTCTAGACTGAAGGAGAGATTCCTAGAACAGGGAGCATAGTTTGAATCAGACAGAAAAAACAAAAAGCAAAATTCACTCTTAAACTCCAAACCAAATCCAATATTTTTTGTTTATTTGTTTGTTTACTTAAATCAGATCTATGTTTAAAAGAAAAAAAAAAAACAACCTAGCCTACATATTTTTTAAATGCAGAGACCACAGAGAGAAAAAGTTATAAACTTTCTCAAAACCGATAAGTGTGTTTGTTAACAATCCTTGCACCCAAAGGAGACGGAAAAGGTTTCCAGAAGCATGTCCCTGGATGAAATAGTTTAGGAAAATGCAAGAGGGAAAAAGGAGAACCTCTTTTCTCTCCGTCTCCTGTTCTCTTTCCTTTAATCTTCAAATACAGTAACAGAATGTGCTTATTTTGAGGGAATAGATTCAGAAACAATCATGACATCTGCCCTCTATATATAGAGGGAGATGAAAATGATATTTCAAGTCCACATTTCAGATCAACCTCACCCTTCTTCTTGCACAAAAGCGTTTAGGGCACTCAAAAACTCTTACTTGCTCTTGTTTCTGTTACCATGACAACAGGCATCTGCTCTGAATGGACAGGGAGAGTAGGGAAACAAATACGTTTCAACCTACTTGAGAAATACTTTCTGGTTAATAACCTGATGCTGCCAGTGTTACTGGCTCCTAAGCGTATTAAGTGGTTAATGGAAGTGCCTTCAGGAACCTGCTTCTCTCCAGGATCTAAGTCATGTGGCTGAGGTACAACACACTCAGTGAAACCCATCTATCCAACGAATGGCGGTGGGTGGGGCTCTGTCAACTCTCAGTGCAGCTAGGGCACCCGAGCCCTGTGGCTCCACATGGGGCTCAGACACGTGCACAGCCTACCTAGGCCTGACCCACACTCCAGGCACAAAAAAGCTTGTGGGACACAAAGCCAAGAGCGCTTTGTAAAGTCTGAATCTCTGGTTCTGATTCAAAGGGAAAATGACAAAGCCCTTCTTCCAGCCTCCCTCACAGCAGTCGTGTTTTTCCCATTCAATACGGACATTCAATGTGTCCTATTATAAGCCAGGCCCTCTCTATAATTATCTCACTGAGTCATCTCAACATCTTTTTGAAGTCAGTACAACTATCCCTACTTTTCAACAGGAAAACTGATGCTCAAAGAGGTTAAATAATGTGTCCGGGGGCCACACTCAGTGGCTCATGCCTGTAAGCCCAGCACTTTGGGAGGCTAAGGAGGGAGGATCCCTTGAGGCCAGGAGTGTGAGACCAGCCTGGACAACATAGTGAGACCCAGTCTCTACAAAAAAAAAAAAAAGTTAATTAGCCAGGCATGGTAGGGCGTGCCTATAATCCCAGCAACTCAGAGGCTGAGGTGGGAAGATCACTTGACCTCATGAGCTGGAGATTACAGTGAGCTATGACCGCACCGCTGCACTCCAGCCTGGGTGACAGGGTGAGACCCTGTCTCAAGAAAACTAAATAAATAGCCTGGCCTGATTCATATAGCCATAACATAGAAAATCTAATCTTCAAATTTACTTAGGTAAATAGAGGAAGGAGCCTGTCCCTACGGTTGACCACAGTCTGGGAGTAGGAGCGAGAGACTGAGCTGTCCACTGACTGACCCCCAACACACTGATCCTTGGTGACCTAGCAGCTTGATCTCTGCCCTCATGTAGCTGACACACTGAGGCAACTGAGACCACAGACAAGTAAACAAAAATATGCAGAATTACAAGTCATGGTAAGTGTTGTTAAGGAAATGGTGCCCTAAAAAAAAATTGTGTCCTCATTGTTATTAAAAATCCTGTCCTCTGGATCCTCACCCTTGCAAGACAAAGGCAGAGCCCTGATCCACAGGCCTCTGAGGATGTGTCAGGAGCAGCTTTGCACAGAGACTAAGAACATGAACTTCCTCTCAGTCCACCACTTAAGACCCAGCTCTGCCACTGCCTAATTGAATGACCTCGGAGAAGCTACTTAAAACCTTATGGGCTTCAGCAAATGAAGAAATATGTGCCAAGCACTTAGTTGAACCTGGCATATAACATAAATATGAGCTTCAATTATATTATCATCGTCATTACTTCCCTCCCACACCCGAAAGTCCTCCCAGATGTTGTCTGTGATGGCATTGGGAAATAGTGGCCTCCAGAGATTGTGGAACTAAAGCTATGGAGAGTCAGCTTATCTGAATGAAAACATCCTCTTCCCAGCTCCTTTCCCTCACATGTGATCTGCAGGCTGATGCAGCAGAGGCTGTCCGTGACCCTCTCATCTGTCTTCAAATCCCATTACCGTTTTCATGCTCACTAGCTCCCAGTGCACTTTGATTCCCAGTTGCAAGCATTTGTGTCTCCTTTGTCAATCCGCTTTGCTGCCTGCAGAGATTGCCTGGGAATCCATGTCAGAGGTTGTGAGGGGTAGAGGGAGACCCCTTAACCTATGACTGACAGGTGCAGAGCGCAAACCTGTGCCTCTCGGCAGCCTGAAAGAGTCAAACTCCAGGAGTTCCTCTTTGTAGGACTTTACTTCACACTGTGACCTTGCTTGGCTTTGCTGTCTTCCACGTCACACGTTTGAAAACCTTACAAGGGGACACTTCCTAATAAGTACATCATCTTCCAAGAATCCTTTTTCCAGGGTCTGCTTCTGGGGAGCCCACCTAAGATAGGCTGGTGTTAACTAGCCCAAGGACTGACTTTAAAAGCTTGGTTAGAAATAAACACTTGCTTGAGAAATGTTCCAGTCTTCGCAAGGCTTGACACACACAGCTTTAGTATTCTCTGGGACTTTGAGAGGGAGCAATAGGCATTTTGTCCTTCTGTGTGAAAGATGGAGAACAATTAGAGTTGGAAAGTGTAAACACAGTGATACATTTTGGGATAAGATGCACCTCCTGGGACGCAAACACTCCTGAATTAGAGTCATCAGACTTACCATTGTTGCTTGTTCCAAAATGAAATGTTTCCTAAACAAAATTCAGAATGTGCAAGAACAAGCAAGGCTTTCTGAGGTGCTCAAAATAACAAAGAAATTGTAACCTTTTCAGTGAGATACAACTAAAACTATAAGTAAAATATTCATCATTGAGTGTTTAATGGAATTCTTTTTCATAACTGTATTGCACTTTTTGTTTATTTATTTATATTAAAGACAAGCTCTTGCTCTGTCATCCAGGCTGGAGGGCACTGGCACTGCTGTAACTCACTGCAGCCTCAAATTCTTGGGCTCAAGTGATCCTCTCCACTCAGCCTTCTGAGTAGGTAGGACTACAGGCACATGCCCTCCCATCGGCTAATTATTTTAATTTTTTTGTAGAGACAGGGTCTCAAACTCCTGGCCTCAGGTGATCCTCCCGCCTCAGCCTCCCAAAGCTCTGGTATTCTAGATAGAGGAATTCTATCTAAGAGAATCTCTTTATATTTAGAGCAGTAATTGTGTGTAGATATAACTTATAGACACACAATAATAGGATCCACTTGTTCAGGATGGCTTTCAATTAGATTTAAATGTGTCCGGAAGCCTGGGTGACATAATGAGACCCTGTCTCTAAAAAAAGTAAAAAATACAGACTTACCTGGGCATAGTGGTACATGCCTGCAGTCCTATCTACTCAGGAGGCTGAGGTGGGAGGATTGCCTGAGCTCAGGAGTTTGAGGCTGCAGTGAGCTATGATCATGCCACTGCACTCCAGCCTGGGTGACAGAGCAACCCCCATATCTGAAAAGAAAAGTACCTAGGTTTTTATTTAAGAATAAAAAAATAAGGCCGTTCTAATTAGAGATGGTTTTGAGCCCAGCCTCCTTATCATGACTTTGGCTATATAGCCTTAGATATGAAATGTCTGATATTAGGGTCATAGCACTCAGAACTTAAAGTTAATCTAGCCCAATTTTTTCTTTCTAGTCTTCTACATTTCCAGTTTTTCCACAATAGGTATATGGGTATAGATAACATACACATTTACATATATGTATATATATGCATATTTGTATCTACTTTAAGTGTGCATGTATATGTGTATATGTAAATATACAAAGAAATTATTTTATAATTTAAAATTTCTAAATTGGACCATGTTCAACTGTATGGATACTTAAAGAAATTTAAATTAGAATAATGTAAGTTTTATTTATGTATTATCAAAGTTTTTTGAAGTAATAAGATTTAGTACTGGCCAGACTCAGTGGCTCACACCCGTAATCCTACCACCTGGGGAGGCCAAGGCAGGAGGATCGTTTGAAGCCAGGAGTTTGAGAACAGCGTGCACAACATAGCAAGACCCAAGAGTTAGAGGCTGCAGTGAGCAAGATGATTGCCCCATTGCACTCCAGCCTGGACAACAGAGCAAGACTCTGTCTCCAAAAAAAACCAAGAAATTTAGTGCTGATGGTGGAAATTTAAACTGATATACTCCTTTGAAAGCAATTTAGCTGGCCGGGCGCGGTGGCTCAAGCCTGTAATCCCAGCAGTTTGGGAGGCTGAGGCGGGTGGATCATGAGGTCAGGAGATCGAGACCATCCTGGCTAACATTGTGAAACCCCGTCTCTACTAAAAATACAAAAAACTAGCCGGGCATGGTGGCGGGAGCCTGTAGTCCCAGCTACTCGGAGGCTGAGGTGGGAGAATGGCGTGAACCTGGGAGGCGGAGCTTGCAGTGAACCGAGATCCCGCCACTGCACTCCAGCCTGGGCGACACAGTCAGACTCCGTCTCAAAAAAAAAAAAAAAAAAAAAAAGAAAGCAATTTAGCAAGAACCTTCAAAAAGTTTATAATCCAGTAGTTCTATGCTTATAAAACTAAATTTTACAAATTCTTTGTGTACAAATACGCACATTTTCATAGTATTTAATAATAGGTTTTCTATTTTTATTAAAGTACTGTACTCAGAGAAGTGCACATTCCATAAACCAACAGTTCAATAGATTGTCACAAACTGAATTCACCCATGTAACCATCACCTAAGTAAAGAAGGAGAATATTGGCAGCACCTCAGAATGTAATCATTTTTAAAGCAGAAACAAATTAATTTTTAACAATAGAGAAAAATGTAAAATGGGACAAACAGAGCAAATTTTAAGCAATTCAAGCAAAACCATCTATAAATCCCAAAGGTAACAAGACAAAGAAGCAAATGTGAAGATCCCCATGGACCACAGTCCCAAACTTTCAAGAGCACCATGCCCCTGCCGTTAAAGAACTATATTCCTAGAGGTGTGGTTGGTGCAATGGGAAACCATACCAACTAGCCTTTACGAGAAACTCTTGGGAGAATCACAGAAGCAAAAGCACTGAGTATAAGTTGGGCTGAGTCATGCGTCATGGCTCACATGATGCATCGTGGTTATGCAGATCAGGTCTAAATCGATATGCTCCTTAAACCAAATGCTGAAAGTAAGTAGGCAGTCACAGCGGGGAGAAGCAGATACAGGTGGCACCCTCTGAATGAGGATGAAAAATATAGACATAATCATAAGTGCTTGAGTTGATGGATACCCTAATCACCCTGATTTGATCATTACAACATTGTATGCCTATATCAAAACATCACATGTACCCCGTAAATGTATACAACTGCTATGTACCCATAATAATCAAAAATAAAAATTTAAGAAAAAACTGGACGTAAACCCTCTGTGCTGAGAAAAACAATGGAGTTCACCATTTTGAGTCATACAGTGAATATGAACATCAAGCCAGATTATAGTCAAACACATTAATGAGAAAGCCAAGCTTAACCAATTGATGTAGCCAGCTATTGCCATCGGTTTATGAATAAGCATCACTAAATTAAACATGACCTTGAGGTTTAGATCAAGAGAAAGTGAAAGTTTCAGAGGCCAACACAAAGAAGCTTCTCCATCAATGAAAGATGGTCCGTGACATTCCAGCAAAGAAACCTAATACTCAGATTAGGGCTCTTGAAGTTAGAACTTTCTCACCCAATGGTCCACGCTTTAGCGGGAAATAATAACATCAGTATAGACAGTCCAGGTTTCATAGAAATCATGTCAAAGAGAAGAGTAGATATCTCTCCAGGCCTTCCATAAGACCAACGGCGAGCCAAAGTATTGCAATTGGGGGTTTCTCCAGCTGGATAAGGACAGAACTAGTTTATGTCTCCTCCTTAGTCTATAACAGATTTACTCTTTCTTTCAATAAATAGTTATTAAGGCACTGCTAAGTACCAGTCACTGTGCCAAACACAGAGGATATGGTGGTGAGAAAGATTAACACAGTCCCCATCCTGAGGTGGCTACCTAGACCTAAACCATGATACCAGAGGCACATTTACCCCGAAGCTCAAGAAGCTGCCACTTCAGGCCCCATTTCGAGGCCTGCAGCTAATGTTTTTTCATAATTTTGTATAATTTTCTTTAAAAGATCCCCTCAAAAAAATGAGCAAACTTCGGATTCCACAAAACCTGGCCCCAACTCTGTTGGTGAGTCCTGTGAAGAAGAGGTTTCCATGGTGGCACCTCTCATATTGCTTTACACATATTTATTTATATCTGTCTTTCCCAAGAACCCCGAGCCCCTTGGTGTTAGGGGTGTTTCTGGTTTTATCTTTGTGTCTCTGATGTTCAATGCACATTTTTTAAATGAATTAATAAGTGGAGGACTTTCATTAATGTTCAGTTCTCAATACGCTAAGCAAGCAATGGTTTTTATGCTTTTGAATATCATTTGTTTCCTTTTTGCTTCCCTATAGTAAAGGTCTTATTAAAAATTTCAATCTGACCAAGTGGAACAAGTGGGAAATCATTGATTCTTACCGAGACCAGGGAGCCAGAAAAAAAAAGAGCCTCTTTGTTGCCAAGTAAGGTTACGGCAGAGTGGTTGCAACTGAAAAATCAGTGAAACTTGAAGTTGCTGAGTCAATTAGGAAAATGAAGTTATTGGAACAAATTGTCTTCTCAGACAAACAGTTCTCCAATTTTAGCATACTCACCTGGAAAGCTTGTTAAAATATGGTTAGTACTCACCTCCAGATTTCTTAATGCAGTAGGCATCAGGTAGGAACCAGAAATCTGCATTTCTAATAAGGTCCCAGGTGATGCCGATGCCACTGGTCCAGGGACCACACTTTGCAAATCACTTTGCCCTGTACCACTGATGCACAATCTTAGCTGTACATTGGAATCACTTGGAGAGTTTTAAAAATGCTAGTCTCTGGGTCCTCCCTCACCCTTGTTTTCTAATTAATTGGTCTGGCTGCTAAGATTTAGGTACAGTTCCCTCAAATAATTCCAGAGTGCAGTCAAGATTGTGAACCACTACTCTACGCCATGGTACATTAGACGCTTAGGTCATAAGTCTTGACCTACCCATCACCTTACCAGAAGCAAGAGTATCTGAATCCTCATTTCTGGAAAATCTTAACAATCAGAGAAGAATTTTTAACATCTTACGTGGTTATGGCCTCCGGACACCTACCCTCTGCCCCATCCACCCCACCTCCCTTGGAACAATTCCAGGTGGAGGCAACCTTTGTGCATTTAAACAGCCCTAGCTAGTAAAATCCAAGGAAGACTCATTTCGGCCTGGCTGCTCCACATACACCTTGTTTCCAAGCATTTGCACATACTAGTGACTACCTAGGATGGCTCCCCTACCCTGACTTCCATAAACCCCAATCTGCTCCTCTCTGACACTGTCTAGATCCCAGCCTCTTTAATTTGGTTAGTCCCTCCTGCTGGTTCCCACAGCAATTTTTGTAACTACATTCTTCTCTCCTTACCTCATAATTTCTGGTTTGCATTTCCATCTTTCTCACAGAAAAAAAAAAAAAGTGAGCTCCTTGAGGGTAATCTCTCTCTCCCTGGTAGCCCTAGTACCTCCTTCAGGTATTAAGTGTTTTTGGTTTTGTCTTTGCTTTTGTTTTTGGAGACAGAGTCTCACTCCACCACTACAACCTCCGCCTCCTAGATTCAGGCGATTCTGCTGCCTCAGCCTCCCGAGTAGCTGGGACTACAGGCATGCACCACCACGACTGGGTAATTCTTTTGTATTTTCAGTAAAGATGGGGTTTCACCATGTTGGCCAGGCTGGTCTCGAACTCCTGACCTTAAGTGATATGCCCATCTTGGACTCCCCGAGTGCTGGGATTACAGGCATGAGCCACCATGCCTGGCCTTAAATGTTTTTTGAATGAATGTCAAGTATTGTATTATTCAGATCATTAACTCCTCCCTTTGGGGCAAAGGAATTGACTCTTTTGTCCATTTGGGGCAAGAGAATTTCTTACTTTTCCCAACTGTCTCTCCATTTCTATATGTAATTGCTGAAGGCCTTTGCCTTTATCATAATTGAAAGGTAAAAAACTATATTGTAAAATCTCATACCAGAAATTGCAAAACAACCAAAATAAGCCCAAACTATTTGAATGGAATCTCAAAAGAAGAACCTGAAACAGAGTTATATAAAGTGAACTAATTAAATAAGGAAAATGAGAATTTTACTATTGCATTACAAGTTCCTGGTTTTACCTAAGTGAATGATTAAAAAAAAAAATAGTGTGGAAGAGCAAAATGACTTAATGGTAAAAATCTAAGCCCCAGAAGATCCTAGCATCCCTTCTATTCTAAACATAGCTCAGCCACTGGCCCACCATGTGAATGAGTCACTGCTCTTCCTTGACTTAAATCATCCCTCTTATAAAACTTGTTAAAGAAAGACGTCACTGCAAATTAGATGTTGTAGCTAAGTTTAGCCATCCTCAGGACATAAATACTGTAACTTATGTGACTTCAATCATTTTTGTTTCATGATGACTTATATTTGGGCATGTGCTTGAATATGTGTTTATATACATAGTGTAGCTAAAGATATACCTTCTGCTTAGACATAGGTTTTATATATATATATATATATATATATATATTTATATGCAAATATCCACAAAAGCACCTTGCACAGAAACATCCTTGAGCTATTTTAAGAGGCAGCATTATTTTACTGACGAATGTTCAGAATTCAGCTGACTTGCCCCCAGCCCAACCTCTATGGATTGACCATTCTCCTCAGAGAGACTGTGTATGCCTGTGCATGCACACGTGTTGAGGGGAGGACAGGAAGACCTGCCCTCCCCCAGGCCCTGGCTTCTCTTCAGACAGTGCCATTCACATTGAGCCTCACAGGCAAGTACTGCCTGGTGTAACTTGTGGAGTAATGGGGCCTGTTGACCAGAAACACTCCTTCAAAAGCTTCACACAGACGCTTGAGTTTCCAGTCATCGCCAGCAGTACTTTCAGTCTTTAAGAGTCTTCTTTATGAACATGCACATTTTACCTGGATCAGGACACCGTGTTATCTGGCAAAGTTTGCCCATTTAAAATGAGTGACTGGAAAGGTTCATTTTTCTGGTCAACCCTCTACTGCCCCCCTATTGTCACGCCTTTGGGATTAGAATCCTGAAAGAATGATGAGAAAAAAGGCTACAAATGGAGAGACCTAAGAAACCCTGAATCTTGCTTGAGAGGAGGAAATCAGACACCTGCACAGTCCAGCAGCCTGATCCCAGGCGCCAGGGAGCAGGGAGCAGAGGAGCGTGCCAGGGACCAGAAGCCGGGAAGTGGGATTAAAGACTAACACTGGCCATGCAAGACGGACCACTGCACAGGAATTTACAGTTCACAGAGCACTTTTTCATCTCCTTAAAATCTCGTAAAATCCCAGTGAATTGAGCATTGTTATTTTCCTTCTCGTTTCATGGGGGACAAATGTGAGACTCAGAAAACTTGAGTGGCTCATCTAAGGTCACTGAGCTAGTAAGTAGCAGAACTGGACTGTAAACCATGGTCTTCAAAATCCAGTGATCTGGTTTGTTTGTTGGTTTGTTTGTTGATTTGTTGGTTGGTTGGTTTGTTCGTTGGTTGGTTTGTTGGTTGGTTGGTTGCTTGCTTGCTTGCTTGCTTGCTTGCTTGCTTGTTTGCTTGGTTGCTTGGTTGGTTTTTAGAGACAGAGTCTTGCTCTTTCACCTAGGCTGGAGTGCAGTGTCATGATCATGGCTCACTGCAGCCTCGACCTCCTGGTCTCAAGAGATCCTCCCACCTCAGCCTCTTGAGTAGTTGGGATTACAGGCATGTGCCATGTGCCAACATGACCAGCTAATTTTTTTAATTTTTTGTAGAGATGGAGTCTCACTATGTTGCTCAGGCTGGTCTTGAACTCCTGGTCTCACATGATCCTCCCACCTCAGCCTCCCAAAGTGCTGGCATTACAAACATGAGCCACCATGGCTGGCCTCAGTAAGTCTCTTTACCATATTTTTCAGCCTATGTGTGTCAGGACAACCAGTAGATGTGCCAAATGATTCTGTCCCCTGCAATACACACGGATCATAGTTATATACCTCTACTGAGTTTCCACTTACTGTGGCCACAACTGACCCCAGAGACCTAGCAGTAGTCAGCCAGGCTGCTCATATCAGGAAAACTGGTATACCCTGAAACATGGAGTGAATGGTTAAAGGAGAAATTGAAGAGGGAGGCTAATATTAAGACAGGTAAGCAAGGTATCCCAACCCTTCTAAATCAGGAGAGTGCGTCGCTCACATCTTCCTATGGGTGATAGGATGAGCTGAGACCACAGAAAATACGGTGCAGAAGAGGCCTCAAGGGTGCCTCTTTCCGGGAGGGGTTGAGGCCCTGCTGGCAAATATTTACCCAGTCTCAGCCTACACCTCAAATATCCAGTCCATGTTGTCGTCTAGTCTGTCTGTAAATGGTGAAAAAGAGGCATTCTTCACTTTCCTTAAGAGACCCGTTCCTGTGTTCAGTACTCTTTCCTATCAAAAAGGTGTTCTTGGCTGGCCGTGGTGACTCACACCTGTCATCCTAGCACTTTGGGAGGCCGAGGCTGGTACATGACCTAAGGTCAGGCGTTTGAGACCAGACTGGCCAATATGGTGAAATCTCATCTCTACTAAAAATACAAAAATTAGCTGGGCGTGGTAGCTGGTGCCTATAATCCCAGCTAGTCGGGAGGCTGAAGAAGAAGAATCGCTTGAACCCAGGGGGAGGAGGTTGCAGTCAGCTGAGACCATGCCACGTCACTCTAGCCTGGGCAAAAGAGCAAAACTCCATTTAAAAAAAAAAAAAAAAGTATTCTTTTGTGTCTGATTTAAATGTTTTCCATCCACTTGCTTAGGTCTCAAAAAGAGATCATCAGTGCCCTTAAACAATATATTTAATATGTTCACGCCTACAAATAACTCCTTCAGGTTTTTTTTTTTTTTTCTCTATTAAAGCAGCGCCGACTCCTTGGACATTTCCTAAGGCATAAGTCCCATTTTTCATGGCTTTAATCAATTCCATTGCTCATCTGTGGTCCCTTTCCAATTTTTCCACATTCACCTTAAGATGTAAAGACCACAGCACAGTGTGCTGGATGCAATACTCTGAGGAACAGACCAATAAAAGGCTGGCTTCCCAGCTTCTGAAAGAAGACCACACAATAAAAGCCAGGGTCATGTTCATGCCAAAATATCACTAATACGTAATAGCCCGGCGTTGCTGATTCGTTCAGTGTGCGCTCCATTTGCCGCCCACCTCCCTGGTGTATTTCTGTGGGCTGTGGTGAGTGCTCCTGCACATAACCTGGTACTGACCCTTCCACCCTTCCTGAACAGCACTGCTGGAGAAGAGAGAGCCACAGGAGTTTACAAGTTTAAAATGCGTTAAGAGCAGCCACTTCTTATTATCACAGATGACTAGAGCATCACAAAAGTTTAGAACAAAAAGAACGCTCAATCTAGCACCACAACAAGAAAGGAGGTATTATATATGTATGTATAATATATATATACACACACAGACAGACACACATACATATATTCACATATGTGTGTGTGTGCACGTGCATGAGTGCATGTATGCACCAATGATGCCTCTATAAGTACAAATAGCCTAAGGACATTTGCAGGTGATTTATACACTGAGGTCTGTCTGTATAAAGGTAAGCATCATCCTCATTCACCAACTCACAGGGTTGATAAGCAAAAAGACTAAGAGAAAGCCAGAAGTACCTGGAGCTTGCTAGAAAATTGATCACAGCAGGAGCAGCAATCACTCGGCCAGTTTTCTCTCTTGTTTTTGCTTTCCACGTGCATATAAAATCAAGCTGCTTGCTCCTCACAAAGACAAACTACTGCAACCTGAACTTTCCATTTTTTTTCCCTGAAGCAATACAAGATTGCGGAAGTGAAAGCCCCAGAAACGTTCTAATCAAGAATGAGAACTAAAACCCAACAACTAAGATTTAGGCAAAGAAGAAAACAGACTCCAGAATCAGCACAGAGCCTGCTGCTGCTGCTGGAAGCATTGCTAACACACTCACCCAAGCCTTAGCTCTTAATAGAGACATGTTTGCAGCTAAATGCCCCAGGCCTCTCTCTGCCTGAAGGGGCTAAGGCCCTGCTGGCAAATATTTACTCAGTTTCAAAACATCCCTTCCAGAGTGATATTTTTCTTTACTGTGCTGATGAAATCCACCCCTTGGAGTCCAGTAAGGTAGCACCATGTACCACTGACCCACATGGAGCGTCCACCACAGGGCCCGCACCATCTCGCATAGTCCCAGAGTGAGTTTAGTTCTCTGAAATGTTGGTTTAATGCCCAAATTGCAAGCTAGGTAACATAAGGTGGACATTTTAACAGAAAGTAGCTTGCAAAACCAATAAATCTGATTATATTCATTTAATAATTGAATTATATTTCCAAAAGGATGGACCACTATGTGTGAGATACAGACCTATTAAAAACACAGTGAAGATAAGAGATACCTGCGCTTCCACGTTCATCGCAACACTATTCACAAGAGCCAAAATACAGAAACAACCATCTGTTGATATGCCCATCAACAGATCCATTGATAAAGAGTACGTGACATATACATGCAACGAAATATTATTCAGCCATGAAAAAGAAGCAGATCATGTGCTACAGCATGGATGAGCCTTGAAGACATTATGACAAGTGAGATAAGCCAGACCCAAAAGGACAAATACCATGCGAGTCCATTTCCATGAGGTATCTAAAGTAGTCGAATTGACCAAAGCAGAAAGTAGAAAAGTGGTTGCCAGGGGCAGAGGGGATGGCAAAATGGGGAGATGTTCAAAAGGTAGAAAGTTTCAGTTATGCAAGGTGAAAAAGTTCTACAGATCTGCTGTGCAACATTGTGCTTATAGTAAACAACACTGCACATATCGTATGCTTAAAAATTTGCTGAGGGTAGATCTCATGTTATGTTTTTAAACACAAATTTTTAAACCTGATTCATCTCTACTGCATTGTAAATGGCAAACTGAATTGACAGTAAAATTATGTGCATGTCAAAAAATAATACACACACACAATGAGGATAGAGTAAGAACGAATGAAGATAGGGTTCTGGTGTAGACTCAGGCCGGGTCTGCTATGCTCAGCATCCCTACATCTAGAACCAGGGCCAGCTTCATGGGTGTATAAACCATACCCTGTGCTCAGAACAGGCACACACTTGGTTTAATACTCTGCTGTTGCTATCTAGAAATTCTTAATAATTTTTTAAAATTTTCATTTTGTACTCAGCTCCACAAATTATGTAGCTAGTCGTTCCCAGAACTAATTGTGTCTGTTTACACACATACAGCATTCATTCTATGTGACTGGAAATTTGTGATGTCCAACCATTATTGTATAATCTGCGCATGATGGAGCATATGTTATAAAATAAGAAAATATGTCAGGATGTTAGACACAGGTGGTTTGCCAAAGGCTGCTTTTGTAACCGTATAAAGAAATTAAGCTGGGGGGTTGGGGCGTTGTACTTGAGGGTAAATGAGATTTGGAAATCCCTTACTTTGGGCTTCCGTCTACCCCACAGGACCCAGAATGTACCTGTGGGCAGGCAAATTACCATTGCTACCCACCCAAGCACATCTCCCTCAAGGAATTGGGAGGACCTGGAAAGCCATGTTCGTCAAATTTCCTCTAGCTCTAGCCTGGTGTCTCCTGACATTCTTTGCTAAAAATGCATCCTTTGTGCTTATCATAGTAATGGTGACTTCTAGAAAATGTAAGTGATGAACGCTCTTTTTTGCCAAGCCTCCAGCTCAGTTCACTGAAGGAATTCTTCAGGATCATCTAAAGCAGTCAGAAAAAAACAGATGCTTTCAGAGACTTGAATTGAATATCCTTTCAACAACTAGGCAATAAAGTTGAATGTAGTTTTTAGACAACTTAAATGAAAATGGAAAGTTAAGTCTGGTCTAAATGACTATAATATATACGGAGATAATTTATTAAGAAAGACTTAAAAATATATTTATTTCAAGGTATAATCAGACAAACCCTTACTCCCTCAGTTTGTTTAAGTTTTTTTGTTGTTGTTTTTTGTTTGTTTGTTTGTTTTTGTCTTATAGTAGGATGCCTTTTATAGTAATGTCAGGGATGTAAACTACTCATTAACACTAATTGTCAACTTTAACCTATTAAAAAAAAATAGAGAGAGGTTCTACATCTCAAACAAAGGTCCCATAAGAAAAGACAGGATCCTGCACCAGGTATGTTGGCTCATGATTATAATCCCAGCATTTTCAGAGGCTCAGGCGGGAGGATTGCTTCAGCCCAGGAGTTCGAGACAAGACTGGACAACATAGTGAGACTTTCTCCCTACAAAAAATAAGCAAACGTAGCTGGCCGTGGCGGCATTTGCCTGTAGTCCCAGCTATTCAGGAGGCTGAGGTGGGAAGATCACTTGAGCCTGGGAGGTCAAGGCTTCAGTGAGCCACGTCATGCCAGTGCACTCCAGCCTGGGCAACAGAGAAAGACCCTGGACCCTGTCTCCAAAGATAAAAAAGGAAAAACAAAGATCCTCTCTCCATTACTGATAATATGCACTGATTAATTTATGGAAAATCTAGGGGCCTTGCTTTGGTAATTTCAATCTCCTTTTTCATCAGCTCTTCCACCAGGATGCCTAGGAATCAGCAGATTGAACTGGCTTGAATTTTTGTTTCTTCTCTTTCCTTCTCTCTAATTGAAGCACAATTAAATAATGTTATGATCAGAAGAAAGAGTCTGATAATGGGATCATCAGCTCCTTACCTAATTATGAAAGTTGTGTGAGCAAGATGTGCCCCCTACAAAACCATACTCCCAAGACAGGTTCTATCTAATTATGCTAAGAGCATCATTTCTTTTCCCAGCTCACTCCACGACCAAGCATCTGGCTTGTTCATGTAAGAAAGTTTTTGAGAACAAGTAAATCAGACTACCTTTCCCTGATGAACGCTGTTTACATTCAAAGTGGACTAACCAGAAGATTATCCTAGGGATAATCCAAGAACATCTCATCTACAAGTCAGATGGAAAATTCCCAACCCCTCAAGAGAGTCTCATGTCTGTTGTTTGAATGCCTTATATTCTTTACCACTTCTCTTCAAAGCTTACATTTGGAAACACCTATGGCAATGGACAAAGACAAATACACTTGAGGTCTTTGAGTAACTCCAAGGAATTTGAGTTTTATATTAACGCCCTGCCTTTTCTTAGAAAACAAATTCATTTGGTCAATCTATAACTTTTGGTGAGCACCTACTATCTGCAAATTCTATGTTACCATTCCTGCCTGTCATTGGACAGCATAAAATCTATCGCCGATTTAGATCAGATGCTAACAAGAAAATTGGAAAGGAAAACAACCCTTCAAAACTCAGACAACCTCAGCAAACATTTTCGGTATTCAAAGGAGTATGCTTTGACTTAAATCATTCAACAAGTATTTGTTGTAGCCCAAATCCTTCCTAATATCTAATCAAAATCTTTCTATGTGGCTGGGCGTGGTGGCTCATGCCTGTAATCCCAGCACTTTGGGAGGCCAAGACGGGTGGATCACTTGAGGTCAGGAGTTCGAGACCAGCCTGGCCAACATGGTGAAACCCCGCCTGTACTAATAATACAAATATTACCTGGGCACAGTGGCACACGCCTGTAATCCCAGCTACTTGGGAGGTTGAAGTACGAGAATCACTTGAACCCGGGAGGCAGAAGTTGCAGTAAGCCAAGATGGCGTCACTGCACTCCAAAATGAAACTGTATCTCAAAAAAAAAAAAAATCTTTCTATGCTATACCTTAAATTATATAAATCATATTTTTTTCCTGTTGTCTGTGTGGTAGAGAACTATTTGCCAACTTTCATAGAATTAATTTCAATTCAACAAATAATTATTTAGTGCCCATTACATGCCAAATACTATAGGCCCTAAGAATAGGAAGTTGAATAATTATGGTCCTCTTCCTATCAGCAAAATACATGCATGCAGCTACATGCTAAACTAGAAGTATAAAGAAATGCAGCAGAAAAACAGAGAAAGGAGTTGGTTCTTCCCTGAAAGATCAGTCGCATTTCACTAGGAGGGCAAAGGGATAGAGGACTATTGCAGAGGCAGGGGACCACAAACAAAAGGTGATAGATAAGAGCAGGAAACTAGAGTGAAGAGAACTACTAGAGTGAAACTAGAGTGAAGAGAACTACATGCTAAAGACTTTGGACTTCATCCAGTAGGCCACAGGAAGCCATAAACATTTATCAAGCCAGCATAGGATAGTAGCATGACCAGAGTCTTATTTTAGATCTGTCTGGAGACAGAGAAGACTGAACCGGGGGAGTAACTAGAGCCAAGTTTTGAGAGGCTATTGCAAAAACAGCCAAAAGACTATGTGAATGTGGAGTTCTGCAGAAAGTAGGATTGAAAAATCCGAAGATTTTGTGACCAATTAAATGAACGGAGTAAAGGGGAGGAAAAGGAAGGGCACTCTGCAATACATCAGTTAAGAAGTGTGGTGGATATGATGCCAAAAACAAAGAGGAGGGAATAAATGCGGATAATAGTTTTACCTGGGAACATATAATTGGCCCTCCATATTCATGGGTTCTGCATCTGTGAATTCAACCAACTGCAAATGGAAAATATTCCAAAAAAATTACACGTGTATGAACGTGTACAGACTTTTTTCTTGCCATTAATCCCTAAACAATAATGACTATTTACACAGCATTTACATTGTATTAAGTATTATAAGTAATATAGAGATTATTTAAAAGGCGGGACACGGTGGCTCACAGCTGTAATCCCAGCACTTTGGGAGGCTCAGGTGGGCAGATCACTTAGACCAGCCTGGCCAACATGGTGAAGCCCCGTCTCTACTAAAAACACAAAAATTAGCCAGGTGTAGTGGCACATGCCTGTAGTCTCAGCTACTTGGGAGGTTGAGACACAAGAATTGCTTGAACCCGGGAGGCAGAGGTTACAGTGAGCTGAGATTGTACCACTGCACTCCAGCCTGGGCAACAGAGTGAGACTCTGTCTTAGATAGATAGATAGATAGATAGATAGATAGATAGATAGATAGATAGATAGATAGATAGATAGATAGACAGACAGACAGATAGATAGATAGAGCATACAGAAGGACATGCACAGGTTACATGCAAATGCCACACCATTTATATCAAGGACTTGAGCATCCACAGATTTTGGGTTCTGCAGGGGTCCTGGAACTAATTCCACATAGATAATGAGGGATAATTGTATTGATTTTGGGTATCTGCTGAATATCCAGGTAAATATCTCAACTGGGCATGTGAACTTTCTCACGAGGTCTGTAAGATTGCAAGTTGTCAAACCATCGGATCATAAAAGATAAGATTATCCAAGGTGAAAGTATAGCCCTAGGAGAAAGGGGGAAGGACAGGACTTGAGGCCATCTACCTTAAAAAAGGAAGAGGAGGCAATGTAAAAGATTGAAAGAGAGACAAAAAGGCATGAGAGGGAAAAGACAAAAAAGCCATGATCCAGGAACAAGTGAAAAGAAAGTTTTAGGAATGAGGGAATGCTGTAGAAAGATCATATAAGATGGGAACCGCAAAAATATTGCGCTTGGCAAGTACGGGACAATTGAACATGAAGAAATTGCAATTAAGTGTTAGAGGAAATACAAACCTCAGGAAACTGAGGTGGGGATTTGAAGTGAAAAAAACACATGGAGATAGAGGAAAAGAAACTATGGAAGTTTTGTTTTGTATTTGTTTGTTTTTGGAAAATGGCAGGCAAAGTCAACAATGAGGTCACCCTGCAGGATGGGCCAAGGATACTGAAGAGTGAAGCAAACAAGTACAGGAATAGAAAATAAGACTGATTAGCAATGAGTGCTTTATAGATCCTACAGACACAGGTAATCATAAATTTATAGTAAGAAAGGATGAAAACAGAGCCAAGATTTTTCTCAATAGCCTTCAGCAACCAGGAGAAAACACATGGTTGGGTTGATCCAACTTTGAGGAGTGTTAATGTGAATGTGGCAGAAACGGTCAGGGAGTGAAAAATGGTCAGTGGGGGCGGGCAGGGTCACTAAACTGATCTGGGATGAGAGGAGAAACAGCGAAGAGAGAAAGGGGCAGGGAGCCTGGGGAAATGGCGGGCAGGGCATCAGAAGACTGGAGCCTCGAGTGTGATCACAAGTTTCATGGGTGTTAGGGAATGACAGCAGTGACAGGATAGCAATTTCTACTCAACAGAATTTCAAAAAATGTTTCAGAGAAGAGCAGTTCTAAGGTACTTGTGGTTCAAAGAAGTAGTACCGTTGGCAGCAAAAGATGGTGAGAGTTCCTCAAAGGATATTTCTTACTATGGTTAAAATCAGTGACTAGGGTTCACTTCTAGGTGCTCTGAAATGTTTTAATATTGAAACTTTAGAGTAAAATTTTAACGGAGGATGTGAAATCTTTGGAACACTGGGGCACTGGAACTCGTAAAGCTTCCTGTCGGCTGGAACCTCTGTAGACCACTCTTAACTCTCTTCTGTGTTCTGAGAAAACCATACTAAGCCAGTCTGAGTTGGGTTGTCCACTACTTGAAACACAGGTCCTAACTGATACTACAAATAACAAACGAAAAAAAAAAAAAACTGACTTAGGCAATGAAGGGGACTTACTGACTTATTTAACAGGAAACTCAGGGACTCAGCAATGTCATCAGGAACCTGCCTTTTCCTGTTACTCCTCTGTGTCTTCCATGGTGACAGGTCCACTGTGAGGCTGGCTTCTTATATGGTGCACTACATTACACACCACACCATTCCAGAGAAGAAAAGGACTTATTTTCCAGAAGCATCAAAAAAAAAATTCCTCTCTAACCCCACTATTCTGAAATGGATCACATGCCACTCCAGGAACTGTGGCCAGGAGATGCAATTTTCCTGATTAGTTATATTTTAAAGTGGGGAGTTATTGTCCCCATAAAATCCATATCCTGAATGAGGTAGGTACAGTTAACCAAGCAAAAATCAGGGTAGTTAACAAGAGAAAGGGAAATACCCATAGATACATATCATACTATTTTCTTTGTGGTTTATAGGAAATATTCCTCTCTGACTTAGGATTCTATAATATACAGCAAAGACATAATTAAGAAAAAATTTAACTGGGACCAGACGACATCACCTACTATAATGCTAAACTGTTAAAAAATATTTTTTCATTATATTATTTTGGCTGTTCATGAACTCATGTTTCAAATTACATTTCAGCTGATGAGAGAAATTTCTTCGGCAGCTGTAGATAACCGCTCTGTTAATTATCACTTTGAGAGCAGTCCAGTTCCCAGTCTGCCTCCCAAGGTATCCCTTTTCCTGTATTCCAGAAAAAAGGTATTATTGTCTTGAAGCATAAGGTGAATTCTGTTTTAGTTTGAAAATATGACTCTTCTTTTTTCTATGAGAATGAAAAAAATTAAAACCTGTGTGGCTTGAATCTATGACAGCCTTTTGCCTGTACGTGAATTTGGACTTTAGTTTATCTTAACTAATAGAAACACACTAATTTGGCATTCTTTCTACGTAGCTTTTCTTGGAGGTAGATCTAGTCTGATTCATGATGCCCATCTAAGTGATAAGTTAATTTTTCAGATCTTTGGCTCTTCCACATTAAAAAAAAAAAAATACTCCTGTATATGCTTTGCAGTTGTCCTATTACAAGGGAGAAATATCATGGTGAATTCTACAGGTCCTCTGTTTATTCCAATCACTCAGAAAAGATATTTCTTATGTTCCCAGAAGTGTGTTGGCACTAAAGTGCAAATGTATTGTCCACACCCTCTAGGAGGTCATCCAGTGGAGAGACAAGCCATGCTCTTACAAAACAGTTACAGAACTGGACAGAGCAGCATGGAATTAAAAGTCAGAAAGGGAATACAGAAGGGGCAATACAGAGTATAATGGTCATGGAAAAACAGTGCAGGTTCCCGGGGAGGAGGAGTGAAGATGACCGTGACTCTGAGAGGCTAAAGGAGATGCCTAGAACAGGAGAGCTTGAGTTGGACCTTACAGAATATTGAGGTTGGGTGGGTAGAGAAAGGACATTGTGGTCATGGGGGGATTGCTGGTAACTGATAACGAGCATTTGCGTTCAAACACTGATAAGAACCTGTTTTTTAAAAGAAGGAGGATTGGCCTGGAGCACTGACTCACGCCTGTAATCCCAGCAGGAGGCCGAGGTGGGTGGATCACCTGAGGTCAGGAGTTCGAGACCAGCCTGGCCAACATGGTGAAACCTCATCTCTACTAAAAATAAAAAAATTAGGCGGATGTGGTGGCATGCACCTGTAGTCCCAGCTACTCAGGAGGCTGAAGCAGGAAAATCACTTGAACCTGGAAGGTGGAGGCAGCAGTGAGCCAAGCCACTGCACTCCAGCTTAGGCGACAAGAGCAAAACTTCATCTCAAAAAAAAAAAGAAAGAAAGAAAAAGGTCCAGGTGCACACAGTGGCTCAAGCCTGTAATCCCAGCACTATGGGAGGTCAAGGTGGGTGGATCACCTGAGGTCAAGAGTTCAAGACCAGCCTGGCCAACACGGTGAAACCCTGTCTCTACTAAAAATACAAAAATTAGCCGGGAGTGTTGGCATGCGCCTGTAATCCCAGCTACTTGGAAAGCTAAGACAGAAGAATCCCTTAAACCGGGGAGGCGGAGGTTGCATTGAGCCAAGATCGTGCCATTGCACTCCAGCCTGGGCAACAGAGTAAGACCCTTTCTCAAAACAAAAACAAAAACAAAAAGAGGAAGGATCGTGTTAAAGAACAGAGAGGTAAAATTGACTACTGATTACCTTAAACCCTTTAACCCTTTGACAATGGAAGCTACTCTGGAACATCTGATCAGAGGGACATGATACTAAGATGGAGCTAAAACTATGTGGTTGCAAGGGAAATGACCAGGATGACCAACTACAAACCAACATGAGAATCCAGCAGTGATGCAATCTGCAGCAGCAGCAGCAGCTGCCATCTCCCTTCTACAGAAAAGGATGGCAACAAAAGAGAAGAGGGATGACTTGATCTTAGCTTCCAATCTTGTGATTATGTGAACAGTAGGGTTGGGTTGAAGGTCATAGTGAGCCATCCAAGAGAAATCATCTTGTGAACAGTTGGGGAGCAGTAAATACATTCAAACCAAATTGGGATATAATGCAACTGGAAGTTGACTTCCGGATCCCCAGAATTATGGCCAGCTAGCTGCACAAGTTCTCTTCATTATAGCGATAATCTCTTAGTCCTGTGATTGAATATTTTGGACCCAACTTAAAGGATCACTCTCCTTCCACAAGCTCCTGTAGGAGAGGTCCAACCAGCCTGTACAAGTAAAATAATGCTAACTAGTAGCTATAGTGGCCTAAAGGAAATACTGAAATTGTCAAAGAGCTTAATGACCAGATATCTTGGAAGAATATGGTAAGTGATGTACTTATTACTGTGTGCAGGTAACATGACCTTTTGCTTATTTTATATGAAAAAAAATTCAGACCAGCGCATATGTACGTTTACATATGTCACCAATTCTAAATCTAGGCAGTCTCAAATTCTAGTGCACAGTAATCTAGGGTTTTTATTTAAAATGCAGAATCACCGAATCTGGCAGAGCCCTACAATTTTGCATTGTTAAGCCCCCCCGGATGATCACATTTCAGAAAAACACTCTGAAAAAAATACTACCTGAGCTCCCAGGTGTTAGTCAAGCTCTCTCGACCAGTGTGGTGGCCCACTTCAGGTGTTCAATAGTGTGTACTGTATTGAGTAAGTGTGTTCTCAGCCCTAACAGCATTAAGACACCTGATACAGCTTCTTGAATACCCAAACATATCAAGTCTTCCTTTTAAAAGCTATAATTTGAGTTATCACAGAAGATAATATAGCAAGTTGCTAAATACATGAACTTCACTTGAAGTCAGCCAAGTCTGGGGTTTATCTTTATGTTCTTGACAAGTCGTTAGCCTAGCCCCAACCAAATAAATTCTTCTTCTTTATTTTTCCATTTACCACACTAATGTCTTCAAGGACAAAGAGGGGCAGTTAAAGATGGCAGTTAAAGACACTAATGTCTTCAAGGACAAAGAGGGCAGTTAAAGATGGAGAAGAAAAATTCCTTATCTAATAAAATCAAATGCAAATATGAACTGTACTGGATTCATTTTCTCATTGACAACATGTGGGATTTCTAGACTGTGGGCTCCTCCCTATTTGATTCTAGGCCTTAAATACTGAGCTAAATTCTGAATTTTAGAATCTTCACTCATCCTTTAATTCTATTGTGACACATTTATTGATTTACTAATTGAGCCCATTAATTTTTAGGATGAAACCCTGGCATTTTAAATTAAATGACATGTCACTTATTATGTGACTTTCTATACACTTTCTAAGCCAAAAATAGTCAAAGGCGCCAAAACACACACCACTAGGGAATTTGAGGGAATTTCATATGAAAGTTTTGCTCTAAAGTTTGTAAATACGAACTAAGACAGCATATAATCCACAAATGACTTCTTGTGTTTTGTCTTGTACTTCAAAGTACATTTTCTTTTAAAGACATCTAATTAACTCTTTACTTACTCATGTTCATGTTCCTTCTACCTAAAGCATTTTAATCAGAGACAGTTGTTTGTATGTCTCTAAACACATTTTAAAACCTCCAAAACTGATTATTTAGATCATTTTATACAAAATTTTATCAAGACAAGTTTAGTCTGCAGTTTCTTGTATAAGAACAATGTTAGATCCCTATTTTAGGCTGGGCGTGGTGGCTCACGCCTGTAATCCCAGCACTTTGGGAGGCTGAGGTAAGAGGATTGCTTGAGCAACACCAGCCTGGGCAACATAGTGAGACCTGACCGCTAAAACAAAAAATAAAAGAACAAAGTTAGATCACTATTTCAGATGTGTAACTAATGCTCCATTAGTTACACTCCAGTAGTGTCTCCCACTACTACCTAGTAACTTTCTGAATATTGAGCAATGTATATACACACTAGGGGATAGAAATTAATCTAAATTGTGTGTCTTATAATGTTGCAACATCGTGCCTGTCTATGAGCTTAAAACCTTCTTAGGCATCTCCATCTGAGAAGCTACTTTAATTTTTTAGCAGAATCCAGTAGCCCATCAAGTATTAAAGCACAGTTCATGAAAATATAAGGATGCTTAGATAGATATATATTCCAGACATAAAAAAATCTTATGGTTGCTAAAGAAATATAATACTTTAAGAGATTTTAAAGTAGTTATTTCCTGAATGTCTTTTTTCCCAAACATTAGACCAAGTTGCATTGTTTACAAAAATTTATTCATACAAATTTTACACACTTTATATAACAGTTATCAAAGTCCTAGTTATAGATATCATGTGTGTAATAATACTTGGTTAAGGTGTTTTTATAATCAGTTGCACACAAAATAAGAGCTTCAAGACTAATATCTACCTAAATTATCACTACATCATAAATCTGCTTCAGTTTAGTAAGGCTCTTGGCATTTCTAAAAAGTATACAAAAGATTAAACTGGGTGATCACTGTAAAATGCTTGCAACTAGCCACGGGAACACTAAATTAGACTTCATAAATAAAAGGTTAACTAGAGCCCTATTTCACCACTAACAGCTGACACAAATACAGAAAACTCTGCCCATTATCCAAGAAACAAATAATTAAGACTAAAATGCAAGCTGATGTGTTGCAGCATTGTAGGGCCACTAAATAGCCATCTGTGATTCGTGGCAATTTAAAAGGCGAAGAAAGGCACTAAAGCTGCAAACTGCATCCCGTGTCACATTGCCTGAGGAGACTGCAGAATTAAAGGAAGATTGATCCTATACACAGGACTCAGGCATAAATCGAATGCCTCTGTTTTCACTATTTGCAATGTGATCTCCTGGCAGCATCCATCCCGCCTGGGAATGCAAATCCAATTCTGTTTTCTTTGATTTATGACTTCATACTGATCAAATCCGTAAAGGAAACGGAAAGGTCCTTTAAACTTTACAAGCTAACGTTTAATCTTTCCTTGTTCTTTTTTTTTTCTTCTTCTTCTTCTTCTTTTTTCAAAAAATAAAAAATAAACTTGTGCCTGAAATTTGGGAGAGTGGCTGGCTGGTTTGTCTGTTGCTGCTCGATCTGGTTGCTGGGTGAAGGTTCTTTTGTTTATAAAGATTACTCTATATGTTGAAAGAATTGACAGGAAACAGACATGCTTTCTTTAGCCAAAGAAAGGATACAAGGGTAGGTTCTCAGGGTCTTTTGGAGCTTGCTTACCTCACTCTTGACCACAGATATAAGATAGTACTCATACATATGAAGAAGAGGATTAAATGATTTATCAGTTAGCAAAACTGGGCAACATGTAAACACTACACATTCTAATATGACAAAGGTTGGTTTTATGAAATAAATTTTACTAAGCAATAAGCAATAATGTAGAAAAATACATTTTACCTACAAACTCAATAAACAAGAAACAAAGGGTTCATATTTAGTGCATAATTACTTATTAATAGCTACACAGGGGTTCCTAAAATTTACAATAAGTGCCTGCATCAAACAAAAAAAAGAAGCATTCACAAGTTTAAGAGAAGTGAATGAAAAATGGTAAACAGTACTTAAACAGTGCAGGAGGGTAGGAAGGAGAGGTCTCCATAAAACCACAAAGGAAAAGGGTGGCTCCTACAGAGCAGGTTTCAAAGGGGAGGATCCTGGCCATTTCACAAGATGAGAAGCATGGACAGCACTGGAGAAAAACACATTGTACTTTGCATCCATTTCCAATACCCAGCGCCCAAAGTCAGGACCATTGGGACTGGACTTGCCCTCAGCTTCCCAGACCTGGGACAACCTCAAACCAGTCCCTTTCCAGGGTCCTCCTCCTACCACCGCATGCTCTGCCTCTTCCAATATACTTCTGTGTCCTTCACTTTGTTCCAATTGCCCTAATTTGGGGATATTAGATTCCCTGGCAACTCAGGAAGTACAGAAAAAAGAGCGGTCTAACGAAGTCGCCCTTTTCTGCACTTCCTCAACTCTTCCCCCAGGGAGAGGCGTGAATTCTGGGGAGAAGCACAATTTGGATCGAGCTGTTGTTTTATCAGGAGAATTTTCTTCTGGGCTGAGAGTCTGAAGAGAGACAACTACACATAAAAGGAGAATCAAAGAAAGCAGAAATATTGGAATTGTCACCCAACCAGGGGGACAGTGCCCAGTTGAGTTAGGCTGGGATTGAAGCAGCCTGCCCCAGAGACTCACTGGGAAAGAACGCCCTTCAGCAATTCTCCAAATCATTACCTCAAAACCTCTCTGGAGCAGGGCATCATTGTTTATGTACAGTAGCAAATGGTAAGTAGTAATATCTTCAGGCCTGTCATGGATAAAAATACTATCCTTTTAATTCCAGTTTACAAAAATAGGAGTAATATTCAAAACAACGATTGTCTACTTTTCTATTTATTTTTATAAAAACATAAACAGCTCAGGCGAATTTTCAATCCTTGTGCACGCTTTGTATGAACTTCTCTCTATACTTATATATATATATTCTTTTTATATATTTATAATATATATCAATAATTGGTCCACAAAGTATATCTGTGCATTCTCTAGTGCTTTGTAAAAAGAAAAACAGTATTATTATCAAAATATTCATTTAATGGCTTTACTTCATTACATAAATACATGTTTGGATAGAACACACGAGCGATGACTGTTCAGTCAGTTTGGAAAACGACTTTTCATTGCGTCAGGGCTGTATACACAGGGTAGCTGGTAACTCATCGCTACAAATAAGCTATTCGGCGTCCTTTGTTTTTAACCCTTTGTTTATACCTTTTCCCTAGGATGGCCGCCAAGTATTTCTTGACAGCCATTTGTTTCCGGTAGCGACTGTAGCTGTCCGTGAAGATTCCATCCGAGTGGCGCTTGGAGAGCGGCTCCGCGTCCTCCTCCACGCCGCCGCCTAGGCTCCCACTGCAAGCAAAGGGGTCGGAAAGAGGGTGGCGGGGCGGGAGACACAGGTTCAATCGCTGCGGGGAGCAGGCGGGCCCCACCCCACGCGGGAGCCTCCCGGGAGGGCCCGGGGCTCGCACTGCCCACCGCACCGCCTCCCTCTGCCAGGAAGCAGCCGTAGGGAGGGCTGAGATGGAAGCCCCTCAATGCCTCCCTCCCCACCCAGGATTTCCCGGCATGAAACCCCACAGAGGGGGGGCCCGGGATGAGATCCGGGCAGACGACACTCGCTTTAAGCCTAACCTTTCTCCCAACGCTGCCTCTTGAGATCTGACCATCCGTGCGTTCGCACTAAATTGTCCTCACTGTTCCTCTCACCCCCGACGTACAGAGAAAATAACCAGAGAGCCCTAAACATGCCAGGCTGGCTGCTGCCCTGGAGTTTGCATCGATCCTACAATTCCTAGTCAAACATGAACACTCCTCTCCCTCCTCCCGCCAAGTTGAAAAACGTGGTAATAATATAAGTCGACAGGCTGTAGGCAATATTTTTCACTGCATGAATTATTCATGGCGAAAATGTAATCTGTCTTCCCACGGGCTTTATTAAAATGTTGCCTTCTGCTGAGATACGCTTCACGCAAGCCCTATGCTCTCAGTTTCTCTGGCGTGAGCAAAACTGTTTGGTTCCCTGAGTCTTCAAATTTGGCTATTTATCATTTCGATTTGAATTTTCAGTAAATACAACCACCCCTTTCCCCATCCCCCCCCCCAAAAAAGTCATGCTTAGAGGAAATTATAGCAAAACCTCCCTGGAAGCTTGAAGGTTTTGAATGACCGAGAGGTTTGGTTTGGTTTCTCTTTCTTTTCACTCCCTCGCTCGCGTTCCCTTTTTCCCTCTTCCAGAGCTCTCTGGGCCAATTTAAGGTGCCACTTAAAAATCTCCGCCTGCGACCTGTGGCGGGAACCCACCCCAGACCCTGGGGCGCAGACTCACTCTGGGCCCCACGTGCACGCACGGCCGTGGAAGCCGCGCCGCCCGCCCTCCGCGCGCCCCACACAAGCACCCACTCCGGCGCGCGCGAGCCACCATGCGCGAGTTAATCCTTCCACAAACTCTTACCCCATGCCCTTGGCCACGAGCGACTGCAGGTACTTCCTGGCGGACAGCTGGTCCAGCACTTTGCGGTAGGCCTTGTTAAGGATCCCGTGGGCGACATTTCTAACGGGGAGGCAAAGTGCGCGCCCAGGGTCACTGATTCTGCCCCCCAGGTGGCCGCTGGAGACCCCCTTGTTGGGCACGCGCCCCCTTGACTGTCCGGGAGGCTGACAGAGAAACCTCCAGAGGCACAGAACTCGCGAGTAACTCCCGGGACGATCCCGAGAGTAACTGCTAGGATTGGGAATTAGTCCTGGCTCTAGGAATGGCAGCTGTGGAGTGTGGGTTCCTTGACGCCACTCACTGCCACTCTTTGGGCCACAGCCCCCTCGGTCCCCACGCGGCCCTCAGGTCCACATAGACCCGCCCGCTGCTAATTTTCTGTCACTGCAATAGGATCGGGCCAGGGAGAGGACAGGCTTGAGGACTTTCTTGGGGGAAAATAAAAAATCCTCGGTGGGTCACCACACCACCCCTCCAGTCACCGCAGTCCCGAGCGCCCAGCGGCGGGTGTGCGCGAGGCCGCGCGAATCTCACCTTCTCTCGGAGGGGTAGTACAATGCGGAGGCGTCGCGCAGCGCGGAGGCGGGGCTCCCGGCGCCCGGCGGCTCCAAGTCGTAGAAGTCTTGCAGCGGGTTTCCGTCCTCGTCGTACGCCTCTTCCTCCGGCCTGCGGGGTGGCCCGGGACAGAAGGAGTGGTCAGTACAAGTTCCTCCCCAGCTCTGCGAGGACCCAAAGAAAGGGGCTCGCGCTGATTTTCACAGTTGATAAAAGTCCTCCACGGAGAATTGTCTTTTCTCCCAAGACTGGAGGTGGGAGTAGAGGTAAGGAGGAGGGAACCACACCCGACCATTCCTACCCCGCCAGGCGGCTCGCCCACCCCCCCTTTTCGCGGGTAAAGGGTGGTCCTGCAGGGCCACAGCCTCAACAAGCACTGGGAAACAGAGGCGTCTCCGCCGATCGCGCACACCTGGCTACTGAAAAGGACCGCCCCCCTCCCCGCCCGACTCCCGAGCCTCCACAAAGCAACAACGGGCGGGGACGAGAAAGGCCCTACGAGACTAGGCGCTGACCCACGCGAAGACCCGAACGGGGAGGCCCAGAAAGCAAAGGAGAAGATGGGTGGAGTGTGCGGCGGCCAGCTCCGCAGCCACCCCCACCCCAGCCTCCGAGCCCAGGGGAGCCCTTCCCGGAGCAGATGTAGGTCACGGAGAACCTCGGTTTCTATTTTGGGCAGGAGAGGATCTGGCAGGAACATGAATAATAGATGCCCCTAAACTTAGCCAGTTTGGCGGCGGCTCAGACTGTGGCGTGTCCTAGCCCTCCGGTGCCTCTCGACCGGAGAAAGTGCCAGGCACACGGGAATTTGAAAATAGCTGAGGGTGAAGCGAGGGTGTTTTAAGGCAACTAAACGAATAGTTCGCGCTAATCTGTTAGCGATGGCGGGGCCCCATCTCACCCCCAGAGCACAAGGAGGGGGTGCGATACCCAGCGAGTGCCTGGCGACTTCGCAGTCACCCTCATCTACAGCCTCCATTCTTGACATAGGACGGGTAGAGATGAGTTAAAACAAATCCTTCTCGCTTTGGACCCCTGGAGAGATTTGGAATGCAGCCAGCGCTAGTAGCACTCTCTAGGCAGGGATGGAGTCGTACTTCGTTACTTCACTCGCCTTTTCTCTATCCTTGGAGAGGTCAGGGCAAGGCAAGCACATACCTCCGCACGCCCCGCACCCAGCCTTTTCTCGGCCATGCGCCTCAGCCCTGGCCCGGGTACCCCGAACCCTGGGTCTTTCTGATATTGCCCTGCCCCGAGTCCAGATACTGGAATCCTAATACAGAAGCCAGAACCCATCTCTCCGTTCAAATCAATGGTCAGCGGCCCCCCAAGGCTAATGTTCCTAGGCGAGGCTAGGAGAAGGCAGCTTCGCAGACAGAAAGAGCGCTCCTCTCTGCCCCAGGCGCCGCGGATGCGGACCCTCCCCTGCCCAGGGCTCTTCCACAGTCCGGCACATCGGCCCGCGACTCCCTGGGGCTGCCTCCGGGAACCTGGGCAGCGCCTGCCGATTAGAAACCCGGGGTTAAGAAAAAAGCCAAGGTTCCCCCATCCTGGGCCCGGCAGGGCTGCTCTCCCGCTCCTGCCTGCCTGCTGGCTTTCCCTTCCTCCTCCCTTGCGTCTGTTTTTCCCCCTCCTTCGCAGTCTCGTTCTTGTTCTTCCCTCTCTTAAGTCGCTTTTCCTCAATCACACCGGGCCAACACCCTCCCCCACCCCACGCCCCCCAAGACAGCCTGGGATTCAAAATGCAGTTGGAACACGGATCACTTGAAAGATAGCTCTTCAGGGGAAAGAACTGGAATGAAATGAAGAGAAAGGGTGGAAAGGAGAGAGAGGCCCCACCCGGATAGTCCAGAACAAGCGGTAACAAAGCAAAGTCCGAAGGAGCTTCACGCTCAACCCCCGGCCAGGCTCCAGAGCTGAAGTTCTCCTAACTCATCCTAAGAATAGGTAAAAGAAACCAACCTAGGGGCCATGCCCTGCCCCCATCCTGCTGGCCAGGTTGGGAGAGGCGGGTTCTCCAGCGGCCAGAAGCTCACTGACTCTACTCGGGACCCTGAGCTGCCTAGGGCTGGGGGAGGGTTCCGAGCCGTCGCGGAGCCTGCCAGACCCTCCGGCTAGAATGGGGACCCGCTGTCCAGCCAAGGCTGGCGGACGCGCACTGGGGGCGCAGAGGGCGATGCTAGTAGTCTGGACCCAGAGGACTGCAGGAAGGAGACTGTGAGGAAGTGTCTGTGACTGGGAAGCCCCAGCTCCTGCTCGGCCCGGGCAGCCAGCACCTACCTGATCCCGGGGAACCGGAGTCCGGCGGCGGCAGGTGAGCAGTAGACGCTGCTGTGCATGATTATCCCGTAGACCAGCAGGGCCAGCCTCGCTCCGCTACACATGGTCATTCTGCGCAGGATGGGAAAGAGGGCACACAGCTGTGAGAACGTCCCTGGCCTTCCACCCTCCAACCCCAAAAAACTCTCAAAGCTGGGGGAGGGACGGAGCGAAGGCCCGGCTCCCTGTATTGAACACCACTTAGCGACAGCCGGCGCGCGCCCTGCCACTTCTTGCTTGCTATAGTTAGAAATATATATATATATATGCATATACCCAGCGCCCAATAACTAGCCAGACCTGGTTGAAGGAAAGCTAACTATCCTGACGCGATGCCAGCGAAAGAATCAGCAGTCGAGTGAGTCGGTGGCTTTGCTAAGGTTTTCTTTCCCTTGCCCTTCAACTCTTACCGCTGTCAGGAGAGGGTGTGCTGCCAAGTAGGACGGCGGGCAAAGGGCTTCTTCAAGTTTCTGCGCTGGAGTCACAACCCGAGAGGCATCACCGTCTGGCGTTGGTGTCTGAGCAGAAGCCGCAGGAACGAGCAGGAGCAGCAGGAGGAGCTGCAGGACTTGTTTGCCGAGGCTCGTGTTCTGTTCAAAAGTTTGTAGACGCGCAGAACTAGGAGGGAGCGTGACACGGAGAGAAGGGGGCGAAGAGAGACAGAAGAAAGAAAGAGGGGGCGAGGAGGTAAAGCGCGGAGGAGCAAAGTGGCCGTAAGTCCACCCGGAGGAATAAGCAAGCGATTAAGGAAAAGAGAGAAAGTCAGAGAAGAAGGGGAGGAAGGAAAGGGAGAGGGCCGGTCGCCAGCCGGCCTTTGTAGGAGCCGCTGGTCAGGCAGCTGTGAGGGTCGACAGCGCCTTCTCTGCTCCAAGGTCTCTCTGGCTGCCTCTGAAGCTGCGGCTTCTTCAGCTGCTGCCGGTGGTTGCAGAGGTGACCGGCCTTCTGCTCGTATTTATCTGTGCAGTTAGCAAAAATCTATCCGAACGTGGTTTTTGGAGAGCCCTCTTTGTCAACATCTGTCTGCCTGTTGCCTTTAAGAACAGAATATTTTGTTTCACTGTTGCGCTCCGATTTTTATTCATGAAATGACTTCCTTTTTTTTTTTCAGTCACGTAATGATCGGGTATCAGAAAAAGACGTCAGCATCCTAGTCCCTCAAGGAACATATTAACTATTCTGTGCTGTCCTCTTGGATGATAAGATCCGGAGTCATCGACTTCTCATAAACACCTTTCACTCATACAATCCAATTTTTAAGAAGTCCAATTATTTTTGATAGTTTTCAATTTCACCCATTTCTCAAGGACAGGTAAAGAATTTTTAGAATTTTGAGGATGGCAAAAGTTATGTTTTTAACTATATAATTACGATTTCTCTTTACTTTTTCATCTAGCCCCACCAATCAGAGCTCTGGTCTCTGGAGTTAAGCATCATCAAGCTCTCCTATTAATAAATTTAATTTAGATCTCCTAATTTCTTGCGTATGTTCTTTCAGATAGACCATTAAATGTGGAAGTCGTTTTGCTTTTAAAGGGAAGTCTTGGAGGATTTTCAGTAAATCTCTCTTGAGTCTGGCTGCCGTTGACAGTCGGGCTAGGAGTAGATTGATGAGAGCTCAAGCTGCCTCCGGAGCGCGGCCTGCGGAGCTGTCCAGACTCCGGGTGCTGAAGTGTTCGGTCACAGATGCTACAAACGTTGAAAATTGCCACTGGTTTAATTTTTCACCAGAGCCTCTAAATTTGAAGAGTTGGCAGTAGTGCTATTAACGTGGCAATTCATTGCCTAAATCACCCCCATCGTTCAGATACATCTTTCCCCTTTGTAGTGTCCACAAATGCCCTAATGCTGAGAATGCTCTCCATCCCTGCCTGGATTTGAGGAAAAAGCATTCTGTCCTCCGTTAGTCCTGGCTTTTGGATCTCTAGACTGGCCGTTTGGCTACCTTCACACCTTCTGTGGCTCTTACAGATTTTAAAAATTGATGTTGTGAAATTGTGTTTTCCACAAGAAATGAAATGTTAAGAATTTTGGGGTGAGAAATATGTTTTTCCACTTTGTTTACAACTTGAGCTCTGTTTGGGAAACACAGATGGACTGGGAAAGCATGAGGGTTCCCAGCACAAGTTCACTTGATGAAGGTTTCTAACAGGAATCCCTCTGCTGGAAACAGTTAAATTTTTTTTAACTGAAAATGATGTGGTAAGAGGAAAGCAATAAGGGGAGACCATATCCACCCAGAGGCTTCCAATTTCCTGGGTAATTTAAGAAGGGTCATATATTTCTACACCAGTAAGAGAAATTGGGTCTATTTCTTGAAAGAAAGGAAGGAAGGAAGGAAGGAAGGAAGGAAGGAAGGAAGGAAGGAAGGAAGGAAGGAAGGATCCATCAGTAACCATTAGAGTGCATTTTAATTATTTGGATCTTACACAAAAATTAGGGGAAATTCCAGTTTAGTGAGAGGGTTTCCTGTTACTATGATTCGGATCTAACATTTAAATAAGCTATATTAGTTCTGCATGCTTTTTCCAAGATATTATGTTTCTCCTTCTAAATGCTGTTCCCGCTCTTACTTGAGATTTAATACTTCCTCCTTCTTAAAAAAACTAAGTTTTGCTTATTCCTGGCCATGAATGACCGAAAACTGTCTGCTTCTTCTTAGTTTATTCCTGGCCGTGCTTCAGACTGTCTGCCTTCAATAAAGCTTCAAACCACATCTACATGGGAATATGTCTCTTTTACTCTGATACATATGCTCACTGATTTATGTCGGAGTGTTTACCTGCCTGTGTTCCGTGTTCAGCTCTGCCTCTGCAGCAAGCTCGCACACGAAGAGCCTGCGGTGAACACTACCAGATAATCAAGCAGAGACGTCTTTCTTACTAAAGCGCCCAAAGCTATTCCCCACTATGGCTTTCCTGTCTTCCGCCTTGCTTCACGTCAAAGGTGAACCCCATTAAAAACCTTACTCTTTCCTCCCACACGAATTCTGAAATGAGTTCAATCTGAAGAAATATTTGAAAATTTCCAAGACTCCTTGTACAATTCACTACTCAACTTTAGTAAAGGGAGCCACCATGTGGGGAGTTTGCTGACTTCACGGCCTATTAAAGGGGGAAAACCACAAACACGATTAACCATCTGGGGGGGACGACTAACTGCTGGCTCCAAGGGCCAACAGGGGCTGAACTGTGCCTCTGACTTACCAAGGCTATGACCCCTGTGCTCTTCTCAGCTTAGATACCCTCAGCTCAGAACTCAGGGCTCAGCACCCAAAAATTACAGGCCTTCAGACCTGAACCCATTCACCAGAGTGAAAGACTAAACAGAGAACTTGAAATTCTTGGTCACTGAACTCCTGAAAATCAAGTTTCGAGACCCAGCAATTGCTCAACACAATCTAAAGACCCACCCAGCCCTGCCCACACTGCCTGGGGGAATCAAACTCCCACAGGATCACCCGCAGATCTTTTGTTGCTCGTGGCCATCATCTAGTTGGGCATGTTTGACATCTCTCCCAGGGGAGCTTTCCTATTCATGAAAATCTGGCCTTGGGCCCCTGGGCCAAGGGAAAAGGCCAATAGATAGGAGGAACTCGAAGCTGCTAAATGAGAGTATAGGCCCCTTCTGCTTTCTATTGGTTGGAGGGAATATGGGATGACTGATGTTTCAAAGACCAAAACTACCCCCAAACACCCCTCTGATTCTAATCTTGGAAGGCTCCAGTCAAGCATTAGCACAGCATCCTGGAGGGACTTTTGGGGGCCAGCAAGGAAGAGGGGACTTGTCAGCCCAAAACCCCAGGCTAGAGAGACTAGCAGCCCCAACATGCACTGAGGAGGCATGGGGCAGTGGCCAGGTGGGATACTGTGGCCCAGTCCAACAGACATGCTAATTGCAAGTGGAGACCCCAGTCTGGCTTGAAGTGCAGGTAGGAGCTGGAGGGTGAATCCTAGGGGCCCTCAACTAAAGCACTTTTATGAGAGGAGACAGAGAAAGGGAGGAGGAGCTAGAGGAGAATTGGGGAAGAGCAAGACCAGGGTACAACAGCCTTCCAGTTTTACTGTTCTTACCCAGTTTCCCTCATGAAGGGTATTTAGGTATTCAGGGTTAAGAGTACAAGAGAAACCTTCCAACCTCCTATATATAATTGAAAATGATGAAAGAGAGAATTGGGGGAGAGGAGGAAGAAGAGACCAAAGAATTAGAACTTTCTGTTTACAGATTAACACAAAGGAATTTCAAGTCTTCTTTCCAATGCTCCCACTCCCTCCCCTCAGTGCTCACCAGAAGACTTCCCAGGCCAGCAAAGTAGATTTCCCAGGCTGGCAAAGTTTCTTTCCAGGCTATGAGGATTGTTACATTAGCTGGAATCATATTCAGCTAGAAAAATTAGAGGAACAACGGAAATCTTAGAGTAGGAGGTCTAACCAGCATCCTCCCTGAGGCACAGCAACTGAAGGTGACTTGAGCTAAGCCCTGACCTGCCCCGAAGAGGCTGTTTATATATATTTGTTGGAAATGATTTAATAATACTCTGAACTTCAAGTCCCTAATGTATCAACTTTTATCCTGTTGGTCCTTCAGATGTGAAAACAAGTTTTGGTAAGAAATGATAAATACTAGCTACAAGTCAAACTAACCCTTCCTCAAATTGGTTTTCCTGGTGGCTAACACATCCGCCTTTGTTGAAGGGTCAATCCTTGAACCTTGAATTAACATTCAATTTAAAGAACTCTAGCCTCTGAGGAAGTGGGCTTTTGTATTCAAACAAGAGGAATATGTCTAGTATACATACTGGGAGTTTGAATTGCAGATGGCTTCACAACATTAGCAAATAGTATAGTGTTTGTACTGTTATGTCTTTGCCAGGTTTCTGCCTTTGGACCATCACCACTTGGGAAGTTGGCTTTCCTTCTTTTGCATGGGAATCTTCAACATCTTTTAAACTGCTCCCCTCCACCCCCATACTGCAAATCAGTGGTGAGCTAAATGTATTTTTGCCTTTAAGCAGCCCAGTGAAGTGTGGCTCCTGGTCACTTGGATAAGATTTCCACTACTTTCTTTTTGGATCAGTCACCCGTAGTACCCAGGATTTCTCCATCACATTCTCTTTCCTTAGTTACATAGCTCTATACCATTACCTTTTACTACCACTATCTCTATATCCTACAACATTAGATTTTTCTTAATCATATAAAAGGACATGTTTGCTCAAAGCATCCTCACACATTCCTAGTATAAATAATCTAAATCAAGATTGGAAAAGTTGTGCATTCTTATTCTTTTTTTTTTTTTTTTGAGATGGAGTCTCGCTCTGTCCTCCAGCCTGGAGTGCAGTGGCGCAATCATGGCTCACTGCCACCTCTGCCTCCCAGGTTCAAGAGATTCTCCTGCCTCAGCCTCCTGAGTAACTAGGACTATAGGCGCCTGACACCATGCCCGGCTAATGGTTATATTTTTAGCAGAGACAGGGTTTCACTATCTTGACCAGGCTGGTCTCAAACTCCTGACCTTGTGACCCACCTGCCTCAGCCTCTCAAAGTAATGGGATTACAGGTGTAAGCCACCACACCTGGCACATTCTATTCTTTTTTAGCCAGTACTTAGCATAAGAAGCAGGCTATAATAAGCTTTTTCAGTAAACAAGCCTGATGCAAACCATCATCCTCTCCTGTGAGTGACAAAAGTGAATTATAACACTGTATTCCATTTCACTTAAACCTTTTCTCTTCTGACTCTTCCAGAAAATGCAATGACTAATGACTCACTCCATACCGATTACACCTGTAGGGAAACCCAAATGTTCTGAACCAGAACATCATGACCATCACTTACTGGACTGCATGCATCATGCCTTTCAGAACTCACTGTGAAGTAAGAAGCTGATGAGCTTACCTATAATGTGTCGTGACTTCTCTGACCTTCAAAATGTTGTGCTTCACACACACTGAAAACAACTAGGAAAGGAAGCCTTTCCAAACCACATGAGTAAAGCTTCTCTCTAATCTAAGAACAGAATTGCATATTCACAGAGCCAAGAAATTTTGCCTGTTGTTTTAAGACATAAAGCAGACATCCAAGAAACAAAAACCAGGATCTAACCTTTGCTTACAGGTTTGGATGATTCCAAATATCTCACGTATATGGCTCTACTAAGGCCTTATTCTCTGAACATTAGTTTACTGGGTACCAAAAATGTATATCCCAGACTTCACTGTGTAGCATCTTCCAAATTCTCCCCACATTTCCAGAGCACCTCCTCTAAAAAGCCAACAAGAAGAAAGTCTGCTCTCTACTTCAGTTTAAATCCTCTGTTCACATAAGGCTTAAATGCAGAAGGAAAAGCTTGGACAGGATCCAGGAAAACCAATATCCTAAATAAGTTTTTGAGACCACTTCAGAAAATGTTGGAAGGGGAATCTACATGCAAAATAAAACAAGGTTATTGTGTGTAAAATCAAAAGAAGATCTTCCTTTGTGAGTTCCTAGCATCCCTCTGCCTTTTGGGCTCAGGCTTGGCATTATCTACCTGTGAATATAGGTTTACCTGTAATAATTTTGGAGCCTTTGTTTTTATTATCATTATTACTAACTAACACTGTATGGTAATCATAGCTTTGCAGTTTTTGTTTGCCTATTTTGGTTTGTTTTTTGTTGGTGTTGTTTTTTACAGGGTCTTGCTGTACCCAGGCTTGAGTGCAGTAGTGTATTCATAGCTCACAGCAACTTCAAACTCTTGGGCTCAAGTGAGCCTCCTGCCTTAGCCTCTTGAATACTTGGGACTACAGGCACATGCCACCACCATGCCTGGCTAATTTTATTATTATTATTATTATGCAGAGACAAGGTCTCCCTATGTTGCCCAGGCTGGTCACAAACTCCTAGACTCAAGCATCCCAAAGTGCAGGGGTTACAAGTATGAGCCAGTGTGCCCAACCTGAAAATGAAAATACTTTTCAAATAACCCTTTGTCTCTACCCAAATATACAGAGGCATAAATTTTTAAAAACTATCATCTGCTTGGAATACTATTACATTTGTCATAAATGTACTGCTTGAAATTTTTAATTATTATTTCTTTAAATTATTTTAAATCCTTCCCAAAGGGACTGTATGGTTTTGCTACTCACCAGCGAATAACAGCAACAGCAACAACTGTTTAATGAGCGCTTACTGGGCTAAGTGCTTGACTACTTACTTCCTTTCCCTCGCAACAAACTTCTTTGTAGGCACTATTATTACCTCCATTTTACAGATGAGAAATCGAGGCTAAAAGAACTCAGGTACCTTATCCAAAGTTATACAGCTGCTACATTGTAATGCTGAGCTTCAAATTCAAGTCTCAATGACTCCAGACAGTCTTAATAGCCATAGTATGTTATACTGGCGTATTTATTTTCTGTAGGAACTTTTTTTTTTTTTTTTTTTGAGACGGAGTCTCACTCCATCACCAGGCTGGAGTGCAGTGGTGCAATCTTGGCTCACTGCAACCTCCACTTCCCGTGTTCAAGCAATTCTCATGCCTCAGCCTCCCGAGTAGCTGGGACTACAGGTGTTCGCCATCTTGCCCAGCTATTTTTTGTATTTTTAGTAGAGATGGGGTTTCACCATGTTGGCCAGGATGGTCTCGATATCGTGACCTCATGATCCATCCACCTCAGCCTCCTAAAGTGCTGAGATTACAGGCGTGAGCCACTGTGCCCAGCCAAGGAGTTTCTTTTAAGCACATAACAAATTTTGCTGCAATCTTTTTTTTAATTTTTAATTTTTTTAATTTTTAAAGATTAAAAATTTAGAGATTAAAAATTATGAACCTAGAAAATACTGAGTTTTTGTTACAATAGTTTTAAACTAAAAAAAAATGTATACCGACAAAGCTGGTCTCAAACTCCTGAGCTCAAGGAGTTTCTTTTTCTTTTCTTTCTTTCTTTTTATTTTTATTTATTTATTTATTTATTTATTTATTTATTTTTTATTTTTTTTTTTTTTTTTTTTTGAGACAGAGTCTCACTCTGTCACCCAGGCAGGAGTGCAGTGGCGCGATCTTGGCTCACTGCAAACTCTGCCTCCCGGGTTCACGCCATTCTCCTGCCTCAGCTTCCCGAGTAGCTGGGATTACAGGCACCTGCCACCACGCCCAGCTAATTTATTCTGGTTTTTAGTACATCATCATCATATCTTATTAAATCATCATGTAATTCAATACCACAGAAATTGTATGATTAGTGAGTCAAGACCTTTGTGAGTCAAATGAGATGATGTATATAAAAATGCTTTACAAACAAAAATCCTAGACCAGTAGAAGGAAAGGGAAATTAACATTTATTAAGCTCCTTCTTTGATGGCAGTGATACACTCTGTATTAGCAAACATTGTCTCATTTAATCCTCTTATTGCCCTGTGAGATAGGTATGGTATTATTATCACTATTTTTATTGACAGCTAAACTGGGTTTCTTAAAGATTAATTAGCTTGCCCAGAGCACACAGCTAACAACTGACAAAACCAGGTTTCAAAGCTAAGACTAGCTATTTCCAAAGTTACCATACTTCCTCTCCCCAGTTGTCCTCCCTGGAAGTGCCGTACAGTTACAGTCATCAGGAAGGGGAGAGGAAGCATAGCTTTCCCAAAATGCACTTGATTCTTCAACTAAACGCCAGTTTTAAGGCAGGCATTAAAAAAAATCATTTTTGTTTTTATTTCACATCTTAAAATAGATGAAGAGGTTATGTGCAAGTATCATTTCCAAGAACATTTCAAAAGAGAAGTAATGAATAAAGTTGCCCTCATAGGTATTTAAAAATGTGATAAAGTTGCAGCAATTAAAACAGTGTGATTCTGATGAAATAATAGAACAATAAATAAATACAAAGTAGTTAAATATAAAAAAAACTACTAGTATATAATCCCCAATGAAAACAGTAGAATACTGGGAGAACTGACTGCTCATTTGAAAAAAGAGATAACTTAGATGTCTACTTCATATCCTACAACCTCAAATATATTCAAATGGATTAAAGACTTAAATGTAAAAACCTCAAAAGTACTAGAAAAAATATATATAATTTTAGAACTGTAAAGGAAATGTTAAGACTGCCAGTTAAAAAGAAACCATAAAAGGAGATAATAACAAATCGACTAAAATGTTTTTCATGTTTTTATATTAAAAGAAAATTCACAAACTTAAATGCCAAACGAAATTTTGAGAGAAATTTTATCATTTATGAAAAATCAAGAAATCAAATTGCTGAAATAGAACACAAATCCATAAAGAAAAGACAATCACGCCTAAATGCCAAATGGGTCAAGGACATAAACAGGCAATTCAGAAAATTAGAAATATGAATGACCAACAAATTTGCAAAAAATCTTCAGGAGAATTTTTTCCTTTTCCAAATGAATGGTCAGTTCTCCCAGTACCCTACTCTTTCCATTGGAAATTGCATACTAGCATTTTTATTTCTTTATATTTATGTACTTAATATTTATTCCTTTGATCAATTTGATGCAGCACCGATGGGTATACAAGTACAAATCATAATCTATCAAATTGAAACAATGTTTTATATTCTACTGTGTTGTACTGTCACACATGCTAGGAAGCACATGTCCTCAAGCACTGCTGGCAGGAGTGTATATTGATCCAGCTTTTCCAGAGAGCAGTCTGTCAATTATGCATAAATTTAACCCACTGACTTGACTTCTGTGAAGGAAAGGAAATGCTGAGAAAGTAAGTTAGCATGAATCTGTTCAAAGCTGAACTACAGCTCTATGCATAGCACCACTGATGATAATAAATAATATTTGACAACAATCATAAAATGTCCTATAAGAGCATTGATAAAATTTATTAAATTATTTGTACATTCCTACAAGGGAAGATAATTTCTACTGTAAAATGATGAAATGACATGATGCTGTAGAAAAATATTTAACGACAAAAGAAAATATTTACAATATGTTACTGAAAAGAGAGAGAGCAGATAATAAACTCACATGTACAATACAATATCAATTTTTTAAAAACAAAACATTTCTACGGTTTTTTTCTTTATATTTTTATTTCTTTATATGTATGCACTTAATATTTATTCCTTTGATCTATTTGATGCAGCACCAATGGGTATACAAGTACAAATCATAATCTATCTTCCTCCTAGAAGAGTCTATACCAAAACATTAACAATGTGCAACACTAGTTTTGGAATTAGGAGGGAGAATATGGATTCTTTTTATTTTCTTATGTTTGTCTATTTTTTCATAAAGCTTTTGAAGTATATATTTTTATAAATATATAAAAGAAAAGAAGTATGGGAATTATATTTTAATATAATGCCTGACATCTCTTTATTATGTTTTTAGTAAAGATATACTTCCTCTTTGTCAAAGTTTCTTTTGTCTTATATGGAGCTAAGCATCTATGGATTCTTCTCATTATGCTGATTTTTGACCTCTACTTGGAAGGAAAGCTAACGGCAAACCAGGACAGATAAAAGAAGAAGAGAACCAAGCCAACATATTAAGGAAGCAAGCTGGGCAAAGCAAGTGCGAGAAGAAACAGCAGAAGGGAGAGGCGAGCAACCCAGCTATCAGCAGTGCTCATTTCCAGTGTAGATAATGAATCATCTCGTGTGTAATATTTACTGATAAGATTAATTGAATGTGTTAAATCAAATTTGTGCTGAATGAGGTTAAGCTGTATCTTAGAAGCACAGTTCACCCCACATTATTCAGAGGTAGAACATCTAGCTTGTGGTTTAGTCAGTGTTTGGCTCCTTTATGATCCAATTATCTTGTTATGTTTTGTGGGACCAAGGAGGTCCAGATACCTGGTGACTGTCTCCTGACTCCCCACACACACAACCCATAAAGTACATCTTCCCCATGTCAGGTTTCAGGGCTAGTTGTTACCAGGGCTGAACAACATTTAGAAGCACGCTTGGTCAGGGGCCATGTTGAGGCCATTAGCCAGAAGTTCCAAAAGGTGGTGGATATAGGTTGATGTCTTATGCCCCAATACCTCGGAATGTGGTCTTATTTATAAATAAAACCTTTGCAGATGTAGTTCAGATGAAATCATTAGGATGGACCCTAACCCAGTATAACTGATATCCTTATAAAAAGGGGAAATTTGGGCTGGGCACAGTGGCTTATGTCTGTAATCCCAGCACTTTGGGAGGCCAAGGCAGGTGGATTGCTTGAGCCCATGAATTCTTGACCAGCCTGGGCAACACAGCAAGACCCCGCATCTACAAAAAAAATACAAAAGTTAGCCAGGGATGGTGGCACGTACCTATAGTCTCAGCTACTCAGGAGGCTGATGTGGGAGGCTCAGTTGAGCCCAGGAGGTGGAGGTTGCAGTAAGTGGAGATTTCACCACTGCACTCCAGCCTGTGTGACAGACCTCATCTCAAAAAAAATTAAAAATTAAAAAAGATAAAAAGGGAAAATTTGGACACAGACACAGACAGGTCCAAGAGTAGATTATGTGAAGACTGGATTTGTGCTGCCACAGGGCAAGGAATGTCTGGGCTACCAGAAGCTGGAAGAGGCAAGGAAGGATCCTTCGACTACAAGTTTCAGAGAGAGCGTGGCCCTGCCAACACCTTGATCTTGGACTTCTAACCCCCAGAACTGTGAGACAGCAAATGTCTGTTATTCTGAGCCCCCAGATTGTCATCCTTTGCTAGGGCAGCCCTAGGAAACGAGTGCAGATGATAGGGTCTCTCCCTCTCCAAAAGAAGGGCATCCCATGGGATGCTGGGAAATAATCAAGATACTCAAATACTACTGTGCCCAACTAGCCTGGCTGCTGTAAAGCTCGTCAAAGCACGAGCAGTCTCCTGCCTGCATGCATAGGCAGAACCTCTTGTCTGTTTTATACATACGTACATATACCTTCACCCTCAACTTCCATTTTCCACCTTTTTTTTTTTTTTTTTTGAGATGGAGTTTCGCTCTTGTTGCCCAGGCTGGAGCGCAATGGTACGATCTGGGTTCACTGCAACCTCCAACCCCTGGGTTCAAGCGAATCTCCTGCCTCAGTTTTCCAAGTATCTGGTATTACAGGCGTGCACCACCACACCCGGCTGATTTTGTGTTTTTAGTAAAGACGGGGTTTTGCCAAGTTGGTCAGGCTGGTCTTGAACTCCTGACCTCGGGTGATCCACCTGCCTCAGCCTCCCAAAGTGCTGGGATTACAGGCGTGAGACACCATGCCCAGCCTTCCATCATTTTTTATTAAACAGAGAAAAAGAATTGGTCATCCTCACAGGATTGCTGCACAGAACTAATATCTTCAAACATATTGGGAAGCACTTTGGAAAGGAAGGGAATACATAAATACAACAGAACTAAGTAAGATGACAACCATACTAAACATGCTGAGCAGAAGTAGCTACAGGGCATGATACATTAGGCCAATTGTTAACTCCAATACTGTTTAAATGGTCGGCAATTTCACGATGCTTCTCTAGCGCAGGTTAAAACAACAAACCACTGCATCAACTCATTGCTGTGCAGGCTGAGTGATCTGCATGGAGCTGTCTGTATGGTTTACGTACTCTTGGGCAACAGTGTGTGATGGTTATTCCCTAGAGAGTCACAGGACAGACACCTAATAAATAAGGCTGTCCCCGGAAGGCAAGTGTTTTGCAAAATAAATAAAATCTCTCTAGGAAAACTGCATGACTCAGAGGAATAGGCAGAGAACAAAAGAAGGAGACCACAGTGTCTTTAAGATGATGCATCTTGAAGGTGTCTCAACACTCATAGATTCTAGATTCAGTGAAAGACACCATTCTAAGAAAGTCAGCCCCATGTCAGCCTCATTCTGAAGTCAGGACCATTCGTCTTTCCTCTCCAAATGCCCCCTCTCTAGGGATAAACACATATTTTAGAGCTGGAAATATTTTTACCTGTCCTCTTTTAATGCAGTCTAAATGCTAGGCAAACTTTTACATTTAGAACAAACTCCCCAAAAATGTGAAACAAATGTCCTGTCTCTTGAGCCCAGAATTATGTAAAAATCTAAACACAGTAATATCATGTGTAGGCTGCACATAGAGCAACTGGAAGGTTGAGGTCAGTAGTTTAGCACTATATGTACAACTGTAGACAGTAGACCTCTACTACATCTTCTAAAGCCAAGTCAAAATACAAATATCAGCAAGCTTTTGTCAGTTAACAACATCAAGTGTTGAAGGGGCTACAGAAGCCACATAAGACTTGAAAACCTCCTGCCATCAAGAAGTTTGTAATCAAAATAACTAAAATCAACATGCATTTTCATAAGTTGTCTATTGAGTTCCTTAAGTCAGGTCCTCTCTACTTACCTGCTACTGCCCTCATTCAGAAAATATCTGCAGATGCACACAGCTGCCAGAAATATTTTGTTTTGAAACTTCTAGCAAGTATCCCAATTAGAGAAGACTGAGTCAGTAAGTAAGACATTGCCACTCACAAGGGTAAGTGCTGTGTTGTTACCTAAGGCAGTAGGTATGAATGGAAGCTTCAGCAGCTTTGCAAATTGTTTTTAAAAATCACTGGGCTTGTGAAGACTACTTGGCCTGCAAACTGTGCAAGTGCATCCTAATACAGATGTTACCTAGGCTATTATCTTTCAGGTCCACAATAAAAATAACAAAACAGACTGAGCTCAGTGGCTCATGCCTGTAATCTGAGCAGTTTGTGAGACCATGGTGGTTGCTGGAGTCCAAGAGTTCGAGACCTGCCTGGGCAACATGGGGAAACCCTGTCTCTACAAAAAATACAAAAATTAATGGGCACGGTGACACGTGACTGTGGTTCCAGGTACTAGGGAGATTGAGGTGGGAGGATCGCTTAAGCCCAGAAGGTTGAGGCTACGATAAGCAGTGATCACACTACTGCCCTCCAGCCTGGGTGACTGAATGAGACTGTGTCTCCAAAATAAAAGATAATATATATCTTTGTGTTACAAATAGCATATCCCCACACACACACACACACACACACACACATCATCATCATCATTATTTACTTTACTGTCACGGCACATAGCAGATTCCACCCGACAATTAAATTAGAATGCATAGAAGAGGCAGAAATTAAATGTCATTCTACTTACAACGTTATTTCTCTTAGAATTTCCCCCAAAGTCTTATAGAACATGAACACATATACTAACGAAGATTTTATGACTACTATCTCCTTGCCTTCACTGTTTTTTTTTTAAGCCACACCACTCTGAAATTAAAAACATGCAGTTGGCCAGATATAGAAAAATCTACAATGCTTTGAAAGTTGCTAAAATCATGCCTGTGTTTAACCTACGATGACAAAGGTATAGTGGTTTCCTTTAAAGGAAAGATATTGATGAGGTAGGGACAGGAAGGAGCCTTCTGGAATGGTGCTATACCTTAATCTGGGTGATGGTTTCATATATCTAAACATAAATAAAAGATTATCAACAGGTAGACTTGAGATTTGTGCACTTCAAGTTATACCACAATAAAAATTTTTATTTCTGTTTATTAAGTGTATTCCTGCTCAAAATTAGGTAAATCGGTACTACGTCAAGTTATAGTAGTAACAACCTATAGATTAATAAGTTAATAATAATTAATAAAATTATTGCATTTTACAAGTCATGAGATCAGCCAGGCATGGTGGCTCATGCCTACAATCACAGAGCTTTGAGAGGCCAAGGCAGGGGAATCACTTGAGGCCAGGAGCAACATAGTGAGACCTTGTCTCTACAAAATACTTGTTTTTTAAATTAGTGGGGGATGGTGGTGCACGACTGTAGTTCCAGCTGCTCGGGAGATTGAGGTGAGAGGATTGCTTAAGCCCAGGAGATCGAGGCTGCAGTGAGCCATGAGAGCACCACTGCACTCTGGCCTGGGCCACAGAGCAAGAACCTGTCTCAAAAAAAAAAAAAAAAAAAAAAAGCAGTTGTGAAAGCCCTTGAAGCCTGTATACAGTGGTTGAATATACACCACATGGCCATGACTATAGATTAGCCATAAAACCAAGCCTAGATATTTGTTGGCAATAGTTGAATCTGAAGGATCAACACAGTGGAAAAGGTTTGTTTCCTAAAACCTAATTCTTTTCTATTGCAAAAAGCGCAATGAGCACAGGAAGAGCAAGACCAACCCCTGTTGAACACCTGACCTTTAAAGCCACCTGTAACTGGCTCCTGGAACCTGAGGTCCCAGGGGCAGTTATACTGTCACTGATGAAAATGAATTGCAGTTTCTCAGCCCCAGTCAGGGCCTGAATACTGAATTCAGCCGCAGAACTCACTAAGAGAAACATCCATCCTGGGGGCCAAAAAGAGGGCTCAGTGTGGAAGATAATACCATTTTGATTTCTTGCCTTCAGCTTGCATGCAAATCACAAGTAAAGGATAAATCATTGACAGATGTGGTCCAGGCTCCCAGGACCCAACTCTCTCCATTCCCACCACTGTGAAGCTGGAAAGAATTTCCTTGAAGTTGGTTCAGTGTTATGAAAAATTCAGGGACTTTTCACAGCAGAGCCAATCCTCAAATGCTAGCCAACCTTCATTTACCTTTTTTTTTTTCTTTCTCTTCTTCTTCTTTTTCTTTTTTTTTTTTTTTTTTTTTTTGGTTAATTTGTAGAGATGAGTTCTCACCATGTTACTCAGGCTGGTGTTGAACTCCTGAGCTCAAGTGATCCTCTCTCACTTTGGCCTCCCAAAGTATTGGGATTACAGGCGTGAGCCACAATGCCCACCATCACTTACCATTTAAATAAAATCTGAAAAACACTGAAAAGTTATTAATGAGATGGTTTATACTTTTTTCACTAACTCTTCAAATTCCATGTGCACTTTACTTGTGGCACATCTCAATGGGAACTGGCCATATTTCAAGCACTCGACAGCCATGTGCGGCTAGTGGCTACCATGTTGAATAGAACAGATCTAGTCCTTACCTAGTCCTCAACCACCCCATTCTACTAACTAGGCATCTGCAATATATTAGCATTTCATAAACCCAGCATTTCATTCTATATCTCTGTGCTTTTTCAAAGGATGTTGCCCATATCGGAATGCTCTCCTCATCCCTCAAGTATCTTCTCTTCTATAAAAGCTTCCCTACGAACTGATTCTCCCTAAATTAGGCAAAGTTAATTATTCCTCCCTTTGTACTATCTCTGGGATCACCATAAACTTAGCTCTATTAAAGCACTTACCACATTGGATTGCAACACTCATTTTCCTCTCTGATTCTGCTTAAATAAAAATGTGGGCTTACTGGAGCCAATGTTTGTATTTTATTCATGTACATATTCTCAACATTGACTAAGGGGCTTCGGACATTATGGGTGCTTAATAAACCATTCTGCCTGAATGAAGAGCAACACTGCAGATTTCAGATTCAAGTACTATTTATTGAGTACCTTAAAATGTCTTGGATACTGTGATTTCATGTATCTTATCTCATCTAATCAATATTTATTAAGATCCGTATAGCCTATACAATGGAATACTACTCTGCCATAAAAAAAAAAAAACGAAATCATGTCTTTTGCAGCAACATGGACAGAACTAGAGGCCATTATCTTAAGTGAAATTGCTCAGAAACAGAAAGTCAAATACTGCATGTTCTCACTCATAAGTGGGAGCTAAACAATGTGTACACGTGAACATAAGAGTGTGGAATTATAGAAGGTGGAGACTCAGAGTGGTGGGATGGTGGGAGGGGGTGAGAGATGAAAAATTACTTAATGTGTACAACACACATTATTCAAGTGATGGTTACACTGAAAGTCCAGACTTCACCACCACACAATATATCCATGCAACAAAACTGCACTTGTGACCCTTAAATTTATACAAAAAATGAAAGATTCATAAAGCCAATCCTGGAAACAAGAGCTTACAAAGTATTGGCTCTTACTTAAATTGCTTATTAAAATATGCATAAGCCAGATCAAGAGAAGAAAATACATTCAACAACTATTTTTTGAATATTTATTTATAAATATTTTTGAACACTTTGTAAACCTAGGTACATTTTTAGGTTTTGAAAACAGATTCACAAAGAAAACAGACAAGGTCCATGCTCTCAGGGAGCTTACATCCTAGAGATAGTGTGACAGAAGGTAAACATGCCAACAGGTAAATTAGCAAGAGAATTTCAGACACTAATAAGTTCGTGACTCATATATCACTCTTTCCCCTCACAGTTTTATGGTAGACATAGGTGATTAATCATGGCACTCTTTCCTCTTGAGCCCAGACTCAGAGTCATAAACCTTCTCAATGCAGCATTCCAGGCATGTAAAATCCATCAAAGTTGTCATATCAATGAAGTTTATTTGCCATCCTAGGCCTAGACCCTTTTATAGAATTGTTCTTTTCAAGCACCATGAACTCGTTGTAGCAAATATAAGCCCAAATCATCTTCCAATACCCACAAAATGTCATAGCCTGTGTATGTATAGAAGTGCCTTTTTTTTTTTTTTCTTTTTTGAGATAGAGCCTCACTCTTGCACCCAGGCTGGAGAGCAGTGACACGATCTCGGCTCACTGCAACCTCCGCCTCCCAGGTTCAAGCGATTTCGTGCCTCAACCTCCCAAGTAGCTGGGTTTACGGGAGTACACCACCTTGCCCAGCTAATTTTTGTATTTTTAGCAGGAGACAGGGTTTCTCCATGTTGGCCAGGCCAGTCTCAAACTCCTGGCCTCAAGTGACCTACCTGCCTTGGCCTCCCAAAGTGCTGGGATTACAGGCATGAGCCACTGAGCCCGGACAGAAGTGCATTTTTAAAATGACCAATTTGCTTGTGAAATATGCATAGCAACTACTTTTACTTCCTTCAAATAATGTCTTCTTAAACATTTGTCCATAAAGACAATATAGCAACATTAAAGATTGACTTTTAGTAGAGAAAAAACGCCCTTCTACTGTATCACTTAGAGATTTCCAGGGTTCCCAAACAATAGGCTATTTTTTAAATAAATCGGCCCATGTAATCATGGGAGCTGGCAGCTCCAAAATCCACAGTAAGGCAGGTTGGCAGGCTGAGATCTCTTGAGCAAAAGTTGACGCTGCAGTCTTCAGGCAGAATTGCTTCCCTGGAAAACTACAGTTGCTCCCCTGCCCTCTGATTAAATGAGGCTCACACACATTATCAAATGATTATAGATGTTAACTATGTCAACAAAATATTTGCACAGCAATACGTAGATTAATGTCAGATGAAATCACTGGGTACTATAATCTATTCAAGTTGACACATAAAATTAAGCCATTCATCCCTTGTTAACTTGGCATTCATACACATGTTAACCCATACTTAATCCCCGAATAAGGACAATTACGAAGTCATACTTTTGCCTAACATGATACAGCTATCCAAAACATACAATTAAAAATGCACTAACCGTTCCTCAGAAGGGTTCTATCCTTAGGGTGATACTCACTCTTCTCCCTGATATCCTTTGACTTAACTGTTATTAACACATCTTAATATTGTACAGTAAGGGAATAAGGGAGGAAAGAAAACACAGATATTTGCTACAGCTAGAGATAGATAAACAGACAGATACACTCAAACCCATTAATAACAAAATAAGGAATGAATACTCTTAATACTTACTGCACTCATTTCCACAACTGTTCATATGGTCGTTGTTGGTATTTATAACTACCTTCTTCCACTACCCTTCCATATTCACTTTACCCTTGGCAAACAACTCAGCTAATCATGGTTCTTTCCCTGGTGAGGTGACTCAAGTCTTTATTCCTGAAGAGTCTGGGCCATTAGCAGCCTGACAGAATTGAGTTGTAGTTTGTCATTCACTTTAATCACAGGGCACAATAGTACTAAGAGATACCCGAAAGGATGTCCTGTATTCCAGACATACTCTTCCTTACTTCCTTGTGTAGTAGCAGCCCAATTTCCCCTTCGTAATCAAGATCAATTACTCCATCCAGTACAGCAGTGCCTGTCTTTGCCTGTTGTTTCAAATGCATGAGAAGTCCAAAGTAACCCAGAGGCAGTCTTAACTCCGAGTTCAATGGAATCAATGTTTCATCTTCTGGTCGAAGAATTCTTCCCTTTGAAACTAAGTCCTCTGGACCAGCAGAGTATAAGGTCATAGGAACAGGAAGAAAAAAATTTGCTAGAGGAACATTAGGGCTAATAGTGAGTGGTGCCACTCCCATTTTCACCCATGGATTCCTAGAGCCATGAATTCTGGCTATAGGAGAAATAGTATTATATATTGGGTGCTGATTTAAGGTATATATCCTGGAGAACATTACTCCAATCCTGAAAGGTAATGCCACCTAGATAATGCTGTAATTGAGTCTTCAAAGGGCCATTCCACCGTTTTATCAAACTAGCTCATTCAGGATGCTGGGAACCATGGTAAGACCGGTAGTTCTATGGGCATGGGCCCATTGTCACACTTTATTGACTGTGAGGGTAATCCCTTGACCAGAAGCAAAATATGTAGAATACCAAGATGTTGGATAAGGCACTCTGTAAGCCCACAGGATGATAGTTTTGGAAGGTGCATTGTGTGCAGGGAAGGTAAATCCATATCCAGAGTCAATATCTATTCCAGTAAGAACAAATGCTACCCCTTTTATGATATAAGTAGTCCAACAGGCCACCAGGTTAACCCCCAGAAAATGGAGCCATATCAGAAATTCAATGTTTGTCTCTACCACCAACAGCCCTGGCCAACAGCCGGGGCTATAACCAGGTCTGCCATGGTGTACAGAATTCAATGTTTCCATGTGCATGCATAGACTCCATCTCTGCTACATAGACACTTTGTTCATGAGCCCATTGGGCAATGACAGGGGTGGCTAGGGAAAGAGTCTGCCTGGTGTCCACAGAATGGGTCAGCCTCTCTACTTGATTATTAAAATCCTCCTCTGTCGAGGTGACATTTTGATGAGCATTCACACATGGCACAGATATCTTCATGGATTTCACCCATTTAGAGATATTCCACATACCTCTCCTCCTCATCACTAATTTTTCAACCATGTTCGTTTCAAGTCATTGACCACCAAGCCAAATCATTGACCACAACTCATGAATCAGTATACACTTGCACCACTGGCCATTTCTTTTTCCAAGTAAAAATAACAACCAGGTGTATTGCTCAAAACTCAAAGTTCTGCCCACTGGGAGGATTTCCCTTCACCAGTGTCCTTCAGGGATGTCCTAGAAAGGGACTACAGTGCTGCAGCTGTCCCCACTTTCAGGTGGTGCCTGCCTATCATGCAGAGCCATCTGAAAACTGGGCCCAAGTTTATGCTTCCTCAGTCAACTGATCATAGAGAATGCCACATGAGGCCATGGGTGCAGGCTGGGAGAGAAAAGGCTATGTAGCAGGAGTGAGAGCCATAGGCTTTGGGTCACTTCTTCATGTAATTTACTTGTGTCTTCAGATCTTGCTCAAGCCTGATCTCATGTATCCCACTTTCATTTGATGATGGATGGAATGCTGCTGTATATGCCCAGCCTTATGGCTGTGAGGGCCGTTATGAACACCCAGTTCATAACGGACAGTGGCCCATGGTTAAACTTTTAGTCTCTACTAAGGCCTAGTAACACGCGAAGTGCTGTTTCTCGAAAGGAGAGTAGTCCTATGCAGAGAGTGACAGGGCTTTGCTACAAAAAGGGCCTGTGGTGTGATTCACCTACAGCGGCCTGTCAAAGGCCCCAAATAACACCTCCAACTGCCATTGACACCTCAAGCACCACTGAATCTGCTGGATCATGATGCAAGTGGCAGAGCAGCTTGCACAGCAGCCTGGACCTACCAGAATCCTTCTGTCATTCTGGGCCCCATAGAAAACTAGAAGCCACTCAGTAAATGGGCTAGAGTAGCACATCAAAACAAGAATATGCTGTCTTCAAAATCCAAAGAGCCCCATTTGGTGTTGTGCCTCATTTTGAGTTGTAGGAGAGTCAAGATACAACGGCTCTTTCACCTTAGAAGGGATATCTAGAAATTTCAATGAAGTAGAAGACCCTTGAATTCTTGTCAGATTTATTTCCCCCACCTTCTGACATGCAAATGTTTTACCAATAAGTCTGAGTAGCTTCTACTTATTGCTCACTTGATCCAATCAGACTGCTGTCATCAATTTTGTGAACCGATGTCATATCTTGTAGAAGGGAAAGATGATTAGGTCCCTGCAGACTAAACTGTGGCATAGGGCTGAAGAATTATATACCTCTGAGATAGGGCAGTGAAGGTATATTGCTGGCCAACCGAAACAAACTATTTCTAGTGGTCTTTACTAACAGGTGTGGAGAAAAATGCATTTGTCAGATCAATAGAGGCATACCACGTAGCAGGGGATGTGGTAATTGGCTCAAGAGATGAAACCATATCCAGAACAGCAGCTGCAGTTGGAGTTATCACCTGGCTAAGTTTAGGATAATCCACTACCATTCTTCAAGATTCATCTGTCTTCTACACAGGCCAAACAGGCTAGTTTAATGAAGAATGTGGTAGAAATCACCACCTCTTTATCTTTCAAGTCCTGAATGCAGGCAGTAATCCCCGCAATCCCTCCAGGAAAGTAGTATAGCTTGTAGTTTACTATTTTTTAGGTAGGGACAGTTGTAGTTGCTTCCACTTGACCTTTCCCATCATAGTAGCCCTCACTCACAGGTCAGAGAACCAATATGGAGCTTCTGCCAGCTACTGAGTATATCTATTCCAGTTATGCAATCTGAACTAGGGAGGTAACCACAGGATGGGTTTGGGGTCCCACTGAATCCACTGTGAGATGGACCAGAATTAAAACTCTATGGGTCACCTGACCTCCATAAGCCACCACTCTAACTGGTGAACCACAGTGATAATTTGGGTCTCCTAGAATTAGTGTCAGTTCAGAGTCAATGTCCAGTAGTCCCCAAAAGATCTGATTATTTATTTTTCTTCAAAGTACAATTACCATTGTAAAAGGCAAACATCTCTCTTGGGAAGGCTGAGAGAAAGAGTAACAGTGTAAATATTTCTCACTTAGTGGGGGTATTCCTCGAAGGGACCTGGCCTCTCCTTCATTCAAGAGGTTCTACTCTACAAACTGGCTCAAATCTGGGAACTGATTGAGGGACTGTGACTCTCTGCTTCAGAGATTCAAATGAAACTTCTGTTTTCTTGACCTAGAACCCTTGCACTTATACAGCTCAAGTAGCAATTTAGTAGACTGCTCATGTTTTTTTGTTTGTTTGTTTGTTTGTTTGTTTGTTTTGAGATGGAGTTTCACTCTTGTTGGCCAGGCTGGAGTGCAGTGGCGCAATCTTGGCTCACTGCAACCTCCGCCTCCCGGGTTCAAGCGATTCTCCTGCCTTAGTCTCCTGAGTAGCCTGGGATTACAGGAGCCCACCACAGTGCCCAGCTAATTTTTCCACACCTGTGGAACATGGAAGGACTAGTCTGGCTGAGTCTTTGGCCTCATTTTTCTCCTGTGCAGGATGCTTCCTGCCCTCAAACATTTTTGTATTTTCAGTAGACACGGGGTTTCACCACGTTGGCCAGGCTGGTCTCAAACTCCTGACCTCAGGTGATCCACCTGCCTTGGCCTCCCAGAGTGCTGGGATTATAGGCGTGAACCACCACACCTGGCCTCTTTTTTTGGGGAGGGTTAATGATGAGTGTCAACTTGATTGGATTGAAGGATGCAAAGTATTGTTCCTGGGTATGTCTGTGAGGGTGTTACCAAAGGAGATTCACATTCAGGGGACTAGGAGAAGTCGACTCACCTTCAATCTGAGTGGGCACCATCTAATCAGCTGCTGGGATAAAAGCAGGCAGAGAAACAAGGAAGGACTAGACTGGGTGAGTCTTCCATTGTCCATCTTTCTTCCATACTGGATGCTTCCTGCCGTCAAACATCAGACTCCAAGTTCTTCAGCTTTTGGACTCTTGGGCTTACACCAGTGGTTTGCCAGGGGCTCTCGACCCTTCGGCCACAGACTGAAGGCTGTACTGCCGGCTTCCCTACTTTTGAGCTTTTGGGACTTGGACTAGTTTCCTTCTCCTCAGCTTGCAGATGGCCTATTGTGGGACTTCACCTTACGATCTGTGAGTCAATATTCCTTAATAAACTGCCTTTCATATATACATCTATGCTATTAGTCCTGTCCCTTTAGAGAACCCTAACTAATACACATCCCAATCTCCTTAAGCCTTGGATGCCTTTCTCTACCACGTACCAGTTCTGCCATTTCATCTTCACTTAGAGTAGTCTCGCCTTTCAGTTCATGTTTCCGTCACCAACATACCAAACTGTTAGAGCTCTTTCTAACTCCTTGAGTTACAACACTGAATTCAGAATCTCTACCTAGTGGGCCCATGGCAATAAATTCGACCTGATTCAACTTTCTGCTCCTTGCACAATTATCCTACACCTTCACTATGCATTTGCCTGATTTGTGTCTGTATAAATTGCAAAAAACAATGCAGAAGAATCAGCAGGGTCTTGCAAATCAACAACCTCAAAGGAGGCCATTACAGGTTCTTCAGGCAAAGCAGGGCCAGCCACCTCTGACAGGGGTGGGAGGCTGCTTACACTGGTAAAGAAAACTCAGAAGAAGGTAGAAATTCAGTGTCCCCAGCTTCATTGGGATCTTTCCTTATGTCCCACTCTCATTTCCAGGATTCCATTTCTTCCCAATCAATGCAGTCACTTCAACAGAAGACACTTGGCAAGGTTTGAAATTCAATTTGTGTTGTAGTTTGGCCACTTGCAGGATGATATTGTGAGCTTGGTTTTCAGAAATCTCAGGTCTGAGCCTACAGGACAAATGAGTTTCTTTCAGAACACGGAAATTTTCAGGTCATTTATGCAGAACTTGAGCTGGGAATGTAAAGCCCTGAGCTCATCCTTTTCTTTCTCCACTTTCTCCAGTGCAATTAAGAGCAAGCAGCCTGTATTAGCATTCTCCAGACAAACAGAGCCAATAGGATATACATGTACACAGTCATGCACCACTTAATGATAAGGATATGTTCTGAGAAATGCATTGTTACATGATGTTGTCATTGTGTGAACACCATAGAGTGTACTGACACAGACCTAGATAGTATAGCCTACTATACATCTAGGCTATATGGCATAGCCTATGGCTCCCAGGCCATAAACCCACATGGCGTGTTTACTGAATACTGTAGGTAACTGTAACATAATGGTAAAATTTGTATATGTAAAAATATCTAAATATAGGCCAGGTGCAGTGGCTCACACCTGTAATCCCAACACTTTGAGAGGCCAAGGTGAGCAGATCATTTGAGGTCAGGAGTTTGAGACCAACCTGGCCAACATGGTGAAACCCTGTCTCTACTGAAAATACAAAAATTAGCTGGGTGTGATGGCGGGCGCCTGTAATCCCAGCTACTCGGGAGGCTGAGGCATGAGAATTACTTGAACCCAGGAGACAAAGGTTGCAGTGAGCTGAGATCTGTCACAAGAGTGTGGGGGCTGGCAAGTTCAAAATCCATAGGGCAAACTAGCAGCCTTCAGAGGCTGAGGCAGGAGCTAATGCTATAGCCTTGAAGCAGGATTTCTTCTTTCTCAGAGAAGCCTTGATTTTGCTCTTCGGCTTTCAATTGATCGAATGAGGCCCACACATAAGAATAGTCTCCTTTACTTAAACTCACTTAATTGCAGCTGTTAACCATATTTACAAAATACCTTCACAGCAACACTTAGATTAGTGTTTGATTGAACAATTACGTACTATAGCCTATCCAAGTTGACACATAAAACCAGCCATTACAATCTCCAATAGTTATTTCTGCTTTCATTATAATTGGTAAATAACACAATTCTTTTGGTCCTCCAATTACAATGAAGACATCACAAGTTTTGTCTAAACTGTCAAAGCAGTCACTTCCAAAATCATGAAGAAACTATTATTATAATAATATCATTATTATATTAAACTATCATATACACAATGCTCCCAGCCCTCCCAAAATCAGAAGAAACTATTATTTAAATTTAGTTTATATCAGTAGTATTTACTCATGGTTAAACACTACTTACAGCATCCAAATCTCAAATAGAACAGCTCTACCACTAGGAAAAAACCCTTAGTGGTTTGTGGATAGTGTTTTGAAAACGTTTATTTATAGCCAAGAATTGCCAGGAATAACAGCCAAATTAATAATTAAATAGAAAGCTTTTATTGCAAAAGGAGCAAGCTAAAATAAATAGCAACCATCTGAAACTTTTCAATATACAAATTCATAAAGCTTTTAGTTAACTGAACAGTTATTACAATAATAACTAACAATCTGACACCTTCGAGGACCCCTGGAGCTCCTGACCTTTAAATCCGAGAAAGCTGACAGGGACAGCCTAGCAATTCAGCCCGTGTGGGAGGAAATAAGAAAGAAACCAGTGCAAAACTGTGGGAAAACACGGAGGCAGGCAGAGAATATTAGGATGTGTTTTGCATTATTACATACAGGGGAATGGGTTTTTATAGTCAAGGACTAAAGTGCATAAAAATTGTATTTTCATTTTCTTACAATAGGATTTAATTGTTTCCCTGAGCTTCCATTACTATTAGCAGAAAGTTTAATCTAATAATTTCTAGGTAAACTCAGTCAAATCAACGATTACCAAAAATATTGATGTTATTAGTTAAGTCAGAATTTTTTTCCCAGGGAAATCCAAGGAGCTTATGTTCCACTTTCACCTAAGGGTGTGAGTTTTAGAGAGCTTGTGGAAGTGCCTATATTTGAATAGGAGAAGCAACTGGGGTTTTTTGTTGTTCTTTTTTTTTTTTTTTTGAGACGGGGTCCCACTCTGTCGCCGAGGCTGGAGGGCAATGACGCAATCACAGCTCACTGCAGCCTTGACCTCCCAGGCTCAAGTGATTCTTCCGCTTCAGCCTCCTGGGTAGCTTGGACTACAGGCCTGTGCCACCACACCTGGCTAATTTTTTTTTTAAGAGACAGGGTCTCACTATGTTGCCCAGGCTGATCTCAAATTTCTGGGCTCAAATGAGCCCCTAGTCTCAAAGGCTTAAGCCTCCCAAAGTACTGGGATTGGAGGCATGAGCCCCCAGGGCCAGTGGCATCTGGTTCTTGATGGCTCTCCACCTTCCAGGGCCTCCACGGAGCTGGCACTCACCTTGCTGGGACTTCAGTGAGGGGCACCTATGCCAGCTGTGGTTTCTCTTTCAAATGGGCCATGCAGCATCTGCTGACAGCTCCCCTTCATCATGATTGGCAGCCACTTATACTCCATCCAGCTTCTCTCAGCCAATCTTGAGCCTCTCTTGAGAATACGAGAAACTTTCCAGCACTCTCCTGTCCCACTCACCATGACTGGTGGTGGGCAGTGTGGGGGACAAGACCCAGGCACCCTGACTAAGCCACCACCCTCACAGGTATTTGCCACTGCCATGCCAAGCTTTGGTGGGAGGGGGCTTCTCTGCAAAGCTTGGGTCATCCGCAGCCTTACTTGGGGAAGGAAGCATTTACACACCGCTAGCCTACCTAGAGTTGAATGTTGTTATACTACTCACGTGCACAAACACACATATAGAACCCAGGGAGGGGAAGCAGAACTCTGGGACCCTTCTCAACTCTACTCTTTGCTGTCACTAAACAAACATATTTTTCCAATTAGATCATCCTCTTGGATAGGGGAGAGGTGCACGCACAGACCCCTGCCTCTTAGTAGTCACAGGCTTCTCTCTCTAACCTATTTTCTCCCTTAGGGAAACTCTAAAGATATTTTTTCATAACGATTGTTTTTATTTTGGCTGTTTCACCACTCACTAGAAAAAACAAAGTTCCACAGATGTAATGAGCTGAGAGTTTTGGCAGAAAATGAAAGTGAAGAAAACCTTGATTTGGCCTTTCATGCTACAATAGCTACAATGTTCTAACAGAGAAACCATTTTTGTTCCCTGTTGATGATGGCACATACAGTGGAGAAATTTTCTTGGGTTTTAGGTGATCTAACAGGCTTATATTTGAATCCCAGTTCCATTATGGTCCCTCTAATCACTCTTGGACAAGTTACTTAACCTCTTTGAAATTCATTTTCCTCATTCCCCATACCTATCTCATAGGATTATTGTGAAAGTTAAATGAATTACTCTTGTTATCCCGAAAAATGTTGGTTCCATAACCCAATTAGGCAAAATTTGAAAACCCCAATTGGCACAATGTAAACATAAACTACAGTATAAATGCTAAGTTTCTTTGTAAATTAAATAGTGGTAAGAAAATCATGATGAAAATCATGATAAACAACTGTAGAACTCTAGCAGGTGTTCTTAAATGCAGGTTTCTAATAACTTTGGAAATTGTATCGTTAGACTAGAGGAAACAACTTTCAGAACTCTCATGAAGAGCTGGAATGTTCATGAATATCAAATAGAAAAGGAGTTAACTGAATTAACTGAACCAACAGAAAACTGAAGTAATCTTTTTAACTTTGCTTGAAACACTGCTGATCCTTTGTTTTGTTTTTCAGAGTTAAGGAAATTTTTCTTTTGAGCTATTTACAGCTTGTAGCAATTAAGTAAATTATACTGCTGTGAACAAAATTGGGAGCATATTTGTTTCTCTCTACCAGATTTGTCCACAATCTGGAAGCTATTTGCAAGTATTCTTAATTTATGGCTACATAATTATTTGCATAAGTGCAATAAGAATCTGTTTTCTTTTATAACAGAACACAATTTGAGAAATTGGTTATTTTACCAAGGCTTTAACTGGAATGGTGTGTTTTCCTTTAAGGAATTAAACTTAACTTATATAGCCAATAAAAGCCCCATGGGGAACTGGCCTCATCCCTTGCCTACAATAGTCCTTATACAGGGCTTCTAACCTGTGGTAAGTAAAGAATGTCACTTTCTAACAGGTCCAGGAACCCAAGTTATCTTGGCACCACAAGAGGAAAGAAATTTACCCAAGTCATTGGTATTTGAGGGTACAAACCCATGGCTGGGTTCAGCTTTTAAAAAGTCTTATCTGAAATCCCTTCCATGGAACAGAGTTCCATCAAAGCCAATTTTAAAAGAGCTTATGTGAAAAATAATTACTCTTGCTACATTTTATGCAAATAATCAAGCCAAGTATAATAAAGCAAATCAGTCTTACCATGATTTGTCTTTAGTAAAAATGGGAAACTGGAGAGAGAAATATTACATCTCAAGAACTATGGTACACTTGTTATTAAATTCTAGTCTCATTAGTTGTTTTTAAGTTGTTTCTGCAATTTAGGCTAACCTTGTTTATTCCTGTGAACCAATCAGTAACCTCTGACTGCTACTCAGAAGAAACAAGAGTTTTGGTAATGCAAAAATCTGGATCAATATTCTAATTCTGGGCATGTGCTGGAATCATCTAGCAACCCCATATCAGCTTAGTTCTAACAGTTGCCCAGTTCATGAAAAGCCTTCTAATTTAGTTTAGTTGGAATAACTTTACTTATTTTGCTTTACTCTTGTGGAGTATATTGCTGTTATACTCTTTGTGTAGGAATACAGGACAAGCTTACTGAATGTTTTCTTAAACACTTATTAATCTTCCAGATATCACCTTTCATCGAAACTCAAGACTTACGAATGGACCTTATCATACTGATGCTTTCTGACTAAGCTCCTCTCTAACCTGAATGCAGGAGACCTTCATAGTTAGGCAGGAATATCATTGCCCCTATTCAACCTAAGAAGTTACAGAAGAAGAGTCTTCATCCCTCTGCAATCCTTAGGATTAAGGGTTCTCTTACAAAAAGAAGAGGGGAAATGTCAGAGGCATGTGAACCAGAGCAACTCTATCTTAAATAGGAGCTGGGTAAAATGAGGCCAAAATCTACCGGGCTGCATTCCCAGATGGTTAAGGCATTCTAAGTCACAGGATGAGATAGGAGGTCAGCATAAAATACGGGTCATAAAGGGCTTGCTGATAAAAACAAGTATAAAGGGCTTGCTGATAAAACAGGAAGAAATGGATTCCTGGAAATAGGAATGGGACATAAGGTTGCAGTGAAGGAGCTGGTCAAAACCCACCAAAACCAAAATGGCCATGAGAGTGACCTCTGATCATCCTCACTGCTACGCTCCCACCTGCGCCATGACAGTTTACAAATGTCAGGAAGTTACCCTACATGGTCTAAAAAGGGGAGGCATGAATAATCCACCCCTAGTTTAGCATATCATCAAGAAATAACATGAAAATGAGCAACCAGTGCCCTCGGGGCTACTCCGTCTGTAGAGCAGTCATTCTTTTATTCTTTCACTTTCATAATAATAAATTTGCTTTCACTTTACAAAAAAAAAAAAAACAAAACATGATAAAATAACCACCTATTCAGGATACTTTTGAAGATTTTTTTTTTTAAGATGGAGTTTTACTCTTGTCGCCCAGGCTGGAGTGCAGTGGTGCAATCTCAGCTCACTGCAAACTCCACCTCCTGGGTTCAAGTGATTCTCCTGCCTCAGCCTCCTGGGTAGCCAGGACTACAGGCACCCCCACCATGCCCCACTAATTTTATTATTTTCAGTAGAGATGGAGTTTCACCATCTTGGCCAGGCTGGTCTCGAACCCCTCTCGTGATCCACCTGCCTTGGCCTCCCAAAGTGCTGGGATTACAGGCGTGACCCACCACGCCCAGCCCGCTTTTGAAGATATTTTAATATCTAAGTATTCAGAATGGGATGACGTCTTAGGCCAGTCACTCACCACTCCCTACCTCTTTCTACGCAAACAAACATACATTTTGTCTGCTCTATAACTCTGTTTTGCAACCAGCAGAGCAGAATCTACCCAGAGTGGTCAGCTCTTACATTGCAGCAGCTTTTCTTTTACATTTTTTTGGTCTGGAAATTAGAGCATTTTATTTTATTTTATTTTATTTTATTTTATTTTATTTTATTTATAATTTCAACTTTTAGATTCAGGAAGTACATGTGCAGGTTGTTGCTTGGGTATACTATGTGATGCTGAAGTCTGGGATACAAGTGATGCCATCACCCAGGTAGTGAGCATAGTACCCAGTAGTTCATTTTTCACTCCTTTCCCCTCTCCTCACTGCCTGCTTTAGTAGTCCCCAGTGTCTCCTGTTGCCATCTGCATGTCCATGAGTACCCAATGTTTAGATCTCACTTATAAAAGTGAGAACATGCGGTATTTGGTTCTCTGTTCCTGCATTAATTCACTTAGGATAATGGCCTCCAGCTCGCTGCAGCCTTTCAACATTAGCTTGGCCATGCCCTGAAAAGGCCAAACACTGGGTCCTGGTGCATCTGGGATTATGTGAGAGTCTTCTGTGGTTTAGAGGCTCCTTGATCTATGGATATTGTGTCTGTGCCTGCATTTCTGAATCGATGCTTGCTCCTGATTTGGTACTTGCTCTTCCACCCCTAAGGGGAGTTTTCCACTTGATCTATTCTCAAGCTAAACCCCAGACTCACCTCTGCTATTTCTGTCTTGTTTCTGATCCTGCTTCCAGGATTCATGCTGCCCACAGTGTCCCTCCCCGGGAGATGACCTAAGTCCAAAGTCCCATGGAAGCTGTGCTCCTAAATTTAAAGCCAAAAACAATAAAAAGGATTTGAAAGGTTTAAGGAAAAATGATCACTATCAAAGTAAAAGAGAAAGATGATATATGCTAAGTATTGTGGCCCTTGAAGAGGATGTGACTGGCAACAGGAGACAGAGATGGGATGTTTTAAGAAATGAGGGATTTCACAGGCAGAGGAGCTCAAAACCTACAGTATTGTACCATCCTTGCAAAGAAGGGGTGAATCCTATTCACTATATTCATGATTATCAGAAAGTGGGTTTCTAGCCAGAGGTGCCTTAGAAATCAATCATCCAGTCTAACCCCCGTATGTCACCTTTGAAGATTCTGACCCAGGAAGGTTAAATGACTGCACCAAGTTCATACGGCTGCCCAGTGGCAAAGGTGAGACCAGAACCAGCCCACGCTTTTCCCACTGTGCCTCTTTCCCACTGCTTTTCTGCTTCTAGAAGTTGGACCAAGACCACCTTCCTCTAGGTGGATGAGGCAGTCATACAGTTACCGGTATCATTTTCTCCAGATTTCCTTCCACATGGCTATATCTAAGACTATAAAATCAAAGTTTTAGAAATTAACTCCACCCAACAAGGCAGGCTTCTGCCTCTGCTTCCAGAGTCCTTCCCAGATTCTACAGCCACATGTCACCCACGCCCTCCTTCAAACTTTATTCCCCATTCTTTTCCCATTTCTTCAACTAGCTGGTTTTGGCTAGTAGAGTGGTAAAGTATGTTTTCATAGAGGTCTATTAAAAGCCAAAAATCTTCAAACCCTTAGGAATCAGGTTAATGGTAGGACTTGAGAAAAGATAACACGTGGTGAAAAGGAAATCTCCCCATCACAGCTCAACTCTCATAAAAGGGACTGGGAAAACGCTCATGGAAAAATTATGTTTTTCACTCGTCAGTGAATAGAACTTAAGGAGAGTAAGTTTCTCAGAACTTCCCAATATGATAACTGAGAGCTACTTCTGATGGGGGGCACGGGGAAGAACGTGTTCTGAAGTTGGGAAGACAACTGTGTGGACGACTCTTGTCTGCCTGGGTAGCTTGATGGCACTGGGAAACTGAACAGAGGGAGGATGGTGGTTTGAGCAAAGGCCAGGTCCCTAAATGGCACTGAAGACAAACTTCACTTAGTTCATATATGTGTTCAGGGCTGGCTTAGCACTCGTGGCAGTCTCCAGAGGTTCTGTTTTCTCCGTGATTTCCGGAGCTCTTTCGTGCTTTGTATTTACCCATTGTATCAGTCCGTTTTCACACTGCTGATAAAGACATACCTGAGACTGAGTAATTTATAAAGAAAAAGAGGTTTAATGGACTCACAGTTCCACGTGGCTGGGGACGTCTCACAATCTTGGCGGGAGGCGAAAGGCATGTCTTACATGGCAGCAGGCAAGAGAGAAGTAAGAGCCAAGTGAAAGGGGTTTCCCCTTATGAAACCATCAGATCTCATGAGGCTTATTCACTTCCACGAGAACAGTATGGGGAAACTGCCCCCATGATTCAATTGTCTTCACTGGGTTCATACCATAACATGTGGGAATTATGGGGAGCTACAATTTGAAATGAGATTTGGATGGGAACACAGCCAAGCCATATCACCCATTACCCAAGCGTACTAAACAAATATTTTTATTTTTTTTGAGACCAGTCTCACTTTGTCACTCAGGCTAGAGCGCAGTGGCAGTGTGATCATAGCTCACTGCAGCCTCAACTTCCCAGGCTCAAATGATCCTCTTTCCTCAGCCTCCCAAGTAGCTGGGGCTACAGGTACACACCATTGCACCCAGCTAATATTTTATTTTTTGAAAAGACAGAGGTCTCACTATGTTGGCCAGGCTGGTCTAGAACTCATGGCCTCAAGTTATCCGCCTGCCTCAGCCTCCCAAAGAGCTGGGATTACAGACACGAGTCACTGCACCCAGCCGAGAAGCTTTTCTTCATCCATCTGAACTCTTTCTGCAGCACAATTCTAGCACTAACTACCTGGAGATCACACAGACCCCACAGGCTGAGAACACAGTCCTCCACGAGAACCTCCCCGCTTAGGCACCAGCCACCAGCTCCAGAGTCCCAAAGCCACCCATGCTTCTCTGTCCAACTAGTTAAAAACCTGGAGGTTCCTATCTGCCTCAGATTTGATAATTTAATAGGACAATTCACAGAACTCAGAATAGCACCATATTTATTGTCTTCAGTTTTGGGGTTCTTTTGGGATTGTAGGGGGGAAGTGTCCCTTGAGGCATTCCCATTTTTTGAGACGGAGTCTCGCTCTGTCACCCAGGTTGGAGTGCAGTGGCATGATCTCAACTCGCTGCAACCTCCGCCTCCTGGGTTCAAGTGATTCTCATGCTTCAACCTCCCAAATAGCTAGGATTATAAGCGTGCACCACCACACCTGGCTAATTTTTGTATTTTTAGTAGAGATGGGGTTTCACCGTGTTGGCCAGGTTGGTCTCAAACTCCTGGCCTCAAGTGATCCACCAGCCTCAGCCTCCCAAAGTGCTGACATTACAGGTGTAAGCCACTCTACCCAGCTTATTGTCTTCAATTTTAATATAAAAGGTACAAACCAGGACCAACCAAAAGAAGAGACCTGTAGAGTGAGGGCTGGGAGGGTCTCAAACATGAAACTCCACGTCCTTTTCCTGTGGAATCAGGATGTTTCACCCTCCTGGCTCGTCGTGTTCACCAGCTGGGAAGCTCATTGGAGCTTCAGAGTCTATAGATTTTACTGGGATTTCATTATTTGGGCATGGTCCATTGCATCATTGGCTACCTGACTGAACTCAACCTCCAGCCCCGCTCCCCTTTCTGGAAGTCGGACTGATACCACTTGGCTCAAAGCTCCGCCTCTCTCAATCACATAGTTGGTCTTTCTAGCGTGGCCAGTTCCCATTCCAAAACTAGGGGCCTGCCATGAGTCATCTCACTAGTGAAAACTCAGGCTTAGTCTGGGGGGCCCACCATGAAAAACAGACACTCCTATCACCGAGGAAATTCCAGTGGTTTAAATTCTCTGTCCCAGGAACCTGGGGCAAACACCAGACAAATTCTTTATTACACAATACCTAATGTGACTTAAGATGATACCTATAGATAAATGGAGACTGTTGAAATGTATCGTATGAAATTCTTGTAGACTGTTTTAGTCATTCTAGATGTCATTTGTCAGTGAAATGACTTCTAATTTATGGTCCCAAAGGGAGTATTAACCAGCATTAAATTATCAAATTAATTATTAAAATTTTAAGAGAAATGTCAAGCAGTCTTTTACTATGTCTTTATGTGATTTTTATTTATCTTGTGAACTATTCAGAAAACTTTTCAATAACTTGAAAATAAAATTTACCTTTTGTCTTATTTTTTAATTATTATTATTATTTTTTTTTTTGGAAACAGAGTCTTGCCATGTTGCCCAAACTAGAGTATAGTGGCTATTCACAGGCGTGATCCCACTTCTGATCAGCACAGGAGTTTTGATCTGCTCCCAAGAGGTCACCGTATTGATGCCAGACTTGGTGCAGACACCAGATCAGCATAGTGCACTACAGCCCAGAGCTCCTGTACTCAAGCCATCCTCCTGCCACAGCCTCCTAAGTAGCTGGGGCTACAGGTGTGCGCAACCGCACCTGGTAAAGTCTCCCTTTTGGTAATCATTTCCTTCAATTCTTCTCAGAACTTAAGGAACCACGCTTTCTAATGTGATGCACACTCTTAAATAGAAAGAAGGATAAGAAAATGAGTCCTAACTTGACTTATTTTAGAAAGAAATCATAACCCCTTCATAATAAATACTAGAGGCCGGGCGCGGTGGCTCAAGCCTGTAATCCCAGCACTTTGGGAGGCCGAGACGGGCGGATCACGAGGTCAGGAGATCGAGACCATCCTGGCTGACACGGTGAAACCCCGTCTCTACTAAAAAATACAAAAATCTAGCCGGGCGAGGTGGCGGGCGCCTGTAGTCCCAGCTACTCGGGAGGCTGAGGCAGGAGAATGGCGTGAACCCGGGAGGCGGAGCTGGCAGTGAGCTGAGATCCGGCCACTGCACTCCAGCCTGGGCGGCAGAGCGAGACTCCGTCTCAAAAAAAAAAAATAAATAAATAAATAAATAAATAAACAAATAAATAAATACTAGAAAACTGTCCTGGCATTTACAATAAACTTCTACCATTTTAAGTTGACCTAATTTCATACTACATTATAGATAAGAACCCAGACAATAGAGCTGATTAAAGAAAAAGTGGTTATGGCCATTAAAACATGTAGTGGTATTAAAGATGCATAACTGAACCAGGTGTGTCATGACCAATGTAAAGAGAACATATCACGTTCATTTCTTTTACTGTGACTTCTAAGGCACATGAGCCTTCACTCAAGGTTTGTGGACCAACATCTATAGATGGGCTCTAGAGCTTCTGTTAGCTGTTGCTGTGATATATAAAATATTACACGTTGGTATGGAAACTGCATCATTTTTATCTGATTCCCAAAATTCATGTCCGTGACCTCAGAATCACTTTTGTAAAGAATCCCTCCTTTAAGAACAGTCACTCCCTAGTGTTTCCCAAGCTTTGAAAACTAGAATTCCTGCCATCATAACCCAAGGGCCTGATACTGGGGGTTTCCAACTTCCCCAGCCTTCCTGAGGCATTTGTTCCCCAAATAAGTTGCCTTGGGCCTCCATCCCACATGATGTCTGCAGCCTTCCTCAGTACTTGTAAGAATTCTTGGTGGAAAGTGTTTGCATTTCTCCTGGTCACCTCTCACTTGGATTTTCTACTCTACTCACTTCCTGTAGAAACATCTGCAACCTGAAAAACAGATGTTTTGTTTGTTCTCCAAAGTGCTGTTAACATAAGCTAGTTGCATATGATAGAACTTTATGGAAGGTTTAGAACTACTGAGAAGGACTGTGTACTGACCATGTTTCTAGCTCCTGGGAAAATGCTTTTATATCTGCCCTATGTGCATATGCTGGGTGTGCCTCGTTTGGTATATAACATGCCTAAGTCACCCTGCCTGGGCCTCCTGCCTCCCTCATTGCCCCTGCCCCCTTCCTCTTGTGGTATATACAAAATGTGGTATATACTTACAACAGAATATTATCCAGCCATGAAAAAGAATGAGGCTGGGTACAGTGGCTCACATCTGGAATCCCAGCACTTTGGGAGGCCAAGGTGGGAAGATAGCTTGAGCCCAGGAGTTCAAGACCATCCTGGGCAACATAGTGAGACCCTGTCTCTACTACTACTAATAATAATAATAACAATAGTAAAGAAATGAAATTTTGGCCAGGTTCAGTGGTTCACACCTATAATCCCAGCACTTTGGGAGGCCTAGATGTGTGGATCACCTGAGGTCAGGAGTTCGAGACCTCCTGGCCAACATGGTGAAACCCGTCTCTACTAAAAATACAAAAATTAGCCGGGCATGGTGGCAGGTGCCTGTAATTCCAGCTACTCGGGAGGCTGAGGCAGGAGAATCGCCTGAACCCAGGAGGCGGAGATTGCAGTGAGCAGTGAGCCGAGATCATGCCATTGCACTCCAGCCTGGGAGACAAGAGTGAGACTTCATCTCAAAGAAAAAAAAAATGAAATGAAATTTTGATACATGCTGTCAACCGTTGAAACCTTGAAACTGTTATGCTAAGTGAAATAAGCCAGACATAGAAAGACAAATACTTTATTATTTTACTTATATTAAGTATCAAGAATAGGCAAGTTCATAAAGATAGTAATAATTAATAATTGTTGTACAACATTGTAAATGTACTTAATGCATGGAATTTGTAGAGTTCCTCTTGGAAACTGTGAGTAATTATCTTTCAGTGGCAATCATTTCCTGATCTGTTGGCCTTACTATACCTCAAATTTTCTATTAACGTATTTTATTTTAGAACAGATCACAACAGAGCACAGAACAGGAATCAACTTACAATTTAATACCAGATATCATTGTCACTCAGACATTCCCTTAAAGGGAATTTCTTAGCAGCCATATTTGCATGGGACTCGGCTCCCTTCTGGGGCCATTTCTGCCCATGGTTTTTCTTCTCTCAACCTTGGAGTTTCCCATCCCATCCCTCTTTGTGTAGCAAAGGAAGTTGAGAATGTTCATGGTATTACCTTATTAGACAGAATGGCTTCATTTTCCTTTTTTCAATCTTCACCAGTCTAAGACTTCCATAACCAAAAGATCTACTAAGATTTTACCTAAAGAAAAAAACAAACCATCTGCCTCTAAAATAAATGCTGCTACTCCCTACATATGGATAATGTGCAGCAACAATTTAATCTTTTAAAGCAAATGTTCTTTCTGTTAAATATATATATTTAGTAAGTACAAAAGCAATCCATGCAGAGAAGGATCCTAAGTACACTACCAATTTAAAACATTAACTAACAGTTTAGAATTTAACATATAAATATTATAAAGAATGGTATCAGTAACAACATTACTATGCAAGAATTAATGGCTTTCTAGTATACCAACAATAAGCAGTAGAAAATGAAATGGTAAATATTCCATTAAAAATAGCCATCAAAGGCTAGGCGCAATGGCTCACACCTGTAATCCTAGCATTTTGGGAGGCCGAGGCAGGTCGATCACTTGAGGTCAGGAGTTCAAGACCAGCCTGGCCAATATGGTGAAACCCCAACTCTACTAAAAATACAAAAATTAGCCTGGCGTAGTAGCACACACCTGTAATCCCAGCTACTCAGAAGGCTGAGGCAGGAGAATCGCTTGAACCCAGGTGGTGGAGGTTGTAGTGAGCCAAGATCGTGCGCCACTGCACTCCAGCCTGGGCAACAGAGCGAGACTCTGTCTCAAAATAAATAAATAAGTAAATAACCATCAAAGAACATACCTTAAAATAGTCTTAAAGAATGCAGAGGCACAATATTAACGTGCTCAAAACTCTACTGAGGGCACAATTATTTAAACCTGAATAATAGCGAAACAAGACGTAATACTTGAATGGGAAGTCTCAATAGTGAACCAATGTCAATTCTGATATTATGCAAAACAAAATTTTAAAAGCATTTGACGTTAGAGAGAGGAAATTCAGCAGACTATTATCAGATTAACCAGAAAATACTAACATGACGGAATTGCTAGAAAAAGAAATGTAAAGAGAAGGATAATGGGAGGAAATACACATTGAGGGTATGATAAAACTACATTCTGGATACTTGTACATCAATATTCATGGCAGCATTATTCACAGTAGCCAAAAGGCAGAAACAATTCAAATGCTCACTGACAGATGAATGGATAAACAAAATGTGATATATACATGCAACAGAATCTTATCCAGCAATCAAAAAGAATGAGGCTGGGTGCAGTGGCTCACACCTGGAATCCCAGCACTTTGGGACGCCAAGGTGGAAAGATAGCTTGAGCCCAGGAGTTCAAGACCAGCCTGGGAAATATAGTGAGACCCTGTCTCTACGAATTATAATAAAGAAATGAAATTTTGATACATGCTATCAACACTTGAAACCTTGAAACTATTATGCTAAGTGAAACAAGCCAGACATAGAAAGACAAATATTTTATTATTCTATTTATATTAAGTATCAAGAACAGGCAGATTCATAGAGACTGAAAGTAGAATAGAAATTACCAGGGGCTGTTGGGAAGGAGCATGAGGAGTTATTATGTAACGGGCATAGAGCTTCTGTTTGGGATGATGAAAAACTTCCGGAAATGGATAGTGATAATGGTTGTACAACATTGTAAATGTACTTAATGCATGGAATTTGTATAGCTGAAATTTGCTGAGAGATAGATCTTAAATGTTCTCACCACAAAACAAAACCAAAAAAAATGGTAAATAGGTGAGATGATAGATGTGTTAACTAACTTGATTATGGTTATCATTTCATAATATATATGTTTATCAAATCATGGGTTGTACACCTTAAACTTCTACAATGTTGTCAATTATTTCTCAATAAAGCTATGGGAGAATAAAAATAGGGATTTGTCAACAACATAAGATTATTGTGAGGACTAAAATTAAACAAGGTGTGTTCCACGGCTATCAGTCAATTCTTCATCAACAGACATCTTCTTGTACCTTCTCATCTTTCCTGAGTTCTAACTGGAGCACTGCAACCTATCAGATGTGTAACTAAACTCCTCAAGATGTAGTTTTCCACCTGTAAAATAAGGGATTAGATTATCTTTATTGCTATGTTCACCTTTAACATTCTCCAATTCAATACAAACACCCTGAAAATCGTCCCTGAGGAAGGGGTCATTCTGATTGCTAGGTGTGAATTTGGCACTTAGAAGAAGCCCAAGTTGTGGAAGTGATACAGAAAATGTCAATAAGGAACAACAGGAGACTTTGGCTGGGGACGGTGGCTCACGCTTGTAATCCCAGCACTTTGGGAGGCTGAGGCAGGCAGATCACTTGAGGCCAGGAGTTCGAGAGCAGCCTGGCCAAAATGGTGAAACCCCATCTCTACTAAAAATACAAAAACAAATTAGCCAGGTGTGGTGGCATGCTCCTGTAATCTCAGCTACTTGGGAGGCTGAGGCAGGAGAATCTCTTGAACCCAGGAGGCAGAGGCTGCAGTGAGCCCAGATGGTGCCACTGTACTCCAGCTTGGGCAACACAGCAACACTCTGTCAAAAAAAAAAAAAAAAAAGGAAGAATAAGAGACTACAAACATTCTATCTAGGGAGTAGAAAGAGGAGTTCATTGTCAGAATATATGCATCTCACACAAAGGATCATCATTAAAATCAAATTACTCATGAACAATGAGTAGGACTTTATAATATTTCAATTGCATCAAAACTGTCCTTGAACAAAAAAAAACATACTTCCTCCTCCATTCAGGTAAGAGTATAGCCTGTGTCATCCCATGCACTGTGGCATTTGTTCACTGAACTATTGTCCTTCTCAAGAGATGGTTTTTCACCCTAACAAAAATAACTATGAATCATTGATTCTGTGAATATTTTCTCCCTTGCTTTTTTCACAGAACGAATGACAAATTTCCATATATTTATTTCTTAAATAAGCAAAAGTTACCATGAACCTGAAATGGTCTATACTACAAATGCAAACTGTTGCTTTTTAAATGTCAGTTGGGGGTAACTATGAGTTTCCAATTAGGATCACAATTCTCCTAAGGAAAGGATTTTCTCCATGAGTAACAGGGGGAAAAAGTTTCACAGAGAATGAAAAGTCTACCGATATTTTGAGGTTTTTAAAAAAATTTTTTAGTTTTTAGAGTTGTTTTTCCTTTAGCTACACCTGCTAGAATAAAATAAAGTTTTGTTATATCCAACTATTTATATGCCTTGAAAACTAAAAGAAAAATATTACCCTAGCATTTATTTTCACAGCTTTACTCTAGTGACTATGAGTGATTTGTTCAAAACATTTTATGTATGTTTCCAGGTTTCCAAAGGCCAAAAAAAAAAAAAAACATTTCACACAGACACAAAATGCTTTTTATCTGTTTCCTGTTAAAGGATTATTTTTATAAACATCTGTGTATAATCTAATCTAACATACAGTTCTTTATGACGCTGCTATGAATAGTAATTTTCATCTCTATTACAATGTTCTCACAGGGATTCTTCTCCACTTAGATCACTTACTACACATTCTTATAATGGCTTGGCGAACTAATTGTCTGTCCAGAAAAATGTAGTCTCCTTGAAGGCAGAGTCCATAACTGGTTCTCTCAATAAGTAAGTTATATAAAAGAAAAGCAATGAATATGTTCATTCAAAGGGAATATATATGACATTTGCAAAATATATCATATCCCCCCCAAAAAAATTGTATAGAATTCTTCAAGGTCTGATTTGTGATACAGAAATTCTATAGTGATTTTAAATGTAGCAGTAGAAGGCTAATGTTTCTAAAACATTTACAGCTCTAAGATGCTATCATAATAGACTTTGTTTTGGG